>NW_028289026.1:1276265-1581582 GCF_059628265.1 Tinamus guttatus
GAAGTACTTTAGATGTAAAGACAATCCTATTGCTTCATTAGCCTGAACTATCTCAGATAGGAATCACAATAAAAAAGGCAACTTTTAGATTTAAGCACAGCAGAAAAAATATGTTTTATAGATTGGGTTCGAAACTGCTTTTTGCTACGCAAGCTACTCTTCCACCAGCAGAAAACCAAGGCAGGTCAGTGCACGGGCTGACACACAGAGCTTCCCACTCTTGGAGGTCTGCACGCTGCATGCCCTGACCTGCTGCGAGCTCCAGTGCTTCCACGTGGTGCTTCAGCTCCTGAGGCAGCCGACAGAGGTATCAGGAAAGGAGACATGTGAGAGTTATTAAACAAGCGCCAGCGAGAAAACGTTCCACAAACCCTAAAAACGGAGCCAGCCTTATGATCTAAATAGATGATTTTTCCGGAAGGCAAGTCGAGCACGGTTCCATTCACATGCAGATGGCTCAGTGCTGTTCCTCCCGCAGCTTGTGATGAGCCATCGCTCCTGATAGGAAGCATTTATGAATGTCCCTATCTCCAAGGCATCACAAGCTTTAGGTAGACTTGTGGAAGTCAGTAAGATCCCCAAGTCAGATTTTAACTGACGCCTCATTCTAACATGTTCATTTCTTTCTAGAAAAGCTAGAGATATCTTCCTTCATAAGAAAACCTAACATTTTAGAATCAAAGCACTATCTTTCCCTGTGGAGCATTACATAAAGCAAGCAAAAAAATACAAACAAAATATTTAATTCTTTTTCACCCTGGAAAGCTAGTAAGGGCTCACTAAAATACAGCTTCCCAACTTAAAGTTTTCAGAATGACTAGCTCTAAGTGTTCTGTGCAATCTATAAAGTCTGCAACATATTAGAGATAAATTAGAACTAAAAAAGAAACTAACACAAAATAAATCATATACCAAATTTCAACAGCCTTTCAGATTTGAATACATTGTTGGTTTATATCGCTGAGATTTAATTTTTAAACTTCTGAAGTACCTCAGCAGTTATTTTGGGAAAAGCTTAACTTAAGCTATGAGGCACAAGCTGACATTTTAAGGTATCATCAGAAAGATTACAATGAAATGTTAAGGAGAAGAGCTATTCCCTCTACACCGAGTGAACCAGGAAAGGCGCTTCCTCATCGCTCCATCTCAAATTCTCCAGGTCTACCACAAACTCTAAATTGTACAACAGCACACGACCATTATTCTCCTGTTTTCAGTTTGCTAAAAATAAGACTGACATCATCAACCAGTTTTAACTAATATTATAAAGTGAAGTGCATGCCAGTGTCAGTAAATGAAACGTAAAATTAATTGTGCTGCAAAAGAGGGAAGCCTTGTGAAAGAATTCACTGCCGTAGTAAATGGTGAGCATTCTGTATGCCCTCCAGCTTCACCGAAGTCATTAGAACTTACATTTTATGAAAAGACTTTTCCAGCATGACACTCATAATTTATTACCAGGTAAACACAGAAAACAACTAACCAAAGTCAAAGACTCACCAAAGTTAACTTCCCATAGGATTACAAGAAGCAAGTTTCAGCCTCACACTTTTGAAGGGGAAGTATTTATAAATGAAATTTTGAGAGAGCACAGAAGTGTCTACTCAAGACAAAGTATCATTTTCTGAAAAAAAATACAAATGTCATGTTTTCAGCAGGGACCATCCTTAACAGAGAGAGACAAAACTTGAGCACGGAACGAAAGATCATGATCACGGCTACTCTCTAAAACCAGCCACCAGCACATCTATCAGCTGTCTACAGATGCTCACATCGTAGCTACTTGTTTTACTAACCAACAAGCTTTGACTAGCAATATCCTGCCAAAGCAACTATAAATGGGTGAACTGATTTCTAGACATGACTTTATGCCTTAATTCCAACACTGTTGGCTCCAATTAGCCTCTTCTGTTGATGTCTGTGTTAAGAAAGGGAAAACAGACAGATGATGGCAGGACAGTGATGTCAGGGAGGAAAAAGGCATTTTCTAACTTGTTTTTTAGAAAAAGCAACAGGACACAGAAATCAGTAGAGGAGAACACATCCTTTTAGGCTCCTTTAAAAGTAATGTTTTTCCTAACAGTAACTGTGGTTTTAAGTAGTTAATGAAGCAGGAAGGGAGCACTGAATCTGATGCAGAACGTGTTTAAGACAAGACACTGAAGGTACAGGGACAAGTCGCTCCATCCTCCCACGAGGTGTGCAAAATGCACATTTGTGAGTCACTGGACAGGCATGGGAGTTCTGGGACACAAATGGCCAATTTAAAAAGTATACCCACCAAAGGGAGAGACAATTAGATGTGCAAGCTGTGTCTTAGGGATGTGATGAAGTGCCAGTGAGGAAATGCAGATGTTTGGCGACAGGGAGAGGAGGCGAATACTCTGAGTCTCCTGTCTGTGCTCTCTACCACAAAGATCTCAATGCTGCTACTGCCCGAAGTTTTGTGGAAGATGGTTTCAAATCAATCTAAATATCACGCAAATATACTTTTGTATGTAAAACATGGGGGTTGACCTACTCGGGTCTTGGTTTCCTTATCTGTGCAGGGGAACACTCCCTAACACTCAGAGATGAAGACTGACGAATATTGACAAAACAATATGACTAGCTGGTGCTGGAGAACAGAGAACTGTTGTTCACAGCCTTGTTCCTAACACTGCCCTTGTGGAAAAGAGGTTACATTGAATGCTTAGAGCAGTCGTAATGAACAAGTGTAAAAGTAAGGATTTTCAGAACATCTGTTGTTGGTAAGACCATTGATTCCTCAAGCATTTAGAAAGTGAATAACTTTGCTCTCCCAGAGGTCGTACTTAGTCCAGTGTTGCTTATGGGCCTATAACTTTACATTCACATTTCAAGAGCTGTTTCTTAACACCGTGCCTCATCACCATCATACATAATTTAACATGGCCATGTGAAATTCAGTTTAGTATGCAAAGCAAAGATTGCATGAGGTGATAAACATTTAATGTTAGTGGAGTTGAAGGTGACACGCCACCATAAAATGAAAACATATAGAACAGCATTTGTTCTTCCTGTCATCCTCTGCTAGACGACTTGATAACAAAATGACACACATGCATTTCCAGCCTTAATCTGGAATGCACAACAAAGTCTAAAATTTAAACTAGCAGGGTGCAAGAATTCTGATCCAAGAATAGACTATGCCAAGTGAAAACACTGAAATCTGACGATTACACTTTTCAAAAGAATGATTCTTCAAATGTGTCATGCCAAGATTATAAATGTAACTGAATAACCACAGATCCTACAGGCAAAACTTAAAATAGAAGCTAGCCTTTAAATACAACAATTTCAGCCTCAGCCAAAACGGAGTATATTTTTCATTAAAAAAGAACCTTTGGAAATTGCTTATTTTCAATATATTAGCCATTAAGATTAAACTGACCGATAGTTTCCTGTTGCTTATGCCCAGCTTAAAAGAAATAATAATAAAGTCTTCTACCAAACAAAAACCCAACTTTCTTCCCCTACCAATTCTGACCTTTTCTGTTTGGGAGACATTGATTTTTTCCCCGCCTGTGCTTCTAATGGAGCTTGAAATTAACACCGCTTTCTGTTTACCTCCTAATTTGTGCTCCGCCATCAGCACTGCTGTCAGCACAGCTCTGGGAATAGGGTTTGTTTACTGCTTCTGCATAACCAGCAGAAGGAGCATAGGAGCAGAAAATAGGTTTGGTTTAGAAGTCTTTTTTTTTTTTTTCTTTTCTCTTTTTTTTCTTCCACCCGGGGCCTTTTATATATTATATATTAATGACTCAAGTGATAAGGAGGCCCATTTGGTCAATATTTTTTAAACAGAACACCAAAAGACTTGACGCAGCTCAGGGATATGTTGAATTCCTCCGGCACACAGAGCAGCAAAGGTTGGTGTGATTGTTGTGTGAACCCGAGGCAGCCGCCAGCCTCCTGCACTGTGGGAGTTTCCGCGAGCCCCAGCACTGTCTGCCGGCCGTGGATGCCGACTGGGGAGCTCCTGCACAGCCTCCTACTCGCTGCACGAAGATGCTCCCAACATCAACTCCTCTTCTCAGACGCACATCAAACACTTGGGATCATAATTTAGGCTTCTGTTCCTGCTTATCTACAGCCTTACAAATCTGCAAGAATAAACTTATTTCTTCATCACCACCACGGTACCATGTAGGGGTAAAGACAAATGAGTTTGAGTAAGTTACGATGCCACCATCATGTCCTTCCGCAGCCATATGGTTGCTCTGTATATTATATATAGTATTTGAACAGGTCATCTGTGATATGCTACCAAACCACTGACATGCCAATTAAAAATAATCCCATCCTTTTTTTAGAATTATAAATTTTATGCACTGCTCTTGTTTCAGCGCAGAGATGGAATACATGATCTGTGAAACAGAACCACAGAATCACAGAGTGGTTGAGGTTGGATGGGACCTCTAGAGATCATCTGTTCCAACCCCTCTGCTCAAGCCGGGACATGTAGAGCACGTGGCACAGGTTGGCATCCAGGCATGTAAAGTCTTGGCTGAATATTAATGAAAAACAGAAACCCCTTAAATCTGTTTTTCATTAATATTCAGCCTAGGCTTTTTCTTTTTTCCCAGGCAACTTTGTGGTCAAAGATGACAATAATTCTGTTCACAAACATCACCACTCCATGCCACCAGTCACTCCTGCCTGAAAATTGTCATAATTGGCACCTATTACTACCACCCTTGCTCATTAAAAAAAAATCTGATAGTTTTTTATTTATTTATTTATTTTTCAAAACAGACCCACCTCTTCAAACATTATACCTAAAAAGAGCATACAGGTCTGATTATCTTCCTTACCATAATCTCAATAACATAAATTTCTCATTGTTCCTGTCAAAAATGTCACCCACTTCCCCAAGCTCCTGCTGTGTATGCTCCACAATTTCCTGCTGCTTATACCACAGTGCCTGATGATGCAAGAGATGCAATGCTGCATTGATTTGATGCATTCGATGATGGGTGATGTAGAAATTTAGAATTTAGCAATTCCTTGATAAGGACCCTGCTTCATTCCTTAGGTAGAATCAAGAGCTGTGTTTTAAATACAACAAAGTGATATGTTGACAGTTATACCCTACTGTCAGCTCTGCTTCTATGTCAAAATAATACCTTCCTGTTCCCTCCAACACACAGTGTGTTTCAGTTATTTCCTTTTCTGTTTCTAACCACTCTCCAGATGACAATCTTGTTTTTACTAGAATATCCATGCCTAAAGCCTCCCTCTCCATGACAGAGGATGTCACGACATTTCAGTGGGTTTTGTCCCTTCATGAAGCTACCAAAATCCATTTGTTTTGCAGCACTGTCCTGTTAGTCTCCTGGAGACTAAGCAAGTCTAATTCTCTTGAGACAAGAACTTGGAAAGGTCATTTCTGATCCAGCTAGAACTCTGCATATGCACAGTCTATCCCACAGGTTGTCTATGGACTCTGTATAAATTATTATCAAGTGGTAGAGAGATTAAAGTTAATATCTCCTTTTTAATGCAACTTTTCTGAAAAAAAAGAGTACTGCATGGATGAGAAAGCAACGTTTCCAAGAATGAAGCAATGCTTGGGCTTGGAAAACGAGCTCCTTGGCCCTTCTGAAGGCAGCAAGATGCCCCTGCGGCAGCTCTGCAGCAGGGAGACTTGTCTATTAATGGCCTGGTTGGAAAATCATATTCATTTCCTAGTCACCCCAAACCAATCTGATTTTAATCATCTGCTTACTTCTGGTCTCAGCTGCATGGAAGCAAATGATGGCATAGACCACTAAGAGTCTCCTGAGCAATCCAGTCCCTCTGTGGATTTTCTTAAAATTAGTTTAAACACCAGATAGTTGGAATGCACCACACATACAGTAAGTCAATTTAGGACCCAACAGAGTCTCAGAGGATAAATTTGCCTGCGGAGATAAGGAAAGGATCTCTCCTCTTCCTCCGTAATCATATAGCGGGAGCCATTAATAACAAACATTTGTCATCCCTTTGCAAAGGAAGTAAAAGGGCATCTCCTGTTCCGCGCACGCTGCGGGTAGCACAGATGCTGTGGGGCTGTGATGTGGTGCTTTTCATCCCCGCTGCGGCAGCGCTGGCGTTTGGTTACCGGCTCGGCGGGGCCCTGCCAGAGGCACCTCGTGGGGACACCAGCCGCCCATGCCGTTCCTCCCTGGAGTTCGAAAGCAGATCTCCGAGCAGACCTGGGCTTTTGCTCGTGTGGATCAGAGGGGGTTGCGAGGACGCTGGAAGGGCTTTTAGAAGCATTTGGTAAAGGTTTCCTCATCTAAATTGGTTTACAACAGTGAGTATTCGCCAGGGCACAAAATCAAGGGCTCTTAAGGCCGCAATCTGGCAACAGTGAAAATGGTTAAAGTCTGTATTCTTATCCATTCCCACTACAATAACTGTCTTATAAATAGATTCATGCATTTGTCTATTTTCATTTCATTTTTTCTCAAAGACTGATGTACCAGAATGTTAATGTTATATAATTATATATTCTGTAAATTAAAGCAGCATGGCGTACTGGTTGGGAACAGCACATTTCACACTTCATTACTTGTGCTGCAACTCAACCAATGTTAGGCTCTGAATTTTCTGTTTCCAGTAGTCAGGTTTTTTTTGGTTGTTACTTTTTTTAAAGCATTTCTGTTTCACAGTTCTTTGCTGCTTATCCACAAGTTTTCCACTGTCCTTGCTGAGGCTGGAAATGTGGTGGTTTTCTCCAGTAACTCACAGAGATAACAGTGGAAGCAAATAGTAGCTTTGGGAAACGTGTGCAGGTTATTGGGCCTGGGGGAAAGGACAAAATCATCCCTGGTAGTCCCCAGGTTCAGGCTACTCTAACACACAACTAACGTGTTACAGCCAACGGGGGCAGCAACAGAAGTATTCTGTTTTAAATCACACCATGTGTCCCACATTCGTCCGATTAGGATAAATACGTTATGAGACTAATATTGTGCTGTGAAAATGTTAGTTGAATACTTAAATATGGAAGATTATTTAAGCTGATCTGCACAAACAAATGCAAAGAAGTTGCTTGGTGAATTAAGAGGTCTGAAATACCATTAAGACTATCTATCTTCTGCTTTGATGACACTAGAAACTTAAATTTAACTGGCTCACACTAACCACCAAGTAATGTGATTTTTTCCAATAATAAACTCTAACAAAATTCAACCATGATGTCACCAAAATCCAAAACTCACTTTATTTTACCATGTTAATTTTGATACCAGGATAGAGGACAGGAGAGAATAACTTTGATTTACTCTGATTTACACTGTGGAAGGAAGTTCCAGCACATTCTAGATTTTTCATTTGTCTCATAAAATTCAGATTTGCTGAGCATATAATGGTAATGCTGTCAGCGTGACTGACGTATTCAATTATAAATGTAAAAAAGGAGTTTGAAGAGTTGTAGGTCACCTTTAACAATATTCTTTGGCTGTGCAGGGGTTGGACTAGATGATCCCTGGAGGTCCCTTCCAACCTTAAGGATTCTATGATTCTATGGGTGTGGATTTAAGCATTTCTGAATGATGAGACTAGAGATCTCCAAGACACCCGCTCTAACCATAGCCCCAGTGGGAGTGTTGGCAGGTAAATAACACTTGTTATTTTTGTAGGTTAAAGCTGCAATGTAGATTTTCCAGGCAGCAATAGGGGAATCCTGTTCTCCCACTGATCATATCACAAAGCCTGTGAGCTTCCTATTACACAGTAAAAGCAACCTCAAGGATGCGAAATCTTCCCTCATCCAGATCAGAGGCAGCTCAGCCCTGAGCCTTTGTGTCTGCTTTGCCATATATTTGCAAGGAGATTGCATGAGACAAAACCTGCTGCTTTTCAGCATTGTGCAGTGTGCTGCAGTGATGACACGAGCAGGCAGACGGCAGGTCCTTCTCTAGGAAACACTTCATTTTGACTTTGCTTTTTAATTCGTTCTGAAGTCCTAGTCTTACTAAAGCTGCAGGTTACACTGTGCTGACAACAAACAGATCCCCCAGAGATGCAGTTATGGACCAAATGGTTTCACAAAGCTTTTAATATTTTAAAGGATATGAAATCTTGTTAATGAAATGAACAGCAAGCTGCCATTATCACAACGCCACGGCAGCTTCTATTCAAGAACTTCTACCTCCGTGTGTGTAGGGCAGTATGAAATACCAAGTCTCCCAGTACCACAGCAGAGACACCCGTGTTTCACACACAGACCACCAAGGGGTGAGGGTTAAGTTTCTGGTCTGGGATCACCCAGCAGGAGCAGGAAGAGCTTAAATGTCCTGCACTGTAACCCCAAGCACATCCTTTCATAAAGGTACTTTATTTAAAAATGTACGTTTTTCTTTCCAACTTGGCAGGCTGGATACTTATTAAGACCTTTTTTTATAGCTCAAATTAAGTTCAATTTATTTTTCCAGAGTTGTTTTTTCCTGTCTAGGGCTCTACTGTTCTTTCCTCTCTACAGAAAGACCAAACGCTTTCGTATCTCTCTAGTTGCTGGCAAGCAGGAAAGGAAGAGAATTTCTTGAGAATGTCTCTCCGTTTTGGAAGCCAAACAGATGTTGTGATCTCCTCAGGGAGAAGGATCCCATCACATGGCAGGTGTGAGCAAAGGCTGCTTTGCATGTTGAGAGGAAAAGAGCAGCATTAAAGGACCTTGCTTGGAAACCAGCAGCAATGGCAAAAACACTTGTATGTTCTTAAATTTTGCCATTTTTGATAGGACTCAACCCTGGATTTTTCAATATTTTTGGTTGAGGCTATTAGAAAGAAATCAGAACCCAGAGAAAAAGTATTTCCTAAGAAGTCCTTTGTTGCAACCTAAAAAGAAATAACAGTGAAAACAAGAAAATGCCTAATAAATAATTATTTAAACATAACTTTACTTCTTGTAACATTTCCTATGTAGGTAGGTGAATAAGCCCTTACGAAATAATGCTGTTTGTATTAGCAGCAGTAAATCCTAGGCGACCCAGAGCCACTACAGAAGCATTTGCAGAAAAGACGCCCCATTGCATATGGCAATAATTACATAGAAACTGGCAAGGTTAGTGCAAACCAGTGATTTGATATTGGCTTCAGTTATGATGAAACAGTCACGCTCAGTTTGTATCACACAGGGAAAGAAAGGTCAGAACAGTTTCCTTCATCTCCAAGAAGACTGGGCACAGAAAAGAAAACGCCTTTTCTTTGGGGTTTTGTGGAGTTTTGTTTTGTTTTGCTTTTTTTTTTTCATCTTGCAGATCAAAGAGTATCTTTTCCTGCACGAACTAAGTATGTATAAATGTCAGCTCAGTTTTTCGGACAGCCTTGCACTACATACAGCCAGTTTTAACTACAGAGTTCAGTTTAAAATGGGACACATCGTATGAGCTAGTCCTAGTGATGCGTCTGAGATCATATTTAACAAGGGTCAGGTGTTCTTAGGCATTATTTAAACTCAGAAACAGGGCCAGACGTGTCACCAGGACTTGCAAACCTCTCCTGTGACCTGGACCTGGGGCCTGGCATCTTTTTTTCTTTTATGTGGAAATTATGCTAAACCAAGCCGTAAGTGTTCACTGGGTATGAGAGGCAGTCAGGAGCTATTTTATATGCTTAGTTCTTTCAATTAATTTTGATCCTCATGTCGGACAAGTCCTTGGTGAGCAAAATTGTATGTTGGCACAGGGGTAGAATTGCTGGAAGACAAAAAAAGAGGCAATACTGCTCATATACCTATTGCTAGGTGGTGCTCAAAACTGCTGACAAACATTTCCAGACTGCAGCATGAACATCCTGGCTGACCATCATGCATGGTCATGGCATGAACATCACCACTGACTCCAGCTGCAAAACAAAGGAGTGTAGCATCCGTGTTGGAGGCAGGAGGGCAAACATGAGCCAAAAAGCAGCAGCAGGCACCCTCCCAACACCCCCAAACCTTGTTCCCAGGATCTGGATGCCTTGGTGCTGAGCCCACAGGTTGATTATCTGCAACATCGTATGCTCGTGCACAGCAGAACACAGACTGTTGTTTGCGTTCACTTCCAAAGAGCTTCTCAGGACACCTCATGTCCTGCCAGGGTCACTTGGGCACAAACTTTATACAGACAACAGTGCCAGTGTGTGGCAAACACATTCTTCTTCAAAGAAGAAATAAGAAATCTCATTGTTCTTGAGTTGTTTTGGCCCCAGAGGAGTGAGGCCAGGCAGAACTAGGAGATGGAAACATTGCCTGAAATAACTGCCAGCCATCTTCCAAGAATGCAGTTCATTTGTAATAGGAATGCTGTTCTCCAGCAGTAGACAGCTAAAACCTATCTGGGATCATTTTCATTTTTCTAGCATCATGTTCTATCTACAAATAACAGTTGTAGCCCCAGTACAGCCTTTCTGACCCAGTGGCAAAGGGTCAAGGAGACACTCTATGTACGATGGCAGTATCTCCTCTTGAAATCTCAAGAGCCTCAGCACTGCAGGAAACTATGTCAGACCCTGCAGAACTGGTAAGAACAGCAAAAGGATCCCAAGTTCACCACTCTTTACCTTTCAATTTTCACTCTCTTTGCAGTGGAATGAAACCTGTTCTGCTGCATGCATGAACCTCCAAACATATTGAGGAGCTGAGCCTGGTTTATCTCCATCACCCAAGCACATTCTGTATCTTACGCTCTTGAGAAATAAACAGATTAATAAGCTTGGTCCATCAAACAATAAATAATTTGTGTGCACAAACAGATTTGATTCAGCACAGCCCAGTGGTGCTTGCTACCAATGTGGCACGCTGCCTGCTATAAATGCAATGCATTCTCCAGCTGTAGGAAAGCAGAGGGATACAGCTGCTGAAGGGTGATGTGAAATTAAAGAGGGAATGAAACGTGTGATCTTATTTAATCACACCTGGTGCTTCAATTTTTCAATAACAGCACCCTGCTAGACTGTGTCAAATCGGTTCTACAAAGAAAAAATTATGGATGGAAAATGAATTAACTCTTTCTGTCCCACTGTTAATATGCCGCACCAGTCAGAAACCTCTTAAACAGAGGCTGTTGGGAATCTTTTCTTCTCAGATGGAAGGTGCTGAGTGTTGGTCCAAAAGAAGCTCAGAGGAGACTAAGACTCCTGTGCCAAAAGGTGAGCCAGGAGCCCCCTATACCGACATAAGCCCAAGTTTGGAGTGTGTGTGAGATCCTTTTTACACATGAGAAGTCCTTTGGTCAGAACCAAGCCAAAGGATGAAGGTGTCACTCTGGGCCAGTCGTCCCTCTGTGTTTCTTCAGGTGGGTGGCACAGCTGGTGGGGAGACAGACAGAGGAGACAGCACAGCTGGGGACAGCAGAATGCAAAGGTGGGAGCGGGGGAAGGCAGCTGTTTCCCTTGCCTTGGTTATTCTGCTCAGCACAATTTTCCAAGAAGAAGAAAATTTATCACAACAATCATATGGATTCCGTTTTCTTTTTATCTTTTTTTATCAAGGAGTTTTTTTTTAAGTCATATTTTTCAGTTAGGTGTTTGGGTTTGTATTAAATGTCAAACATAATTTGATTCTGCAAGCGCTGCACTGTGTGATTACTCATGTCTCATTGGCTAGTCAGACCCTGTTTCTGAAGCAGTGTGCCCCATGTACTAATAAATCACTTTTGGTAATAGACAGGAAGGTGCTTTATCTAATGTAAAAAATGATAATTGTGGTCAAATGTTCCATTCTTCAGGGAAAAGGGGGGAAAATCCTTCTACATGATTTCACTCAGCAGCAGAAAATAAAAAGCTAGGGTATAATTAGTTTAACATAGCCATCTTTATATTAAATTCATAAAGAAGAAAATCAAACATGAAAAATAACTAGCAGTCTCCCAATCTGGTCTCCTTGTTGAATTAATGTCACCAGTACAGCATTGTATAAAATAAGATGCACAAGGGGATTGAATGGAGGAAATGTATGTGTTTAGACAGTAGCTCATTTTCAGAGGAAAGATATTTCATATTTTTTTATGTATTGCATATTTAGAAAATGTGTACATAATTGTCTCAAGAGATGTCTAGTTTTTACAGCACAGTTTCCACCAATTTCCTGAAAATCAGTTTTATGAAGATCTTAGTTTCTTCATCATTAGTTGTGTAACTCATCCTCAAAGAGATTACCCCACCAAGGAGAAAATACTGATTTTGCTTTGTGAAAGACCACCATAACTTAAAGACACTACTATTGCAACAGGAGGGATTAATTTAGACCAAGGATATTTAGATGCCAGATGTAAACATAATTCCATTTCTCAAATAGGAACCCTAGGATTAAGTCAATTTTATTCTTGTTTTGCTCTTCTAATTTTTTGTTTTCCTTTGATAGACAGAAACATAAAGCTGAAGTGGACGTTAGAAAGATCTAGCCTATCCCTCTGCTCAGAGGCAGGGACAAGTATTCTGAAAGGTCCTTGCTACCTATTGCTGAAACCTACTACTGCCCTTTACCCTGACTCTCCGAAATACTCCACTCTGGGACATGGTCGTGCTACATTTCTAATATCCAAACTATATCTCCTTCAGTGCAAACTATTTAGCTGGCACTTGATGATCACTTGGGAAATAACTGGTTAATTACCTTCCTTTGTGTGGGGAGAGAGGGCATGGATACATATAGCTACTATTTCGTATTACAAAGATTGTGTCTCTTGCCTTGCTTGTCCTTGTGCCCTGAAATCAGCTCTTTCAACCCTCCTACTGCTCCTTTCCAAATCTCTGCTCACTCCCATGCCTTTCTTCCTGCCTTTCTCCGTTTGTCCATTTTGTTTCATAGTGTGAGCCCAAGCCTGATACTGCCCTAGCAGAGTCCAGAGAGTCAAAGGAAAGAGTTAATAACTAGTTATGGCTAAAATCTTGCATGGAGCCTGATCTTCCAGGCCTTCTCTCCCCCAGCAGCATCAGGCTGTTGACTCACATTGAGCTTGTGATACCTCAGCACCACATGCTCTCTCACTACTGCTGCTTACTCAGATATCCCTCATCTGTATTCAGGCATTTGTTCTCCTTCCTCACTGCAGCCCTTCTTACATATATTTCCTGAATTCCCATCTTCCTCATTTCAAACATTCATCCATTTTATCAAGATCACTTTGGGCTCTAAACCCGCTCTCCAAAGTACTTAAAACCCTTCAGAGCCTTCAGTCACTTGCACGGTGTGCTCTCCAGTCCATCACCCACGACATTAATGAAAATAATGAATAGCACCAACCTAGGGCAGAATCTGGCAGAACTGCACTTCATGTTCCCTCCCTATTCGACAAGCAAACAATAGCTATTCTTTCGATGTGGTGCTTCAAACAGCTCTTCACCTATCTCACAGTGATTTCATCTAGATGATATGTTTGCTTGTGAGATGGCTATCTGGCCTCCTGCAACACGGCCAAAAGCCTTACTAAAGTAGATATATCTACCTGCTACCTTTTCATTGCCTACTAAATCTGTTATCCCCATTCAAAGAGGAAATTAGAAAGCCCTGATGCATTTTTTTTTTCTGAACAAATCCATATTGGCTGTTTTTCTATTACCTTTTTATCCTCAAGGAGTTTACAAATTGATTAATAATTTTTGCAGCATTAGTTAGGCTGAGAGGCTTCATCATTTTGCTTATTTTAAAAGTTTTCCCTCCTCATCCTTCGAAAGCTCTAAAATAAAAGCTAACAGTTCAGGTATTGTCTCACCTGATTTCTAGGTACTCTTGGGCTAATTTCACTACATCCTAATGGTTTCACTGCATCAAACTTACCTTCATATATTTAACCTACGCTTTTCCCTATTCCAGCTTGCATTTTTCTCCCTCTACTAAAATGAACCTAGTCAAGCACCTGGTCACAATTAAGCTCTTTGTGAAAACTGAAGCCAAGAAAGGCCAAAGAATTCAGCTCTGTCTTTGTGCTTTCCCCTCCCTGTCCACCAAGTTACAGAACTTTATTTTATTTCATCTTTCTTTTATTAATAAATTCTTCAAAAATCCAGTTTTTAACACTCTTTGTAGTGACAACTTATTATATTGCTATACTAATCATCATATTACGTAGTGCCATTTTTTAGATTTTTCCCCTAGAAATACCTTCTCCTTCCATTACTTGTAGCATTCCTGACTTTCAAGTCACCAAAGAGGTCCTAAAGAAGCCATAAAATATTTATATCTTTCTCTTCTATCAGCTGAGTCTGTTGCCATGCCTGTAATATTTTGTCTTTCAAAAACCCATCAGTTCCCTTGAACTTTCTTTTCTCTGCATACCTACACCTTTCCTACCAAATCCAAAGTTCAAAGAAAACAGCTCTTTTAAAGTCTTTCAACATTATTCAGCTGCTTTTACTCATTCCTTTTCTTCAGATCTGAAACTCTTTTGTTTTGTGGTCATTTTCATTCACGTTGCCTTTTCCTTTCAAATTCTCAACCACTTCCTTCTGAGTCAGAATCAAGTTTAAAGTAAATTTCTACAGTAATTTCCTTTGCCCTCAGAAACAGAGGTAGCTTTCTTGGGATTTGAATTCTTATGAGACCATCTAGACAAGATTCATTTGACAAAGGGTAGGCATATACTCAGCTTGTTGCTAAGGAGTGAGTACCAGGACATGCCGGAGTAAGGTACAACTTATTCCACAGTAGATGCCTAAGCAAATCACATAAAACACCTATAATGTTTTCCATTCCTCCTGCAATGAACATACAGGGAAGTTCTGTCAAGTAAGTCACACAAGTAGCTCTGTCAAACCACAGAACCACGCAGGATGGAAGGGACCTCCAGAGGTCTCCAGATCGACCTCCTGCTCCAAGCACAGTCAGCGTTAAAGCAGGTTGCTCAGGACCATGTCCATTTGAGATTGCAATATCTCCAGGGATGGAGATCCACAGCCTTTCTGGGCCTCTGTTTCTCTGTTTTATCACACTCAGGGTATACTTATTTTTCCTTATATCTAGTTAGAATTGTCTTTATTTTAACTGGTGCCAAATGCCTCGTGTTCTGTCCCTGTGTGTGTCTGAAAATAATCTGGTTCTGTCTTCTCTGTATCCTCTTGTTAAGCAGTGGCAGACAGTTGCAAGATTCCCTTGAGCTTTCTCTTCTCCAGGCTGAACAAACTCGGCCCCCAGGCTCTCTTCCTGCTGTGTGTTCCTCTCCTCTCATCATCCTGGATGCCCGTCTGTCAACTCGCTTGGCTGTCAATATCTCTTCTACTGGGAAGCCCAAAACTAGCCGCAGTGCTCAGATATGTTCTCACTAGTGCCAAACAGAAGGCAAGAATTGGTTGGCTTGCCTTGCTCGCTACGCTCTTGCTTGTACAGCCCAGTATGCCTTTGTCCTTCTCTGAGGCAAGGACACCCTGCTGGGTTGTGTTCAAACAGTTGTTCACCAAAACCCTCAGGCCTTTCTCGGTGAAGCTGATTCCTAGTCAGTCAAGCCCCAGCTGGTCCTGCTGCAAGGAGTTATTCCCTCCCAGATGCAGGACACTGTATTTGCATCTGTTGAACTTCATGAGGTTCCTCTCAGCCTCTCCAAGCTGCCCAGGTTCTTTTGAATGAGAGCACTGCACTCCAGCACATCAAGTGCTCCATCCTGATTTGGTATCATTCCAGAAACTTGCTGAGATTGCATTCTGTCTCATCATCCTGGTCACTAATAAAGGCATCAGACAGTGTTGGCCCCAAAACTGATCCCTTAGGGGAGCCACTAGTGACAGACATCAACTGGATTTTATACCTTTGATCACAACCCTTTGAGCCTAACAGTCCAGGTGATTCTCCACCCAAGTTACTGTCTGCTTGTTCAGTCCATATCTTGGAAACCTGGCTATAAAGATACTGTGGGAGACTATGTCAAAGCATAAAACATCCACTGCTCCCCTCTTGTCCACACAGCCAGCCATGTCACCAGAGCAACTGGGTGGCTTTGCCCTAGGCAAATTCTTGCTAGCCCTTCCTACCTTCATGGGCCGGGACCTCTATGCCAGAAGAGATCAACTGCATCCTCTGCCTCCTCCATACAACTGCTTTCTGCTAGCAGTTCTTGGCAGTTACAGTGCCCTTTACCCACTTGTCCCTTCCTAGCAGTACTTCTGTTAACATTTTTAAAATGCTGAAACTACTTATCCTAAGCTGATTGTGGGCAGTAGACCCCAGATGTAATACTCAACTTGTCAGCATGTTGATCTAAAATGAAATAGAGCATGTGTCAATAAACATGGCATTTCTTTTGCAGTTAACACAACCTACACATTTATTTATATGATTAGAACTTTTACACACAACTCTCTTGATTCTCATTCCTTACATTCTTATCATACCAAGGCATGAGTAATGACAGACTACACTACATTTTTTTTTGATTTGGTATTCATGTTAAGCTCTGCTTGTAAAATAGATCTTAGTGTATAAAATTCACTTGAATACTGTTGAAGAACAATATTTTCCAAATATGCAACATAAACAAGACAAAAAAAACCAAAAAAACAAAAAAAACATCGTTATACAAGGAAGTATAATGCACTGGATAAACTGAAAGTCTTAGTTTTAGTTACTACTTTTCTGGTAGATCATATCCTTTACTGTCCAGATTTTGTTCATAGATTAGAAGAGAAAAGAGGCTTTCAATTTTTTCTTCTCCCAAGTGTTTTTTTTTACCTTTGAATGAACTAGTCACTGAATTGAAATAGCTAAATAAGCGTGAAAACGATATTATCTCTGCACCTGTGGAAGTCAGAAAAAGAGTTTAGCATTTCAACAACCTGTGTTTAACCACTGCCTTTCACCAATTCAGTTGTCTGACTTCCTTTGCATTTCAGCAGCAAATACTCACTGATACATATTAAAAAAAAAAGAATTTAAATAATTATGAGAACCTGTAAGAGCTAACCTTCGTTTGCTCTTTGAAGTTCAAATAAATTTAATGTACTCTTCCTTAAAAAACAGTTTCAGTTTAAAAATCATACCAAATATACCTCCTTTGCACTGCGGGGTTTGAAACTGTTGGAAATATTGCAGTATTTTAAATCAGTTTTCTTTGATATTTTTTAAGAGGAAGGGTAAAAAAATCCAACACAGGCCTTGCTGTAAAAAACAAAAAACAAGAAACAAAAAAAACAAAAACAAACAAACAAACAAACAAAAATCACACAGAGAAGCACTCACTGTTACCTCCCTGTACAGAATTCAAGTGTGTGCTGGGGAAAAGCAATAGGCATGGGACAGATGTGAATAAAATCAGCTTTCACAATTCAGGTCTATGATGCAATGACTTTTAAACAAACATGTTACTCTCTTCCAAAAGCCTTCATTTCATGCTTTTGCAATTGTAACACAATTTTTTAAAATTCAAGCTATTCAAGCTGTGACATATACGAAATCTTGCTTCACTGCTGACAGTATGGTTCAACCTGGATTCTTTGTATTGAGTTTGACATTTTTCCCACTCATACAGAGCTCTGAACCAAAAAGCTGAGGATGCCAAATACTGCTTTTAAAGCTCACCAGACTGGTTTTCAACTGTAACAGTTTGCCTATGCCTTTTCTTAATTTTATATGAAAACACCTCCTCATTTATATGCTGGATATGCTGGGCAATAAAGACAATAGTTCTAAAAAAAGAGCCAGAGATGCTAAAACCCATATAACTGGGCACGGATGAATTTTATTTTCAGTTTGGCAAATCTGTCAAGCATCCAGATCTGATATGCTGATAAAACAATACAGCTTAAGGCAATAAACATCTGAGATCCATCTGCTCTTTAGGACATAGGAAAGAAAAGAAATTGCTCCCTGTGGCATTCTGTACTCTTGAGACCATTTTGGAGATGTGGGAGTCTGCTGCTGACAGCAATTCAGCTATCCCTGTGCAACCCTGTAGGTTTCCAGCCTTGTTTCCTGTGGTCCAACTGGGCACACTGTGGCCTCCTCCCCCTCCCACCAGTTTGAGCCCTGGTGGCAGGGATTATATGAAATTATATGGGAAAGGCTTCAGAAAAGGCAGGAAACCAAAAGCACAGAGAGAAAGACTGAAGCCCAGACCATAGGGCTGACCTGGTCCACTATCCTGGCTCTGGCAGTGGCTCAGTAGCCATGGGCTCCCTGGTCTGCACCTCAAACCTGGGCCACACCATTATGTCCTGCACCTTCTTAGAGCTACCTCATCCCTCCCCACTGCCCCTGTCCTCCATACGACTTTCCAGCTACCTCCTGAAAACCCCCACGGTGAATCCCCCATGAGGGGATTCATCCCCCTGACACCACCAGTCCCTGGTCTAAGCAACAGAAGGCAAACTGGAACACAGTAACTGCTACCGTATGAGCTTATTTGTCTAATTCCCCAAAAGGCAGATGTAGCCAACATTCAAGTAGCATAACCAGCAACCAAAGAGCTGCCCACTGCACATACAGAGGCTCCAAATACAGATCACACCAACTGGAGCAGAACAAGAAAACATACAGCTGACAGGGCTGAGGTGTTCATGACAGGAACCACCTCCCAGCCACGTTTTAAGAAAAGCAAAACAGGTAAATACACGTTGCAGGAGTTGGCAGTCATTCAGGGAACATGCTACTTTCTCACATGAAGGCAGAACTCGGGGTATAGGTTTCTTGCAGGATATATATAACCCACTGATGTTAGGCTGGCTATAGATCTCAAATTCAAGTAACATCCATTAATTTCTCACCTTTGACAGGCAGGAGGAAAAGGGGAGGAAATTCCCTAGCCTGGGTGAACATAGGAGACGCAGATAACAAGCACAAGGTTCTGCTGCTTTCCAAAGTGAGCAGCACTGAGTTTCAACTAAATCCAGGAAACAAGTAAGCAAAGGCCCCTTGGTACCATTTATTGGTCGTTATCTGTATAATCCAGATCTCCTGAAAAGCAAAGGTCCAAGAAGATTCTGCTTGGCTGGAAGCAGCCACATCTGTCTAAAGTTTGACAAGTCTTGAACCTTGTTGCAGTTTTCCCCAAATATTTAATGCTAGCATTGAATTACCAGTCCTGAATCCAGACAGTAACAGCTATTAGGAGAACGGCTTGCTCTAACTCACAACTGTGCTGACTCCCATGAAGCAAGATGGCCAAACATCCCGTCCTCTGACACGCAGGAATCACTAGAAGGTTGCATGAAAGAGCAGGGCAGAAACATTATGAGATGGGACCACAGAGCTAGAGAAATGCCTTTTCTAGAAACCTTGGCTTTTGCCATGCAGCAGCGGGTGTAGCTAGTTTGCAGATTACAGCTCCGTGGGTATGTGGAACTCGGAGGGACAAGTGAATACACATAAATCAGTTTTTGGCCTTCAGATTATCATGCAACAAATATAACGCCCAGCACAGTGGGCCACAGAACTGACAGAGGTCCCAGTGAAGCCCCTACCCATCTGTGAAACTGAAACCCTACAGAAAAAGACATGAAGTGAGCGGCACATGGCAGGAGTCTTGCAGTGCAGTAGATGGGACAAAGCTGGATCAGATCTTCACTGTCTCATTTTAATCAAGCACCACGTGGAGTGGATTAAACACATCACCCACTATAGCTCAGGAAAGTCAGGCATATTATCTATTTCTTAAAAACACTGACCAAAATTGTGAAGGAAAATAAAAAAAAATAGTTAAAGCTGGGAGTTTGATTAGTGAACCCCAGAAAAACCCTTCTGGAAAGCTGTCCTTGTTTGCTGCAAATCAGCCACGTTGAAGCTCTCCTACCAGCACTACCAGCGTGCCATTATGTGTGAGTTAATAAGCACTTACTATTGATGCTTTCTGCAATGGCTTTTTTATTTTTAATCAGGTCCTTAATTTAGTGCTTACAATTTTGTCCAATTAGAGTTTGTGCACGTGTGACAGAGGGAGAATGGAAAGCTCTGTTTCCCTGGAAGTGCAATGCCAGGATACATGTTCTTTGGGAACAGATTTTTTCCTTGCCTTATCAGTTCTAGGAGAACTGCTAGCCCTTCTGAACATCTTAAGAGAGTTTAAAAAATAAATCCTGCTAAGTGAGGAGCCACGTGCCTCCTTCTGCTTGAATTTTTTTCGCACAGGTCTCATATTTTAGGAGATAGCACCTCAGCCTGCATGCTATGTTGCACCATTCTGCTGTTAGAAATGAGCACTGCTGATCTCTCTAGAGAATCTTCAACCAAGAGTTTGGCATTGAATGCTATTAAAATATCCAGTGCTAGAAAACGGGCAGTTTTATTGAAACTTTCCTCAACAGAAATCCCAGTACCCCTTTTCATCTGTAGATCAGACATTTAGGTAATACACTGGGACCCCCCTATCCTCCCAACCTCCCTTTCAACCTTTCAATAGATTCATATGGTCATAAAAACTAGATGCACAGAAAGGAAGGCTCATTTATTTTCAGGCACTGAGGATTTTTCATGGGAATCAACAAAAAAAATCTCAACTACAGAGGCAGGGTAAATAAACCAAAGAAGTGTAGAAGTTCAAAGAGAGCTAGGTCATGATGGAAGGCTGGGCAGCAGAAAATCCCAGAGTCCAGAGATGAGCTAATCACAAATAAAATAACATTAAATTCCTATTACTACCTAACACACTGGTTGGTTTAATGCCAGCGATTACAAAAAATCCAAAAGAAGAGTCAGGAGTGCACTTAGCAGAGGCATAACGAGGTTGATATGGATCGTGGCAGAGGCCTCAGCAGGAGATCTGACTCCCGGAGCAATTCCGTGCCTGCGCCTTCGACGCCCAGACCGCCCCTGGTCGCAGGCTCAGGTGTCCAGCAAAGCAGGACAGACAGCCACAGGGCTGCAGTCGCAGGCAGAGACAGCCCGTGCTCCCAGCAGGCAGCGGCGGGATGGGGAAGGCCAGGCCCTTCCTGCCCCCACAGCATCTACTCCGAGGGGAAACCAGGGCAGGGGCTCCAGGGCACACGGTTAAACAGGGCCGGCACCTGCCGTCTCCTCGGCGTTTGTACCTTGGCACTTGGGTCTCACATCCCACTGCAGCTGCATCCTCGAGAGCTCGCGATGCTGGAACTCCCCCGGGGGCCTCCTTCCTGCTGTTCTTAGTCGGGAGGAAAAAATAGACGCAATTCTACCCCTCGGCACCACCTCAAATTTCATTTCATTTTCTCCACAGCACAAGAAAGGTAAAGATAGGAAATCAATATGTTTAAAGGAAAAAACAAACATCTGAAACTTCCTATAAAAGGAAGAAACTAAAGGGCTATGGCTAAAAATGTCATACCAGTGGTAGAAGAGCTTGGATTAATGTGCTGAGGATTAATGTGCACTAACAAATGGAGAGCAGTAGACTGCTTTTAGGCTAAATGCTTCCCCAGGTTACAGTCCCCTTTTTCAGGAGCATCATTGATTTTTGCAGACAAAGAACTGGGCAGTTACATATACCTTCGTGTAAAAACCATTCCTAAAAACACCCACACCATGGACTGTTTCTTGTGAGTGTGTTTAGTTAGACCTGCACTCCAGGAACTGCTCTGCCCTCTTTAAAACAAAAGCCTTCTGCATCAGCCAGGCCGCTTTAAAAGGCAGCTTCAGTTCTCATTTTATTCTTTACCCCAGGGGGCAGGAACTTGCAGCAAGGAAGGATGAGAATATGTAATGAAAGGGAGACAGGAAGGTCTCCAGTAGGCTCTGAGTCCTAAAGATAGCAATGAAACTAGCACGAAGGGAAGGAGGAAACCACCCTCCCACATAAGAGGAAACCCCAAAATAAAATCTTTTGGCAGATGGTAAAAGGCTTTAACATTCAATAAAATGAGCAAGCTGCATGAGGACACCAGAAAGCTTTAAGGGAGACACAGAAGACCCAAATAAAAGAAATGGGCATAATGTTAGTTTTTCATTCACTTTTTGCCCTATTTTTTTCAAGTCATTTTTAGATTGGTTTTACCAGCTTGGCTGTTGAATTGAAACTAGGCAGTACCAATTTTCAAGGTACCTTCATGACCTGTACTAATTATATGAAAGGGGGAAAACTCTTCATTAATTTTTTGGAATTACAAACTAAAAAGTTCTGTTTCCAGTGAGCTCTTCAGCTGGGCCCCTCAGTCTGCTCCCTGTGTAAGACTGGAACCAATTCTGCAGAGGCAAAAGAAAAGCCACAGTGATAAAATAATCATAGTGGTGTGATATCAGGATTAACCCTACCCAGATGAAAAAATGAACTCAGAGAATGAGGATTAACACAGGTAAGTTATAACCCTATTCCAGAAGAGTAACTAAAATGAATCTTTCTCTGATTCAGACTAACAGAGCATCTAAATTAAAAGTAAAAATCCAATCTTAGAGTCCCTTAACTAGAACTTGTAGCTCATTAAATTTTGTCTTTTTGGTTGCTGTTTTAGTTCTATTACCAGTGAGCAGTAGTTAGCACAGGAGAAAAATTCTTCATAAAAAGTAGCAGAATAGGAAAATTGCTGAGAAGGAAAAAATGGGAAAATCTACTGCTTAGTTTTTTTCTACTCAATTTTAGCTATCCCACATTAGATGGCTAGACCTCTAGCTGACAGAGAGAGGCAGGAACCTCCAGAGAGCTGTGTGTTGCATAGGCTTCTGTTTTAGAGAGGAACAAGTTATCTCTGGGGGTAACTGCCATTCTTCATTGATTATTGAGAAATGTGAGCAATGAGTTCAAATAGATACGTAACTTTTAGGTGTTTAGGTGTAAGAAGAGATAAAGACACTTCAAACCACTCAAGCTAGAAGACATTATACTTGATTTTTATCTTTGATTATGCCATTTTAGTAAAAAGCAAGAACAAATAAAAATAAGATAAAAAGCAGATTTTGTGGGTTACATTTTCACCAGTGATTATGATTTTATGAATTCAAATAATAGAGGCATCATCAAAAGATGATTTGAGACCAAGTAATTAGGCCTTATAGATTTAAGAACAGAGTTCTAAGGAAATCAAAATACCAAAACTGTTTTTTTTGATACAGTAACATTGGCAAGTGATTGCAATGGTAGCAAGACTGTTGTTGGGTTAAAGAACACAGATTTCTGCATTTGTGATTCTAATTAAGTTACTAAAAAGTTTTATGTATTTGATCCAAAAAGGACACCGAAGTCATTTATACCCTTTTGAATTGGTACTGATTTGAATAGGATTTAGTCATGTTGTTAAGGAAACAAATGGGGCAAACTGTGTTCTCATTTTAAATAGCTGCATATTTTGCTGAAATCAGTGGAGCATTACTCCTTGATTTGCCCTTAAAGGCAAATCTTCAAAAAGAGATTATTGGTATAAAATAAACGTTATGGTAGATATAAATTTACATTTTTCTGAATAACTTCTCTTGCTATCTGTTCATGCTACTGGAATTGCTAAGTGTCCTTGAAGAAGGATCCATGATCAAGGTTTGACTCAGCTGAAGACTTTCCCAAATACTATATCCAGGTATATTATAAGCAGCAGAAATTAAAAATACTAGCTTTAGGGGATGTTAAGCTGACCTTAGGGGCAGTCTTGACAGAAGGACTCCTCTCTTCTGTTCAGAGCATCTGTTATTTAGGTTGTTCACCTAAATAACCTGGGATCTGAGCATCAGGATCAGAAGAAACCATTAAAACATACATACTCTAATACCAGAAGCATCATGTGATCAACTAAATCATGTAGAACTATGGTGAAGTTCCCCACAGTGACAGCTCTGATTGCTGGAGGGAGCCAAAGGGATTTCAACTAAAGCAGTTAGAGTATAAGAAAGGGAAAAAAATGTTGCTGACAAAGCAAGTCACAGATCCTACTGCTTTACACAGCAGCTGATATTTAAGAAAGGAGAAAGAGAATTTTTCAACTAACAATTCTAGCAAACAAATATCCGTGAACAATAATAATTCACTCTGAAAAGGGCTTATTAAGACTACAGGAAAATACAACACTGTTTTCACTATCATAGCTGAAAAAATATATGCCAGAAAGAAATATTTCTAGAGAAAGACTAACTGATGTTTCATTTTAAGGAGATATATCCCAGCAAAAAGACATTTGTTACCTTGATGGGCTGTAAGGGTTGGCTATTTTTCTATAACCCTCGAGAAACTACATCCCAGGTTTAAGCAGAAATCTAAAAAAGGCAATGACAGAGTGGTGATCAGTGGTGCAGTCTAGTTGGAGGCCTGTAGCTGGTGGGGTTCCCCAGGGGTCAGTCCTTGGTCCAGTCCTGTTCAATTTATTCATCAATGACCTGGATGAAGGCACAGAGTGCTCCCTCAGCAAGTTTGCTGATGATCCCAAACTGGGAGGAGTAGCCGATACCCCAGAGGGCTGTGCTGCCATCCAGAGGGACCTGGACAGACTGGACAACTGGGTGGTGAAAAACCTCATGCAATTCAACAAGGCCAAGTGCAAGGTTCTGCACCTGGGGAGGAATAACCCCAGACACCAGAACAGGCTGGGGACTGACCTTCTGGAGAGCAGCTCTGCAGAGAAAGACCTGGGTGTCATGGTGGACGACAAGTTGACCATGAAGCAGCAGTGTGCCCTCGTGGCCAAGAAGGCCAATGGGATCCTGGGGTGCATTAAGAAGAGCGTCTCCAGCAGGTCGAGGGAGGTGATCCTGCCCCTCTACTCAGCCCTGGTGAGGCCACATCTGGAGTATTGTGTCCAGTTCTGTCCCCCCAGCTACAAGAGGGATGTGGAGCTGCTGGAGAGAGTCCAGTACAGGGCTACAAGGGTGATCAGGGGCCTGGAACATCTGCCCTATGAGGAGAGGCTGAGGGAGCTGGGCCTGTTCAGCCTGGAGAAGTGAAGGCTGAGAGGGGATCTGATCAGTGTCTATAAGTACCTCAAGGGAGGCAGTGAGGAGGATGGTGCTGGCCTCTTTTCACTGGTGGCCACCGACAGAACTAGAGGTAATGGCCACAAACTGAAGCACCAAAAGTTCCACAGGAACTTAAGGAAAAATTTTTTAACAGTGAGGGTGACAGAGCCCTGGAACAGGCTGCCCAGAGAGGTTGTGGAGTCTCCTTCTCTGGAGATCTTCAAAACCCGCTTGGACGCAGTCCTGTGCCACGTGCTCTAGGTGACCCTGCGTGTGCAGGGAGGTTGGACTAGATGATCTCTAGAGGTCCCTTCCAACCTTTAGCATTCTATGATTCTATGATTCTATGATATAAGTGACTAGTGCCACAATCAACAGCTGTAACAGAGTGGGTGGCAGCTGCACTGCTATTGAAGTACTCCTGAATCTAGAGAAAGATGCATTCAGAAAGGGCACAGGTGACAACTGATTTGTCACTATAATTTTACAGGTAGGACTATCACTCTCTTTCTTTTGCTGTCCCTTTAGTCCAAAATATGCCTTCTTTGCTTCAAAAATCCTTTAAAGTTTGGTCCAATACTTGAAGTAGATGTGATACTGTGGGAGCAATGGCCTTAGGGCATTTGGAAAGGTCTATGTATGTCCATAATTGCTTGGCACTTTTAAAGGCTGCTCCATTGTCTTAGATGACGCTGATCACTTCTCCAGCATCCAAGTCTTTAAATAAGGCTGGACCATCCAGGCGCCCGATGATAAAAACTCACACGGAAGAGCTGAGGAGTGTTGCACACTGCTGCACTCTCTGGAACAAGCTAAATAAATTCCTTACTGGACAACTGCAGCCTAATCAGTCCTTTAACTACACAGGCTAAAGGAAAATCGACAAAGAAAAATAAGAGCAGGAACTATTAATCTCTTAGCCCAACTTTAAAAACAAACCTCAGTTACTCAGAATTTTTCAAAAGACTAAACAACAAAAAGAAATAGAGGAAGAAAGAAGGCTTTCCTCTTTATTTATTGAGAAGGCTGACAGTGCTTCAAAGAAAGAAGGAAATGTGGTTACCATTCTCTCTCCATCTCCTTCTCTGCTATATGCAGAAGAGAAAAGGAAAGAAAAACTGCAAAGCTTGAAGAACTGGGGAAAGTAAGTTTTAACAGCAGGAGTTTCTCATTTACTGTTCTCTGAAAAAAGGCATAACTAGTTGGTAAGAACACCCTTTCTTTGTTGCGCAAGATCTTTCTTCTCCAGGTCTTTCTGGTCAGAACTCAGCCCCTGGGAGATCTACTCCCTAATCACAACTAAGAGGAAGAGAACTTCAGAGTCCGCCGACAGCTAGATGTTATTGATATGAAGCTTCAGAAATGGTCTCAGGGAAGAATAAAAGAATATGGCAAAATATTTTTTTCTCAAGGCCAAGGTGCTGGAGTTGCTTCAAATCCATCTCACGCTGCCAAACGTCAGCTGATACCAGCTGGGTGTGCAAGATGAAATGACTGAGAAGATGTGAATCCTATTCCTAGTGGTAGAAGACTGAAAGCTCCAAGACTGTGTCAACAGACGTGCCTTCAGTCTGCTCCCAGGCTTGAGGGGGAGCCTTGACATGCTTTTGGGCTCACATACAGAGGTCTCTAGCATGGGTATACCTGCGTTTCCAGAGGATGAGCTCCGGCCCTGCCAGGGTGTCGACCGAACTTGCCAGGTCGGAGTCCTGACATTTCATTTCAGACTGTCCCCATGTAACAGCAATGTACCGAGGTCCAAACCGGCCCTTTCCCAATCACTGCCTTCAGCTCCAAGTCACTCCTACAAGCCAGTGTATGTAAACCAGGTATTTTGCCAACTGTGTGGAGAAACCTAACTGAAAATAAGCTCTACAATGTGAATGAAGCTCCAAATCTGTATATTACTGCCATGTAGAAACAACCTACAACTCAGCCCTTTCCACTGACACGGAGAAGAACAGAAACTGTCTCAACATCCTTAAAAGTGATAGCTTTGGAAAAGGACTGAGGCCCATTAGGAGCTACTCACTACAGATTTTCATCCTGCATATCCTTACTTTGAACAGAGAACTCAGGCAACTGGAGGTTAATTTCTACTACTTACCAAAACTTACCAAACTCTGGAGGTAACGCTATACACATCAGTGCATATTTAGAAGTTAGGAGCAAACAACAAAGCTGTAACTGAACTGCAGACAACAACAAAATACATTCATCCCCAAAAGAACAATTCCTTGGCCATTTTTCACATAAATGTGGCAAATAACAGCTGCTGTTTTTATGTTGTCATCCTCCGGAATTAGCACTTAAAAAAAAGGGGCAGGGGGGATACTCTCTGAGTAGGCCCTTCCTTAGGCTGCGTAGAAGTAAATCAGGCATTTTTTAAAAACTGCTCAGCATTTTGGTAAAATTCACAACCTCTTAACCTCAGGGACCACAAGATCATTGATAATACACTCCAACACATTATTTTATAGGGAATCAATTTCAATTAAAAAACATTCAAATAGTGACTGGAAAAATTCTATAATATTGATCTTAAGAGGGAACCAGCACAGTAAAATTAATTATCATACTTGAACATGCCATAAAACACTGAGCTAATACTCCTGCGTTACGGTCTTGTCAAATAAAGATATTAAAAAAATTCCCCTTTCCTTTGTGGAAGATGTCCTAGATCTATATACTGGCTAGCAATAAAGAAGCAATTCATAACACTACTGAGTGCCTATGTATAACTGAGCAGATGAAGGTACTCTATCATATGAAGCATAAAAGCCATTAAGAGGAAACTTCTACTCGAATAAAACCACATTAATTTTTAAAAGTACATTACAGAAAGACTTTTAAAGAATGTGAATGAAAAAGGCAAAAACTTTTAAATAAAACAGATTCTTTTATACAACTTAGGGCAGCAATTCTACAAAGGCATAAAATGGAGAGGGTTTCCCTCCTCCCCCCTGCATCTTTCCAGTAATTATAAATCTTTATTGCACAGACAATAAATGCTAGTAACAACAGGAAGAAAAATGCTTTTGAACTAGCTGGCAACGTTCACCTCCAGGGATTCAAAGCAGCAAAACTTATTACATGTTTTCAGAAAGGTTTTAAGTGACTTTTGTGTTTGTTAGAACTGCCAATATGATGAAACACTTTGCTAACAGAACATATTCATGCAGGCGTCAGTAACACCAGTTTCATAAAATCAGAAAGATGGTGTTACCAAAGCTGATGCAAGTAAACAGGGCAATTCATCCAGCCCTCAGACCAGCATTTTTCAGTGTGGGCGTTCACATCTAGGCTTACTGAGTGGGAATTGATCTCACCTAAGTTTAGACATCTGCCATGCAGACAAATCCATCTAACAGGCAGCCCCAGTTCCTATAGGAATCAACAGAGAGAAACAAGCAAAATTTATTGGATGTGTCTGTGAAGTGTTATGGTATATCAGAAAGGCAGAGAATGTGTGGCTCTACTGAGCACATCAGAGAGCAGGATTGCTGAAGTCTGCCCAAGGCAGATGATACTTGCCTGGCTGCAGGCACCCCGAGTCAAGCACTGGTACTTCTGGCCCCGGGAAGGCTGCCAGTGACTATGCTATAGCTGGTAAAAAAACTGATTCCAACAATTCTGCACCCTGGGGAGCACAGGGAGAGAAGAGCGCAGGGACCAGGACTCTGTGCTCTCCCTAGGCAGCATCTGCTGCTGCCCTGTCAGAGGCAGAATTCCCCAGGAGAGGCAGGTACTGCTACGACCCAAATGCACATCTCTTATCTCCAACTCTACCAGCCTAGTTTGACCGTAAAGGTTTTAGCTGATCAAGACAGTCAGTTTTTACACAAGAGGCCCAGCAGTGAAAATTTCCATGTACTTCCATAAGGACAGGAAGAAATTAAGGATTCTGGTTTCCTCATGTATTTTATAAAACAACTATAAACCCAAATTATATTCTTTGCCTCATTTCTGAAAAAAAATCTTATTAGAAATGACATGTATGTTACATTGTAAATGGCAACATCTTACAATAGATAGACTTGACTTATTTACTTGATTAATTTGCTGTGAAATCCTGTACCTATTAATGGAGTTGCTTTTACCAACTTGTTCTTTTAGCTGGGTAAAAACAAGTGATTTCTACTGGCACTGATCACAAACAGCTGTTATTAAATCACAGTCTCTGACTATTCAAAACTTTTCTGTTTGATTGAAAGTCTGTAATGCTTGGCCTCAGCACAAACAGCAATGTTTAATTTTCTTTTTCTTAAACTTAGAGCAAATTTGTTTCTTTTCTTTAAAATTCATATAAGTGGGGAAAAGACATTCATATATATTTATAAATTAAACATACAATACAGTTTTGGTTATGCATTAGCTTAGAAGGATCAAATTTTCCAGGTGACCAAGTCCTGCGAATCTTGAAAAGCGAGAATTAAAAAAAAAATCAAAATTAATAAAATATCTTTTAAAAGGCAACTGCCATCATGTCCTTGCAATCACACAAAATTGGCAAAACTACATTCAAATGAGTTGTATGAGAACATATAAAAAGCACATAACATAATAAGCACTAACATAATACAATTGAAATCTGGCTTTATAAGTTCATCAATGCAAATTTCATAATTGCATATATGTTTCCTTATTCATACTCCCAACTAATATACCTACATTGAAGGACAGTGCTGTGGTAAACATACTCAAAATGTATTAAAATGTATTGTCCAGTGTATTGGTACTTTTTCTGTCAGCTGAACCATTAAATTACTGATATGAATATGTATTAGCATCACAGCAACAACTAAAAGGTAACCAGCGGAACAGCAATTCAATGGTCTTTCAGGGACTAAAAAATTGGTTGCATTACAAAGTATATTCTAAGGGTTAGAAATATGAAATATGTCAGACATATGAAATTCAAATAATTGATGGTATAGATGGAACTTGATATTTATCTTTGCTGATGCATGCATTTTATGTATTTTATCTGCACATAGATACACACTTCTCATATGATGTTCTGCTTCAGCCAGAACAAAACAAAAACCATAGGGAAAGCCTCACTGCCTACTTGTAACCTGAACAAAAAAAAATAGATTTTCATAAGTCTTAATGCTGCCCAAAGTCTGGAAAACCTCTCAGGAGCAACCATGGCTTCTGACTCCCTAGACTAGGTCCTCTGTAAGTGCCGTGTAGGTCCTCAGCTGAGAGTGGAAAAAGCAAGGACACCTGCTCTTTTGTACTCTATTGGATAGTAGCAAAGTGGTTTCACAGTCCTGGAAAAGAAGTGTTAACACAGGACAAGTGCTAAGGCTTCCTTTACAGTGGTAAAGGAAAACAGGACACACAAGGAAAGGACCTAAGAGAGACAGACAGTGAAAACAAAACAATATGGAGAAGGCTAAAGTTTTGTTATTTATATTCAAGCATTTTGCATCCTGAATCCTGGAACGCAGTTTTGATGCTATGACAAGCGATAAAATAGTATTTTTGGACAACTCCTGGCAGTGTACCCATGCTGAGGTTTGTGTTCAATTCATGAGGTCTCAGACATTTTCGAGCATAAAAGGAGCATGGGGCAAAGGAAATCAGGTGGGATTTGGGTTCATCTGAGCTTTTCTGAAATATCGAGTACTTCTTTCTGGGCTTTGGATGGATGTCAGGCACGCAGTACATGCAAGAAATGTTTGCATAATAATTCATGCTGTAAAGAGATGAGCCATTCCTGACTAGCTAGAAGCTTCAGGGTGATGGAAAAGAGAGAAGTTAGGTCACAAGAATGAGAGCAAAAAATGGGTTCCTGGTAGAGGAGTAGAGGAACGGACAATATTTCGAACATTGCCACCACAGGGCTGAAACCCGGATGCTGTGTTACCTCCTTCATCACCTCTCTGTGCAAACACACTGCCTACACTGAGCTCTCTCCAAGGCAACATTCGCTTTGTTTTCAGGATGAGAAAAAGAGTATTTCTGGCACAAGGAATCCAAGATTCTTCAGATGCCAAAACTTTGGGCCCGGAATGCTGCCAGGAAAGAAAATACAACATCTTGGAAGTGTAACAGGCTACTCTTCTATCGCAAACTTTAGTTACTACTTCTTTGCAGGGATGACAAAGAAATGCCCTGATCTCAGGCGACCCGTCTCAGGAGACATGAGAAACAGCAGGCAAGGATAGTTGAGATACAGATGTATCTAGAAGGACCACACAGTTGACAGAGAACAGCTGGAGTCTCCTGAAATTGAAATGACCTTCCAGTTCTCTGTTTTGCAGGGTCTCATGTTCTCCAGTTTTCTGATGACTCGAGTGCCTGTTTAGGCAGGTGAGTAATTCCCAGTCACTGCTGTGCACTTGAGGCCGCCCAACAGGGAAGATCTTCTTCACATGTGGGAATTCAGAAGGTGGAGAGAGTCCAGTACTCGGAGGCTTTTGTTATGGAAAGATACGGCGAAGCTCCTCAAGCATGATGATGGAGGCTAGGAGGGCAATGTTCAACTTTTTTCCATCCTCACTATTTACATGGAAGAAACAGACAAGGTGAACAGGAACTAGGGTAATGTTTCTGACAGCCTGTCAGCTGTGCCTGTCCAGCACCAAACAGCTGAAATTTTCTTTGCTTGATCATGCTACTGTAAAGATGCTGCTAATAATGCAAAATTCCTTCTAACGTGTTTGAGAAGGGTTTTTTTGATGGCCCATTTTTTTCTGACCAGATCCACCCTGAAGGCAGAGTTTCTAGTTACAAGTTTATTTTACAAAGTGAAGAACCTAGTGAGCCATCCATCACTAGTTCCTCCTTCCTCAAAAGATGAGATGAATCTTGAATGTTCTCCTGTTAATTCCCCGGAGGAATACAATGCTACACTACTACAGTAGCTTTTGAATAGGACTATTTAAGAAACTGAAGGAAAATGTTTGTGTTATAACTGTGTAGATATGGCTTCCAGTAGCCAAGCACCAGTGCAGGATGAACAGAAAACTTACTGAATGAAGCATGTCAATTGGTATCAACAGCTGTGAGGCTTTTTAATAGCTTAAAGCCTTATTCTAACACAGTTTGCAAGCAGAAGAAATCTTCCTGAATAAAATGCCACTATCTGTGAGCTGGCTGTATACACAAGTAGCACTTTGCCTCGTTTGAAGCTTGCAGAGAAGATTAGGATGGCCGGTGTCATCTTAAATGCAGCTATGATCCCAAATCCAAATGTGCGTCATAACCTCAGCCCTATTAGCAGGTTCCTGTCTCTGGACTCAGAATCACGCTCTGCCACTTTGAGGACAGACACTCTCCTCCTATGCTAGCCAAAAGCAAGGCGCATATTGAAAATCCCAAAATAACTTCCTCCCTGTGTAGTTATGTAAAGCTTTTTTATTTTTTTTTTTGTGATGATCTTCCAGCCCAGGAATGGAAACTGTACAATAACAATGTTTCCAAAAGTGTGAAGCTCTCCCTGTGAGATTCTGGAAAATATTTTGTCCAATTAGTTCCTCAGCTTCACTAAGTCTCCTGGAAAGAAGCACAGATCAGTAGCTGGGTCTGTGCCCTTCTACCCGGGTAGAGGTTGGAACAGCATTTATCCTGGTAACAGCCTCAAGCAGGCCCCAATCCAGCAGTTCTTAGTCCTAAGAAAAGACTTCCTAAAATTCAAGATGGGTCGTCAGTTACACAAGCACATACTATTCCAGCTTTAAGATCTCCAGAACAGACAGCTTGTTGTATCCTGAATGAAGAAGTAAAATGAAATAGTTTAAAGTAATTTTCTAAAATAGGAGTAAAAGAGAATGTTATTTCTCTGGTTTGCATAGAGAGATTTTTTTTTAATGAGGTTAACTTTCTCTCTGAACAATAGACCACAAAAACGCCTAAAATATCTGATAAGTATTATGTAATACCTTTTTAAAATCTTCAGTGTTCACTCTAGGCTCAATCAGGTTATGAACTGAAGTCAGTTGAAGCCTTTCCAGTGACATCAGTGTGCTCTGAGTTAGGACCTCACTGCCTGCAAGCGAGCACGTGCGCTAAATGAATTCAGAAAGGGTTTGTTAACTGTCTTTTTGACTTAAAGATCTCCTGAGCTGGGCACTGATCTATATGTTGTCCTCCAAAATGTCCTCCAAAATTGGAAAAAAATACATAAAAGACCATGGCTGCACTGTGAGCTGTATATTGCAAATGTAATTTCCAAAACACAGAAATTGCTGGCATGCAAATGCATTACTGCATAGAGAAAAAGTGTTGTCTTAAATAGAAAAGCACTAAAAGGAAGTTATTCTAATTACAGCCTTGATTAGGAATGCATAAGTCGTAGTAAGTGTGGACACTGCGTGAAGAAACTGGCCAAGGAGACAGAACCTCTCTCAGAGACATTCACAAAGCTTTCTGGACTGCACTGCAGGTGATAAATTACATCCTAACCTTCGTACTTGTACTTTTAACTGATACACACTCTGGCGTGGTATAAATGAGGCAATAAGGGCCAGGAACAGTGCTGCCACCCTACCAATCCTTTCCCTGCTTTGGGGATCATACGATGTAGATAGGCCTGCTGCACAGGAGAACATTATGGGGACTGTTGTGCAGCTCAGCACCTTCACCTCTGAGTGCTGGGCTCTTATGGAGGAAGTGAGCAAGTGCTGCAGTCCACCAGCTTTAGGTAACTTGTACCCACTTTCAGAAATCAAATGATGGCACAACTGTACCTGATCAGAATAAGTAACACTACCCTCTCAACATTTCAGAGAGAGACTTCATTGGTCTGGAAAGCAGCTCTGCAGAGAGGGATTTGGGAGTCCTGGTTGACAACAGGTTAACCATGAGGCAGCAATGTGTCCTCGTGGCCAAGAAGGCCAATGGGATCCTGGCTGCAGCAGGAGGATGTTGGCAGCAGGTGGAGGGAGGGGATCCTGCCCCTCTACTCAGCTCTGGTGAGGCCGCACCTGGAATATTGGGTACAGTTCTGGGCTCTGCAGTACAAGAGACGTGGAGCTTCTAGAGAGGGTCCAGTGTAGAGCAACAAAGATGATTAAGGGACTGGAGCATCTATAGTATGAGGAAAGACTAAGCGAGCTGGGCCTGTTTAGCCTAGAGAAGACTGAGAGGAGATCTGATCAATATGTACAAATCCCTGAGGACAGAATGTAAAGAGGATGGGGCCAAACTCTTCTCTGTGGTGGGCTCAGTGACTGGATGAGGGGTAATGGGTACAAATTAAAACACAGGAAGTTCCACCTCCATGTGAGGAAGAACTTCTTTCCTGTGAGGGTGACAGAGCCCTGGAACAGGCTGCCCAGAGAGGTTGTGGAGTCTCCTTCTCTGGAGATCTCCCAAACCTGCCTGGATGCCACCCTGTGCCCTGTGCTCTAGGTGTCCCTGCTGGAGCAGGGGGGTTCAACTAGATGATCTCTAGCGGTCCCTTCCAACCTCAACCATTCGGTGATTCATTAAAGGCACATCTGTACAAGGCAGAAGATATCTATCCATCACTAATCTGACCTTCATAATTCAGCATGTGTTTATTCATGCTCTTATAACCCAAACCTGTGTCCTCAGTTGCATGGATGAGGAATAAATCTCAACAGCTGTACTGAATTCCTGGAAATTGCCTGACTGTTCATGACTCACATCACCAGCTGATGCATCCAACCCAGAGACGAGCCAAAGAAGAACAGTAAAGAAGAAGCCTGGAAACATTTAGTCCTCAACACCAAACAGAATATACGGAGAAACCTAACTGGACTACAGAGAACAAGTAGCCTAAACTTAAAGCTTGTGGATATTCATTGTGCCATATCCAACTTCTGTAAGGAGGCCTGAACCAGTGCTGGTTGTGGACCAAACCTTACTAGTCTGACTCTCAAACAACATTCTGTATGCAGGGGAGGACAGGAACAAGCTAATATGGGACAAAAGGGATAATGGATGGAGAGAAAAGGCAGAGCTCTATACATCTAGTGAAAGGGAGCTGCAACACATGCTTTGGGATGTGACAGAAGATGAGGTGAGGTCGCATTCTCATATCATGGCGATATGAAAGAGCCGTAAAGCTACACCCTGTCCTCAACAGAATCCACATGAAACCAAGCCTGAAGGAACAATTCAGTTGAGAAAGAGGCTCTTTCAGATAAAATGTAGTTTACTCAACTAATCAGAGAGTTTCTCCCCAAATACAGTAAGCAACACTTAATCAAGAACATAATGTCATGTGTGAAGGACATTTTGTTAAAAATATACTGCGTGTACTGAAGAACCCTGTTTTTTTTCATATGCTGTGACACATAGTGGGCACTGAATCAAACAGCACTGAAGTGTGTGGTTTATGTGATCTTGTTGGACTACCAAACAAGGCTGAACATGGCAAAATTACTGCAGATATATATTGGAGGATGTCTAAAAGTTCCTTTACAGTGCCATCACAATGACTGCTTTTGTTCTATGCTACCACAGCAGTTAAAAAGCTTTAATGGATAATTAATAACTCAAGTAATTATAAAATGTCTTAACCTTATTTGAAAACATACACAAACTTTGCTGCTATTCCTTCTTCCCTGCCTTCTAGGGATCTCCATATTGAGCCCAATTTTACTCTTTGTTACCAGCATAAATTAGAAACAACTTATTCAAGCAATAAAATTACTCCAACACGAAAAGGAATCAGCCATCTGCAAAAAAGGCAGAGTCTGATTTTTCCAGTGACATCTCTTACCATAAAATAGGTTGTAGAAGTTACTCTTTTATTTAACACTGAAAGTAAACAATTAATGCAAAATGTATAATGTCGACAAAGACAGCATATTCTCTGTTAGTGCCCTCTGCATATAGTTATTTTCATCTCAGCAAGGCGGCATTTAAGCAAGACTACCATCAAGCTGAAGATGGAACCATCTTGTCGTGCAAAACAGGCAACTGAACATCTCTATTTATGCACTATTTTACCTTTTGTTTTCAGTTTGGATGTGGAATCTGTGAGACATGCATCATTTCTTGTGGGAGAATGCCAAGTCACCTTTTATGTCCTCAGACAAACATCTCCTACCTGATCTCAATAGCTGCCCACATCAAATTTACTTTTCATACCTTGTGTAAGCAACTGGAGGTTTCGGACTTCTTCCCTCACCTTCAGCTGAAGGACTTGCTGCAGAATGTGCTGTCTCAGGTTTTCCTGGGCAATGCCCATTCGTTCAAGCTTTTTGTCAGTGAGCCTCAGCAAAGCACGGCCTGGATGCAAAAAGTCAAAAGGAAAATCACCCAATGATTTCTATTAATGCAATATTCTCACTCTGACAGGCTGATTTGACATAACAAAAAAAAAAAAAAACACGTTTTGAAATACTTCAGTCTGAGAGGATATCATGCCATCAGCTAGACACCTTCTCACCTTCAAAGATACATGTTCTACTTTTTCTGTTGCAGATACATTTTGATTTGAAGGTCTATAAGCCATTTAGGCACATCTTGTGCCACTGGCTGGTAGATAAATGCGGGATATGCCCTTCTTGAGTGGCAACTGCTCTCCCACAGACGGAATTCCCCCATAAGTCTGCTGCTGGTCCAGGTGCCTGAAATTGCTCTTCACACCTATTTTCATCATTTAAACTACTCCAGAATGTGAAGGTGAATGTGACCAATTCAATCAGTTTAAGGTATTTTGAGGATAACACTTCCCAGGAGGACTCTGTGAAAAAGCCTTCCAAATTCTTCAAAATATTAATCCATCACAGAAGCACAGAAATGAAGGCCGTATTTACCTACTCTGGCCCTAGACAGAATGAGTTTTATCTAGACCATTCCTGAAGAAAGATGTTTGCCCAACTTGTTCTTAAAGAGCCTAAAATCTTTCCAGGCAATCACTCCCAGTTCATAATTTATCTTTTCTGTTAGGAGAATATTGAGCTTTGGTCCCACAGATATTGTAGAGACATGTTAAAAAATCAATCCGAAGTGCCTTGATGCTGCTGGTGGATCTCTGACTCCATCGCTTGGGCACCTCCATGCTTGGAACAAGGAGGAGGAAGGCAATACACTGCCTGAGCCAAGACAAAGGAAGTACTTGGACCAGGAGAGAACTAAAACACGAAGGGGAGCTGTATGTCAGGAAGGAAAACAAAACTCTTTTCTTTGGCTTTCAGAGGTGTTTAAGCCAGTAGAGGGAGGCATGTCCTGGGGCTCTCCACTCAACCTTGCAGTACAACCATTTGCTTATCCAAAGGCGCCCTGGCCAATACTGGCAAAGAACACCAAAGTTACATGGATGCTGCCTGGGAAAACGGCACTGTGCTCGGTTCTTTTTCTTTCAAATACACTCAATTTTTTAGCACCTCTAGTTTTGACTCCAGTTTGTTTAATTATTAACAATCTCTTCTTTGATTTCTCAAGCTGTATTCTGACACCAGAATAGGACAGTGAGGAGCAGTTACTCCCTCTGCAACACAGCAGCTTCTGTGCTACCCATTGCTGTGGATTTTGGATGAATGGTGCAAGTTAGCTCATCATAAGGTATTATTCCACACGGCATGATAAGACCTGTATTCAATTCCTTTCCTTGCAATACAGCTATACGGACACAGAATTTTTATCATTATTTTAATTAAAGAATTTAAGATAAATGAAATGCCAATGATTTAAAGAGATATTTGCCCCAAAGCCAGCAGTCAATTGTATCCCCTTCACTATTAGATTTCACTCATAAGCAGCTCAATTCTTTAAAGTGCTTTGTGGAATTCTGTATGGTGCAAACACAAGACACTGGGATATCACTACTAAAAAAGCAAGATTTATTAGTCAGATAAAAAAAAATGGCAGTATTTGTACATTTTCTGCCCTTCCATGATTCTCAAGCACTCCTTCATGCTATGGAGGATGACCTTTTGATTGAGAAAACTTACTTTGAAGTCGTAAACAAGAGGAATTCTATGGCTTAATGTAATACCAAAATATGGAAATTAGTCTCTAACAGATCGATACCAGCTGTCCTATTCCCCTGGTGGTGGAGATAGTAATAATGACTTCAATTTTTACATCGCCTTATCATGCTAAAACATCTCAAAGCAATTTACAAAGGATGTACAGCAGCCTAAGAATATGGTCTGTAACGTCAATCTAGCAACCAAAAGCAAGCAAAAAATAAACAATTCATCAGTTTAAAGAGTGCCAGCTGCCATGTCATGTTAGGGCAGGCACTCAGCAACTGTGATATGACGGGACAGAGAGGCCATGCATCTCATCCAGCTCCCTCCACCTCCTCTAGGCCAAGGATAGAGTCCACTACCCTTTATTTCTTCTGGGCACTTTTTTATTTCATATTCAGTTAAATTTGATACCCCAATGCCTTCCTTTGGAAGTTGGGTGTGCACAACACAGACATGTCTCTTCCCAACTCCTGGCGTGCCAGTTCTTCCGCAGCGTTGGCTCAAAGCACAATGCCATTGGAAAAAAAAAGTCTGTCTGTGACTCACACTATTTGCAGTAGCTTTTACAAACAACTGATTTAAGTTAACTCTTTATTGCACTAAATCCAATATAACATGTTAAGGCAGTGAGGAGGCAAAAAGGCAAACATCCAGCAGCAAAAGGTGGCATTTCAAGAATGCACTAGAGTGACCTGAAATAAGAAAGCTCAATTCTTTCCATACTCTCTTTCCCTTCAATCACCAAAAAAGAAGAACATCCGAGTCAGAACTGGGCTAATTTACAGTTATGGTACTAATTAAGTCAGGCTTCCACCTTTGAAAACATGTAGATACTGCAACCATCACAGTCATCCAAGAGAGCTAGTTATAATGGTCAAGGTTTCCACAACCAGCTAGTGATTTCAGATGCCTCACTGACTTGCTTTCCTTACTGCACATACTCAAAAGGGTTAACATTTAAAGGTTAAAGGCTCTGGGTTATTTAATTGACTATATATAATTGTTCATGTACATAAATAATTGATTATATATAATATATAATATTAGAGGTTTATTGAACAGGGGAACAGGTTGCCCAGAGAGGTTGTGGAGTCACCTAGACAATCTCCAGCACTGCGCTCCAAACTCAGCTTTTCCGTAATTCTGACTCTATAACTCAGCCTGCTCAAAAACATGGTTGCATGATTAAGCACGTAACAAAAATACACAGATTAAAATCTATTTTCTTTGAAAAAGAGATTAATGAAGGAAATTAGGAAGCCTATGAAAAAGACAGTCATTACATAACCCCAAGCATTGGGGATAAAATGAACAAACAAACAAACAAAGCTATATAGTAAAAATTGGGAATAGATTTTTAATTTTCAGAGCATGCTGGAGAGAATGCATCATCCAGTGTAGTACACATAACAAACATAAGGTTTCCAGAGGGCATTCTGATGCAAATAAAGGAAATTTATTTATCTCTCAGTAAAACTCACCAACGTTAAAGAACTGGTGCTACTTCTTTCTTTAAAGGCTTCTATACACAGAAACGGCAGCCATTTACATAAAAAAAAAAAAGGGCTAGGAGATATTTTTTTCAAAAGCACCTTGACCAAAAGACCCATAAAAATAGCAGCTGGTAGATAGTGGGATAGCAGAACAAGTAGATAGCAGTACATAGTGGATAATAAATAGCAGGGTATCCACAAACATCTAGCTACTATTTCTAGTTTACTGTGAGGCAGAAAACTATTTTTTTCAAAGAGATTTCAGTCAGCACCTAAAACCCAGCCCTCTCATACTCAGAGAAGATCAGCCATGGAATGTGCTGAGACGCCCCGAGGGCAGAGATGATAGAATACAAAATACATTCCAGCCTAATAACCAATTGATGGCCTAATTTCTTCTAATACCACTTAGCTGTTGCAGATCTCATTTGATCAAATGGGGATTAGAAGAAAATCTGAATGGATGGAGAAACAGCACATGCCATAGAACATTAATATGAGTATGAGCATTTCTCCAACGAGGTTGGCATCGGCCCTAGAGCAAGGAATGTGGCAGGGTCTGTTGTAGCTACTCAAAATCCTTATACCTCCCCCCACTGCTGTAGCTACTGCTCATCTTTTCTGCAGGCCTGTGAAGCCACACTGACTCACAGGACATAGACATCCAGAGAGGGACAGCATGTTGGAAAGAATTCTTGCAATGGAGATGAATAGATGAATAGAAAAGGATTTATTAAAAGTGTGGAAGAACCGAAGAAATTAAAGGAAAAGAGATTAGACAGTCTTATACAAAACAGGTTAGTCTTACACAAAACTCTGAAGGAAAGAGAGTATGATTAATTTAGAGTGGATGAAGAGGACAAATCACCAGTGGGAAAAAGCAATGTATTTGTGTAATATGGCCAGGAAAAGTGATTTTGTCTCTTGAGTACAACGTTAATATCAAGATGTTAATATCAGGGTATTTACCTTGAGACACAGAATCTATCCGAAGAAGAAAGAAGAGACCTTAGAACACATGGACATGAAAAATGTCCTGCTGGGCCCGACCAACAGCCCCTCCAGGCAGGTGCTCAGAGGGACAGCGGGGCGGTATTAGGCAGAGCTCCTGGCAGGGCTACGTTCAGAGGCATCCACATGGTACCACCTCAGCATCTGCAAACATGACACTACATCTACATCTGCTCCAGGGATATTCGACAGTACACCCTTTTTAGCAGCTCCTTCTTGTCCTGAGGTCCATGAATTAGTCATTTGGATTCTGCTGATACTGTCTGCCTCTGCAATCTCTCGTTCTGAAAGCTCGCTGCCCGTTTCTATACTGATCTCTTCCCAGTTGCATGGAGCACTTTCTAGCTCTTGCATTTCAATATTTGGTGAACAATTCCACAATCAGCTTATCGGCTGCTTGCATGATTCTGTACAGCTCAATCATATACCTCTTAATTATATTTCTGGATGGACTCAGCCGACAAACCTAGAAAGCAGGAACATGAGATTCACTAGGATCTTAAATTATTCAGGCTGAAAACCTGAAAAAAAAAATTATATGCTACAAGCACCATTTTAATTTTCCTTTTTTTTATGACACATTCTTACATAAGTGATAATAACATCCTTCTCCAGTTTTAAGGTAGAACAATTATTTCAAACATATTTGTTCATCTTTGTCTCTTTAGTTCTGCAGACTTACTCATAATTTTAGTTCACTCATTTTTTCTACTTGAAATAGCCTGATCACAGCTTTCCTCTTGCCCACACAGGTCAATGTTTGCTTCTCAGTGCAAAAACAAGCTTCCTTGGACTTATCAAGGAAAAAATTTCCATGACAGATACATGTTGGTATCATTGTTCAGGTGCTTTACATGAATTCAAGTACAAACAGGCACAGAGAGAGGCTATGACTTCATAGCGAAGAATAGTGGACTTATTTTATGAGAGAAGTTTAGAAAAAATAAATTAAGTCAACTGCAGAATGAAAATGACCTCGCAATGGCAATCAAGGGAGAAGAGCAAAAGGGAAGGAGAAGAGCTTTTAAACTGAAGAACAAAGTTCTTCAAGTGAGAACAAATAGATCAAAGTACAATTGAAGAAGTTGCATTTAGAAACATCTTCTAAAAAGTAATAAAAAACAGAAATCAAGTCAGTTTTCAGGAGAAACTTGATATGACCTTGTAGGTAACCCAGAGATCTTCTGCAGTCTTGGGTTTTTCCTACATTTGAATTTAAGAGCAAGTCTCTCCTTTGCATGCCAGGCTCATCACTGGCCAACCAAACACATCGGCCTTGGCAAATCTGTATTTTTTTCTTGCAAAAGTAGTTGGATGTAGCTTGTCTCAATAACTGTTCTAGCCTTATCCAAGACCAGTGCAGACAGTGGGCAAACTGCTGCTTGCATTGCCACCCTCTTTGCTCTGCTTTAGCTACCTATTACCTCAGGAATCAGGGAAGACTCCTGTTTTTCAAAAGCAAAACTGGATTCATTTCTCATCGGACTCACCACAGCAGCAAACACTTTCCTGATCTACCTGCTACAACAGCGACTGCCAGCAAAGGACCATTAGTTCCCACAGCGTGATCCGTAGCTGCCTGATAGTTTGGTACAAAGAGCAGCTCTCAACCGAGGACTTTTTACACAGACACCACGAAACACTAAATAAGAAACAGGTTCAAAAATAACATGGAGGGAACAATAGTTTCTAATTATAGGGAATAGAAGGAGCAAAGAAGCCTGTTTAACCTGGATGAATATCAGAGATCTTCAGTTCAGGAAACTCTCTAACATCACTGCCAACATTCTTGAGCGTGCTCATCCTGTTAGCAACTGCAGCAAGCCTCCACGGAGCTGCAGGAATTTCCTTCTGGAAAGTCATAGGAATGGGAAAGGCCTATGGCACCAAAGTTCCTGCACTGCAAAGCACTGCAGAAGAGAAGAAAGCACTTGAGATTCATGCACACACCAAAACAGCTTTGGACTCGCCTTTATTTGTTAACATCATCCAACTAGACTAACTTGACTCAATTGCTTTTTATCATTCATGATTTGCTGAATCTGTACAAGGCCAATTTTTTCTTCAAGAAAATATATTGTCATGTTAATCCATTAATGTCTGGCTAAACTCAAACAAAGCGGCTACGTCAACAGTGGCACTTTCTGACTATTACTTACATCCTTCGTCTCCACCTCATGTCTGTTTGTACTTCTGACAAGAGGAAGTGATGACTATTGTTACTGCTGACGGTAAGTCCACAATAAAACCAGCTGATTTCCATAAAATCCCTCTCAAGTCTCAGTTCTTTTTTAACACCTTTCTCATCTTCCTCCATCCTTCTTAACTGGAAGCATGAACACAATATGAAGGAAAAAGATTTCAATACAGTCATTAACTTACTTGCTTTTCCAAATTCAAAATTAGCAACAACAAAGATAAAACTTTGCTTCTGAAATTGTCTGTTTCTAAACAACTCTATTAAGAGACTGGTAATAAATGTGTGAAGCTACTTAACTCAAATTACTTAGTTTGGAGTAACCTCCTCTCACTTTAGTGTGGCCTTTCCCAGTTCCCTCTATACAACAGGCTGTTCTTTTAAATTCTGGACCCAATCTTGTGAGCTAAAATATCTTCTGCTCCTCAGCGGTCCCTGAAAGTGAAGCACCACAGGAGATCTGTTTGGTTGCACTCTTAGTTTCACCTGGGTCCTCCCAAGCCTGTTCCAAGGTAGCAATTTCCTGCTGCTTCCCTGCAGCTCACTCACCTAGTAGTTGGATTTATGCTGTTGAAAGAAATCAGCAACCCTGTGATAATGGTGAATTCAAGGAAAAACCTGAAAGACAGTGAGCTATCAGAGTGTGGGCCCTAAATATTAATTTTAGAGAGTACATTTTTAAAGTATAAGAACTTCTTAAAATCAGTAGTGTGCCTCTGCTCCTTCCCTCTAGACAACTTCTTCCAGCCAGACGCCTCAGAACTGGCTAGGTATCTGGCAAAGTCACACTAAACACAAAACTGCTCCGCAGCGGGGAATCTCCCGACTCCCAACTTTTACCATGAAAAAAAGCAGCCAGCAAAGCCTCCTCTCGGACTCAGCCACACATTTTCACCCAGGTATTTAATCTTGCACTACCCAGCTGGGAGCACCACACACCCTCCTATATAGCAACATGAGTTATCACCCTTTGAAATAATTACCCTGGAGTCTAAAAAGTTACAGATGTATTCTGAATTAATTTTATTCTGAGACAATATGGTTCTGTACAAAGAAGGGAAGAGGTTAATGAGAAATTGTGCATCATGATTACTGGAAGTGGTTCAGTCAGTAATTTACTCTACTGATGGGAACTCTATTGATTCCTTACAAGTCTTGGGTAAAAGACTGATAGATAGTCCTGTTTTTCAGTTGAATGCATTCAGGACCTGATGATTTTAATAGGAGGAAATAAGTAATAACTTGAAATCCCCCCTGAAATAAAAATTCAGGCGCAAATCATATTACACCACTTTTCAAATGTGATGTAAAATACAAGATGACCATTTTAGTGCTGTCAGGAAGGACCTGACAGGACCCACAAAGTCCTGTAAATTAAGGATAAATGCAAACCTTTAGTAGGCAGCCTATAAATCCACTCTGCTTGCTGTATGTACATTTGCCATCCTACTTCCTGGCCACACAAAATTATATATTATCTACAGCTACATAGAAAAATATAAAGATGCATAATAATGGGCTACCATTTTATGGCATGTTGTGTTAGGAAAAAAAAAAATCCAGGACTACTGTTTGCTAGTATCAGCGTGGTAGATTTATGGTGCCCCTGTTTAAACAAACAACCTTCAAGGTTTTTTTGTTTGTGATGGAAAGAGTGAAGCTATCAACACCTTTGATTTTGTCTGTCGTCAGCAGGACACACAGGTCTTCGATTCCCTGTTCATCTGATGTTGCTCAGTATGCAACCCATTATGCATTAGATATCCCATTTCTTATTAATTACAAAAAAAAAACACACATTAGATCATGCCTGCTGGTAAAACTCCTGTTAATTTATTCAGGAGTAAACACACATTCATATATTATAATGAGCAGCTTTTACACAGAATAGATTAGGAAAGGGCAAGCCAATTTGGGAAGTGTTAGTACTGACTGAACTCTTTACAGAAAATTCAAACAGGAACCTTTCCCGTAACTACTAGCTCAGAAAAATCATTTTCAAACAGCAGAAAAGGATAATTTGATACCACAAGTAAAAGACAAACACAGCCGTACAAGCAAAGCACACACAAAAAAATAACTCTTGAGATGCCCAATCCAAATGGAAGTGGGAAGTTCTGGAAACCACAGTAGAAATTCTTAACTTTGGACATTTCTGAGGTTCTAGAAATTTCTGTGGTTCTAGAAATAGAACTGGAGTGTGTATCCAGGAAAGGGGTCAAGCCCCATGAAATGTAGATGTGAATTCAAGAAAGCTGCCATTGAATTGAGGACCTGCATAGCCACCACATACAGAGGTACTCCCGAAGCTCCCTGAACCGTACAAGGCCGGCAGACTCCTCAGATGAAGACTCAACCTGGCTGCCCAGAACCAAGGGACAGAAACTGTCACTGAATATTGTGGCCTGCTCTGATTTGCTATTAAGTAATCCAGGCAATGACGCAAAGGCGTTAGAGCATAACGTACACATCTGCATCCCCAGATCCCTTCTCCTCCATGCTGTTACCTCCAAACAGTTTTCGGTGCTGCTTTCTTCCATGCCTGCACTGGTTTTATATTGTTCTATAATGAAGAATGAAACTGAGAAGGCTTTTCTGTTAATACTCATGATGTTAATAATTAATTTTAATAAAAATGTAAAATTAAAAGCAGTATGCTCATAGTTTAAGCACTACAGCCTGCCTCGGTTTCTGAAAATTGGGTGCCCTATACACCAGGTATTTCCAAGAACAGAAAGAGCAAGCAGGACTGCAGGGCTCAGGGCAGAGCATCCTTGTGCCGAGCTACCCAGCCTAAGGCAGGAGGAGTTTTCCAGTGCTCTCTGGCACAGGTTTCTGAATCACAGTTGGATTTAAATAGGACAGAGCTGCTCTTCTGCTGAGACTGAGACAATTTTGGACACACCTAAAGAAGCAATTCCGGCCACTACCGGGAATTTTACAGCTAAAATAAAAAAGGAAATACAGTGTTCAGCCCCTCCAGGCTTTTTCTGCAATCTCTTGAGGGACTGTTTTGGATTGTAATTTAGGATTTCAGTTTGTAGTCTACAGCATCCCACCTAAACCCTGTTAGACACTGAACTCCATAATTGGATCTGTTCTCAGGCACAGGAGTGGCCACACTGGGTGCCTCCAGCTCACTCTCTGCCTACTCAGTAGCAGATGCTTAGCAAGGAGCCTGGGAGCAAAGCAAGAAATAATAGCAACAGTTTCCCAAAATACTCCCTCAGCTTCTAAAATCTTGCGGTTTAGGGATGTTTAGCATAAGCTGAGCTGGCTAATTTGAGCTACAGCTGAGCTTAAAGTCAGTGCATGGCTCCCAGTGACTTTAGAAAGACTTTGAGCTTCTTATGAGAGGAGTCCCAACAATACTGAAAATAGTAGAATAATTCCCCCATCCCGAACATGCTTTGATCTAGCAGGAAGGGGCAAAACAAGAATCAAGTGCTGCAAGGTAACCACAAACTAATTAAAACGAGGAAACAGGCACAAGAGTTCGATAATGAGAATAATTCATGATCAGAGCAAATTAGCAGTGAAATGTGTGACTCTCAATTCCTTTCAGCCTGCAAATGAAATTTCTGGAAGAAACAACCGAGGCAAGCGTACGTTACTGGGATCAAAGAAAGGGAGCCAGCAGCATGGGAACTTGTTTACTTCTGCAGAAACCAAATATTCCAAAAAGGCCTGAAAACAGTGCAGGAAAAAGTAAGGGAGGATGACAAAGAAATGAATCTAAAGAAAACCAGTACCAATGAACTCCCAAACCTGACAAAATATTTTCTACTCTATCAACTGTTGTCTTTCTGATAATTTAAGTGGGCTTTCTTTCTATTATAAAACAAATTCTTCTCTTTCAGTGAGAGTCTATGTTGCTTCATAAGAGCAAACATGAAATCGCTGCCTTGTAGACCTTTTTGGGGCCTTCTTTAACAGAGCGTGTACGCAGAAGGCACGCTGGAACACACGACATGATCTACTTCTATCTCTTTTTCAAAGGAGGCATTGAATTCAATGAATATTAATCAGCTACTAAAATCAGATGAGAGGAAAAAAAAACAACAATTGTGGCTAGTGAATCTGTTATAGTCCATATGAATGGTTTGTAGATAGTAATTTATACACAGGAGTAAAACTGAAAACTATCATCATAGAAATTTCCTACAACCCTGATATCAAAGACTGGCTACCTAGGTGGGCCAAAAAAGCTGATGTCACACTGTTTAAGCACAGTGTTTTTACTCACAGACTATGCATTAGACATCAGTGGACAATGCTCAAGTCCAGGGCCAGACACATTCCTGGTGCAAACAGTGACCATTCCAAGAGTTTCAGTGGAAAACCCCCTGCTCGTACCAGAGCTCAGGCACAAACATACAAAACCATTTTGCCACTGGTGTATGCACAGAGCAAAAGACAAGAACCACATTTCAGCCTGGCCAAATTCCTAAGCCATAAGGATCTAGGGAACATTTTCTGAGTCCTACCACCGAGTAGTTCTTAGGCAAGTACTAAATTGTTTATTTACCTCCATTGCTGCTCATTAGATCACACTCAGTCTTCATTACAAGAGAACTAAATGTAAACCTACATTTTAGATTCAATTTTAAAAGCCTTTTTGCTTATGCATGAAAACCAATTTCTTGTTTTGGCAAACTAAAAGAACTTATGGTTAACAGTAATTCCTTAGATGCAGCACATGCCTTGCAATATGCTAGTAGGTTCACAGAATAAATCTGAACAGCAGCAATACAAGCCCCAATAGCATCAACAAATGCTACAGGATTATCTAGTTCATCTTCCAGTGTACAATTAAAATACTAAACCAAATACCCACATCTGTAAATACTCTTTGCTCAATTCACATACATTTCCTCTTTAATGCTCTCCTCTGAGTCCCTCTCAGTATACATTTTATGCCTGTTTTTCCTCATTATTTTTCACTGTTTTCTTCCTATTGGAACCACTTGTTTTCTGCAGTTTTTGCAGACTGCCAAGCTCCCCTGGTTAAGGAATATGCTCTACACTATGGATTGGCCACATGAGTACTGAAGTATGAAATCCTGTCATTCCGCAGAAGTCAGATCAGCTGGATAGGAAGGAGGATCCCCGCTGTCTGCAGACTGAAACAGGAGATGCTGCTCCTCCGGTGTGATGCACGAGAAGTTCATCCCTACCATGCATCCTAGCCTGTTCCCAAGCAATTTCTGATGCCCTTTGAAGGTGAGCAGGCTGAGACTCCCTTGCAGTGTACAGAGTCACAGGTTCTCCCAAGACCTTGTATTTGCCCAGACCAGCTAGGTGCTATTTAAATCAGAAGCTGGGAGATCATTTAAGGCCCATTTGCGGTGTTATAGGAAACACTTTCCATGACCTGGTGGTCCTGGTGGACAAAAACTGAACACATCCTAGAAATATGCCCTTGCAGTAAAGAAGGCAAACAGACTAGAGCATCTCTCATCCGAGGAGAGGCTGAGAGCTGGGACTGTTCACCCTGGAGATGAGGAAGCTCAGGGGGACCTTATCGGTGCATTTAAACAGCTGATGAGAAGAGTACGAAGGATGGAGCCACTCTTCCCAGTGATGCCCAGTGACAGGATGACAGACAATAACCACAAAATGTAACACAGGAGATTTCACTTAAGAACAAACACTTTTACTGTGAGGTGTACCCTGGAACACTGGAATGGGTCACCTAGAGAGGCTGTGAGTTTATATCCTTGGAGATATTTAGAAGTCGACTGGACAAGGTCCTGGGTAACCTGCTCCAGTCAACCCTTCTCGAGGAGGGAGGTTGGGCTAGATGCTTCTTCCTCCCAACCTCAATGATTCCTTGATTCTATTCTAGGAAGATGCAGAGCAGCAGTAAAACCCTGGCAGTCCGTACCTCAGTAAGTAGCAAGTTCACAATTAGCACGTCTTACATAATTGTTATATTAAATATATTTGACTGTTGTGTAAGCTTTTTAGACAAGTTAATAAAAAGCCCAATCTGATTAGAATCTTAATCAAAATTGTTCAAATAGCAGTGGAAACCCCATACTGTATCCTTCAGTAGGTGTATCCAATCAGATTTCTATAAAGGAAATGCTATGTCTTGTAAGGTCAAAGAGGCAGAAGGATGAGAGATATTAAGCATGTAAAACATGTTTTTTGACTCTGAAATTTTATTCAGACCTTTCAACTTCACTCTAATGTTGCATGCTATGAAAAGAGTCATGGCTCATTCCAAGAATGTGAATTCTTCGCCTATGTCCCTAGAAAATTAACCAGAAACCAGAAAATTAACCAACGTCCAGGTTGCCCAGATACCAGAAAACAATTTTATCTACTTATTATAAGGGTTCTGGCCTGGACCAATCAACACTTTCCTGGAAATTTCCAGTTCAGCAGCAAACACTGCCTGGGGCCATTCCCTATAGATGGTCTGAAACGGCAGCGATGTTTTGAAGGGTACAAGTCTGGACATGAGTGTGGACATGAGCCCATCAGCCTAAACACCAGAAGACATTAATGAAAATGTCACGGTTATCAACACAGAAATCCTAGAGAGTCATCACGTTTGTTGGCAAAGCCCAACCAGGTGTACTAACATAGGACATCTGCTGCATAGGGGGGAATCCAATCCTAAAAACAGGAGGACTCACCAGATTCCTTGTTTCTTCCTGAAAACTAAGATCATACGCTGGTTTCTTGGAAATCAGAGATTCAGAGAACATAGAAAATTACTTTCTCCTTGTAAATGCTAGTTTGCTCACTGGTACGAATCAGAGCAGTTGGAAAGGATTCCCACAGCTATTCATTCCCTGCTCTAACCTATTAAATATTATCATTTATATGTTTGGTAGATAAACAGATAGACAGACAGATAATTCACTGTTATTCTCTTAATAGTGCAAGTGAAGAAAGACCAAAGGGAAAATAGATTTCTGGGTCAGTTTTTGTGATTATGGAAGATTTACTTAGCTTTAATTTTGCTTTAATAGTTCACATTTAAGCATTTGATGCATCCTCCTATCTCAGCTTCTACTTAACCAACAGGAGAAGCAGTTTCTACCATTTAAAACACTGAGAATCAAGAGGAGAAAGAAAAAAAGTAAATGACTGAGATGATACTGTGTTTGATGAAAGGTACATCACACTTTTCCTAAAAATATTGTTTTTATAACATCCTGTGAAGAGAGAATGTGTTAAAAAAAAACCAAACAGCACTACCTCAAGACCAATTTTGGACCATTTCCAAAGAAAAATATGCTGAATACTGCCTTGCACAACTCAGACGCCCTACCGAGGATTTCTAAACATATTTTCTGCCTGTTTTATTAGGATCATTAAACTAGTCGTAGGACATGTCTGTGCCAAACCACTAGCATTTCTCTGGTGCACCTTTAATGGCTTCGCAACCCTGACCTCGGAAAGTCAGTCCTAAACTTGAAGCACCATCAAGACACATGGAACAACTAGTGAGGGATATTCTGCAGCCTGCAAATACAAGCAGACGGCTGGCCCACGCTCCACAGGAACAGCTTTAAATCAAGGACAATGAGAACTTCTGAGAAGGAAAGGAAGACTGACAACACTCAAATGCTCTTTAAGATCCCTTACAGGGTGTACCACAATAATCAGTGGGATACGACAGCACTCCAGACCTGGGACCACTTGCTAAAAGTAAAAGCCACTTTCCTGCAACCGCAGCTCTGCAGTCTGGACACCTCTGCAGAGTAACTTCTCCCAGGATGGAAACCTGCTGCTCACTAACGGGGCTCTGCCCTTAGGTTGCTGAGTGGTGCCAGGCTATTCGTGAGAAGGCTGCTTGTGGCCCTCGCCACTCTAAGTGGGAACCCTTCACTAAATACTTCCTTTAAAAAGAAAACAATTCAAATGTGCCTTAAGAAGTCCCAGAATGAACTGGACTAAAAGGAGAGCTCAGCACCTAGCTAAGCAAGCTCCGAATACAGCAATATTTCTTGCTACAACTGACTGCTGCATTGCCACAGAGTTTTCTGAAAGCGAAAGAGTGGCACTTCAGCAGGAGCATCAGATAATTTCAGTTATGTGAAACAGCCGCTAGAGAATGAAGTGATTAAGAAAAGACAGAGAGAGATACTCTTGCTTCAAGTCCAGGAGTGGCTTGTGGGAAATGCATGTTTTCAGATAAGAAAATTTTATTTGTGTGATAAAGTACAATGCTGCACACTTCACAGCCTCACGTACACTTCTCTGCTTGTATGTGAACACATAAAAAGTGTCAATCATAACTGAGAAGTTCAAGCTCCCAATCATATTTAATACCCTCATTTTTAATGAGCTGTTTATTACAAAGTTATTTTCACATAGTACTTGTTCTGAATTTGTTAAGAAGCCTGTCTGGATGTTAAGCAGTGATGCTTCAAAATAGGCAGAGAAGAGAATAAAGTCTTCAAATGAGAAATGCAATGAAATTTCAGAATATTATTATTTTGAATAAAAAACTCAATAATACACTATGATGAAAGTTGTTCACATTAAAGCACTTTTATTGAAGAGACATAAGGCTGTGCAAAGCTACAATGATGTTAGCTTAAGGAGGCTAAATTGCTTCTCCAGCACATAAGTTTCTCGCTATCTTCTCACACTGATAGAACAACGAAAAATAAAGCACGCAAGTTTTCTTCAGTGCCATTTAAAAAACTCTTAGTCAGCTGATGTTGCTGTTTGGTTTGATTGATTTTATTAATCCTTCATTATCATTTTTGCAATGTGGTGAAAAAACACACAGCAGTGGAAAGGCAGGAAGTACAATTCTTCCCGAGCTTTCTCAGCACTCTAGAAGATGGATAAAGAATTTCTCTCATCTGTAGCGTAGCTGTTTCGTTCAGTCCAGTGGTGGCCTGGCAGGATGACAACCCTCACACATTATTTCTCCTGCAATTAAGTTCTGTTTCTACGTGGTCTTAAATTCTTACAGGAGTTGGAAGCTATCAGGTTGAAGGGGTATCTGTGGTCCAGATTTCTGTTCCTGCTCTAATGAGGAAACCTGAAGATTTCTGTGACTCCTCCTGGTTTGGTAGGTTACCAGCACGTGGGGTTTGGGCAGGAGGTACGTTACTCCCACCGTGCAACTCCGAACGCAAGGGGCATATCTAACAAACACAGACACACAGAGGATTTTAGGTTACAGAATCACTTTCTTTGTTGTATTTTTGGTCAACAGCTGTCAATGCAGTAACTGTAGTTTAAGCACAGATGTGCCATTTTACAAAGGTGCTGAAGCGAGTCCTGGCCATGCCCTTACTTAGCCCACGTCCTTATTCCTCTGCGAGGCCGCTGTGTGACCAGGGCCAAACAGCAGCTCCAGGGATCAATTCCACGGAGCGATCCCAGCACGTGAGCACAAGGGAGTTGCCTGCGGCCTGACTGGGGAGCAATCCCAAACCTGAGAAGGAGACATGACCTCCCCGCAAGCTAAAACTTATCAGGACAGCAGCAGACACACACAGATATCTCACACTAGAGGTGAAATCTTGCTTGGATGCACCTGGAGCAGAAGAGAACACAGCTGTTAACAACCAGATCCTGCTTTAGCCACTGCATGGTTTAGAAGAAACTCCTTGGAAAACTGGATAGGCTTGCAGGAATTACGAGAGGACACAAGAGCACCCATACGTACTTTGCTGAGAGCAAATTCACTCCAATTTCCATGTGGTTTGCCAATTATTGTTGATCAAATTTATGGGCATGAGGCATGTTAGTGCAAAACAACCCAAAGAAGAGACAAACTAATTTGATTCACGGGGCTGTCCATGCTGGGCCACCGCCGTTGCAGCCACTTCCAGGGCTTTTCCATAGCCTCCTGCAGAGGAGAATTTCCAGGGCTGGTCACTGTGGTTTATGCAAAACAAAAGGAACTCAGTACAGTTCTTGCCCAGGCTCATTAGATTTGGAAAATTTTCTGTGCTTAGAGAAATCCATCAATTGTAAAAAAGAAAGCTATGCTTTTTGATTTTTTTTTAATTCTGTAGCAGCCTAGATACCTTAAACAATTTGGGGAAACCAAGCATTTTTTAAAAAAACCTTTTTGCATATATTTGAGAGACACTATCAAAAGATACCGCTTCCTGTGCAGTCTCACTAATATAATTGCAGGTTTGTACGAGTGAATCCACTTCAAATTACAACTGTTTACACCATTCTTCTAATGTGGGCAATTCATTGAGGTAAAGAACAGATCCAACACATCCAAGTTTTTTTCCATACAAAAGCATTAATGGCATTGCAGTTTGCAGCATTTTTTTTCTGCCAGATGGATGATCAGATTGGTGTAGCTGTTCCCAGCAATTTTTGCAAGGCAGCAATAGACTGTACAAGATTTAGTAGATGCTGCTTAGCTTGAGTTTGCTTACATAAGGAGCAGGCAAATACGTGTTCCCTACTGAATGCTTCCCTTCCACAGGATCCAGAGAGCCACATTCTACTCCGACTACTCAAACTTCCAAGGGGCTATTCTGACTAAGGAGAAATCCAGTTTCCTTCTCTTCCTAGAAGTCATACGCTGACATCTGGAGTCCCAGAACAAGTAGTAAACGCTCCGGTGCTGTAATTGTTATTTTACTGACAATTACCTCGTGCTCTAATAAAGGGAAGGCACAAACAAACAAAGAGTCGGTGCTGAGGCACACCTGGTGAATAAACCCAATCTGTCAGGGAAATGAAAGCCAGACCTTGGCCATCAAATTCAGTGTAAAAGCGCTGAGCAAGGCCTTAGAAGCGGAGCCTCGGCAGGTCAGCGCTGAAGGCAGCAGCCGGGACGGGAGGCAAACCTTGCACGGTTTGCATTTCCGACAACGTTCAGAGAAACGTCCCGATCAACACTCTGATCACGTGCAAAACCCCAGATAAACCCATATGGGGATGTGCTCCCAACCACACCTGCTTTCCTAGCTTGAAGATACACACAGAGCATATTTGAGTGTATCAAGGTCTGAGAGATAGAATCCACAAAACCTACAACATGCAGAAATGCTACAACAAATTAGGAACAGGAGATGAAACCTACTGATCTCTTTTTTATATAGGCACAATGTATTATTTATTTATATATAAACCAATAAGACAAGGAAACAAGACGAAAGCATCCATAAAAGTATACACTTGATTCACAAAATAACAGCTGCTCTAAAAATACCCTTTCCATAGGTATAAATGCAGCTGGGATGCAGGTTCAAAACGGTTAGGCATTACAAACACAGCAAAGGAGTCCAAACGTACGTTTCAGTGCACACATACAGTACGTGTATTGATAACTATGATTACGGCTGCTTGACACCTTTCATAATCATCGAGTGCTGCTGAACCACAACCACTGGGGTTGAAAATTTCTGCCTCAAGTTATTTTGCATCTGACTGATTTTTCATAGATTTACTTGTTTGTCAATAAATAACTATTGGGAAGAAGAAAAACTGTTCAAAATTTCGAGTTTCAAAGCAAGAAGTGGAAGTGAATTGCCTTTGTGCTGATGTGCCATCTTCATGAACACCTACCCAAATTTGTCTATGCTAGACCTTCTACACTATTTCAGAGAATCACAGAATCACAGAATGGTTGAGGTTGGAAGGGACCTCTAGAGATCATCTAGTCCAACCCCTCTGCTCCAGCAGGGTCACCTAGAGCACATGGCACAGGGTGGCATCCAGGTGGGTTTTGAAGATCTCCAGAGAAGGAGACTCCACAACCCCTCCTGGCAGCCTGTTCCAGGGCTCTGCCACCCTCACAGGAAAGAAATCCTTCCTCATATGGAGATTAAATTTCCTATGTTTCAACTTACACCCATTACCCCTCGTCCTGTCACCGGCCACCATGGAGAAGAGCCTGGCCCCATCCTCCCTACAATCGCCCCTCAGATACTTGATCAAATCTTCACTCAGCCTTCTCTTCTCCAGACTAAACAGGCCCAGCTTGCAACAACTCAATGCATCGTTTCAAGAGACTAAAGGACAGAAAAAGTTTTCAGAGAAAGTCTGAATTGCTCATTCAAGCCATGTGGTGTCTTGTGGAACCTGACACAGTAAAGCAAGAGAAGAAAACTCTCTGCTAGACTGTTAAGGTTTCCACTACTGGAGTTTAGGTAGGAAGACAAGGAATGTTCGACTAAAGCCAATGACTGTTGAATGACTGTTCAACTAAAAGCCAAGAATCTGAACATAGGAAAAGAAAGTTAAAATAGACTAAGACTAGGGAGAGTTTGGATGGTTCAAGACTGACAGGACCAAGCCAAAACATGCGTTTGCCATCTTTCAAATGGACTTTCATCCATAGCTGAAACAAGACTTTGGGAATTTCTTCTACTATCAACCGCTTGCCATGAATTTCACTGGCAAAAACGAATCCCGCATTGCTCTCTAGTGACGGGTCCGTGCAGAAGATCCCTAACACCATAGGCAGCCAGGGATAGCTCCTCTGACTTTCACCCTGCTGATGGGCAGTATGGGTGTCGATGCAGCTCCATACCACGAGCTAATGCTGTGGTTTGCTGGTGCTCATGCATTACAACAGGGATTCCTCCATTATAGTATCCTCAAAGCCCAGGGAGAAGACTGCTCACAAACACTTCATGCAGCTCAGTCTAGTCTGAGAGCAGTTCTCAGGCAAAGCTGCATCATGCTGCCTTACAGCTTACAAAAGTGACATTAAAGCTGGAGGAAATTTTACTCAGATGATCCAACATTAGAGTTTTTCCTTGAACAATTCATATACTAGTTTAAGATTTAGCTTGGTCATTTTTTAAAAAAATATCTTCTACAGCTCTGAGGCCATTGTAATTTTTTGACAGCACACTCAGGGCTGGGAACAGCCAGGCTGCAAGGAAGTTATACAGGAATGCAGGAACCTTTCCCTCCTTTTTGGAGTGTTTTGCCTTGCTCAATCAGAGCCTTAACTGAGGAAAGCTTAAGGGATCTGATTTTCTAAGGCCACTTTGAAACCAATCAGTTTGACTTTTCACATACACACTCACGCTTCAGCTGGGAGCTCTTTAATTCGCTACTAACACATGTTGACTGCTAGCAAAAATATTTTTAAAAGCAGAGTTTCTACGTGAAGGTCTGGTAGGATATGCAGCTCCTTGCTTTATCCTGGCTTGTCTGCCCACAGTTGCACCTCAAACAGACTCCTGAGGTCCGGGTTGTAACACAGCTTGTGCACAATGAAAACACCTCCCCATCAACAAGCGTCTATTGAAGAACTCGTATGACCTTGGCTGTTGCCACAGCTAAAAAGAAACAGCACCAGACAGAGCAATTTAACCTCTTCCTCTAGCCCAACAACTTGCTTTCTCCCCCTTTACCCCTTTGATTGGCCCTTAAATCCAACTTGTCACCTGTTAAGGGGGAACTTCGGAAGTGTGTTATATGCTCTCAATTTGAGGTTTTTACCATTAAGTTTCTTATTAGAAATAAGAGGAAACAGAGAGTTAGACTCTATTCAAAGGAAATCAACAATGGCCACACTAAGAACCTGCCTGAACAGGTGATTATTTCTGCTTCCATTAAAGAAAATTCACACACAAAGATAAAATCCCTTGGAAGCCTGCTGACCTTAAATTACTTCTAAGGATGGACACCAGAGATAACACTAACTGGACCATCTCGTTCCCTCAGGATCTCTGAGGGAGCTCCTGGGATAGACTTAATTAAAAACCAAATTATCTTATTTAATCTTATTTAATCTTAATTAATCTTATTTAAAACCAAAAAAGCAGCAGGTATAAAAAAATGTAATTTGCAAAGGCAGAATATATTCTTGGCCAAAAGCAAGACAAATCCAACTAGCGTGAACTCTGCTTCCCTTTGGGTTCATCTGAAGTCTCTGCTTTGCAGTTCCAAGTCCCATCCTCGTAATGCAGAGTTAGATCAGGGATCTCTGTGGCACTGCAGGCGGCCTCACACCCCACAGCTCTGGGTATCTGTTCCATTAGGAGAGCATCACGTGGGGCTTCAGCAGCAAATGTTTATCTGGTCTAGAAGGAACGTGTGAGGAGACACTCAAAGCAGATGGCATTAATAGGCTGTGTGGGGAGTCTTGGGCAGAAGTGACACAGAAGAGCAGAATGAAGAGAACGGCGGGTACAGGAGCCTGTACCAGCCTCCCACTGCACCCGGGACATCTGTGTAATAGATGTTTACAGGGAGCCTCACATATGTTTGGGACATTTGCAAAATTCAAGTCACAAGAGGATTCTCCCTGAAGATAGAGGAGGGCTTTAAATCTCTGAATTAGCCTTTACATAATATATGAATCTAACCTACATGCTTTCTGATCACACACAGAAAAATAAAACAGTTTCAAACCCTACAAGAGCTGTTGGGAGAACACACATTGCACACAGAAATTACTGAGTTGTTTACCACTTAGCTCCCTAAGTGCAGCCACTTACCCCAGATGTGGTTTCTGGAGAAAAGTGCATCTAGGAGCAGGCAGGACTGTTCACAGAGCTCAAAGAGTGAATCAGAAGACCCTATATATTGAGAGCTTTGCCTACATCTACTCTGGCTTACTGATTGAGCAAGTAGGATAAAACACTTGTAGATAACAAGAATAACAGCTGGTAACTAGGCAGATTATTTTATGTGTAGTTTTGCTAATTAGTTTCTCACACTATGTGGCACGCGTAGTTCAAGGCTCATTTGAGCTTCCCAGGGGCGTTTACTTCTGAAGGACGAGATTCTTAAGCAGCCAAAAACCCAAAGCACAGAAACAACTGCCCCTTTCCAAAATCCACACGACAAGGCTGGAGCACTAAGACTCCAGACAGTGCTGCAAAGGATCCCTGCGACTGTGCACTCCGAGTGCTATGTATGTGCCGCATCTTACCAGGTATTTTTCCTCTCATTTTCCTTCTCTTTTACATATTCAATTCCATCAGTGTCCACCATGTCAACTGCTGAACAACCAGAAGAGCCAGGATTCACTTTCTGATTACTGAGTTGTCCAGGCTCCCAATTCCAGCTTTGGAACATCTGCTGTAGTCCTGCTGTAGTTATCAAGTCACCTACCGACTTTCCTTCATCTCCTCCAACAGCTTCATCTCCTCCAACATCACAACTCATGACTCCTCTTCCAGGCCTGGCCGAAGTCCACATTTCCATCTATTTCTACACTGTTCTTGGAATTAAAGCTGCATCACAGCTGCACACAGTTCCCTAGCAGAGGTCTTCAGTGACCTGACCTGTATATGCCATAACAGTCCCTGATACTCGCTAGATAACCAGAGATAAAATTAGCTTCTAGCTTTGTATTTAGAGTACATAGAACATGACTATTCACAAGAACTCTTAATTCATTTCCTTCCTTGAGATGTTGGTTTCCAAGAGGAAACAGGCTATTTTTTTACGTGATGCAAAGATTTCTCATATATTACATTATACTTGGCTACAATAAAACAAATTCTGTTAGCACCTTTATTTATTCCACATAGTATTACTGTTAACCTGACCTGCTTTGGCTTGTAACCACACCTAACTGCAAAATGTAGGTAACCAATACGAAAACCTCACAACATTGCACAGGATCCAACCCAAGAAACACAAATAATGGCCCTTTTCATTACTCCACATGGGCATCTGTCAGTGAACCGGTTTGACCCCCACGCATAGCATATGGATTTAAAAGCCAAATGTTTAATTAAGATGTGATGTGATCCTAAGCTGCATGCTTTGCAAGGGCAATGAGAAATCAAAGTATATTATATTCTACATGGTAGCTGTTAACTACTATACTTGTAAGCTCGCCAAAGGAAAAAAGGAAAAAAAAAAAGTATTAGGTTAGTTTGACAGGTTGGACATCCAGATGACTGGTATTAACCACACAATGCAATTCTTTGTTGACAGAAACACAAATTAACTGTTCATTAATTTAGCAGAATTGACAGCAGGCTAACAGGTCTGTAGCTCCTTGTGCTGAGTGTAATTAAAAGAAAAAGAACACAAAGACTGTTTTTGAACAGAAAAAGCTTCCTCCACAAGACTGTCTTAGAAAGAGTCAATATGATACAAGTTTGAATATGTGACATTGAAAAGGATAGTACACATCTGTGAACAGTAAACTGTGAAGCAGATTAGCTTAGTATAAAGGTTGCAGGTGACATTCATCACAATCAGTCTGTTGTTTATTCTTGATAAACCAATATACGACAAAGTTTATTTACTTGCATGTAATATTTACAAACCAATGGGCATTTTAGCACTGTGGTTTAACTAGCACTTGCCAGGGGACAGGGCTACAGTATTTTCTTGTGTTTGAAACACTCAAACCAGATTTTCACATTGTTGGCACTTTCCCAGAAGGTCTTTATATTTAATAGTGTAAATAGAAAAAAATAGAACACGTAACAAACATTGCCTCATAAACTATTTGGGAGCATCATACATTTGGTACTGATTTTTTTGGATAAACTTTTCACTGCAAGTTTTCTTTAAATGCTGTTCTATTTAGATCAAAAACACATGCTACAAGACTAAAAATATCTCTCTGAACTATGCAATATATGCCTTTAAAAATGTACATTCAACATTATAAATCAACACAGATGAAGACCTGTGGCAAGTTTACCACACCGAACTGAGAACTGATAGGTCATCTTAATTCTGCAATTAATTGCACACAACAGAACCTACAGAAAAAAATAACTGGGGTTTACATACATAAACTTGTTTGGGGGAATGAAGCAATTTGTAAAAAATCTTCCTCTAATCACAGCATAATGTCACGAGGCCTCGTGGAAAGCAGGTGCCCTGTGTATACTCTTGACAGGTCTGGGATTACACTGATGGCTTGTCTTAAATCTATGGTTTGCTGCCAAAAAGATACATATTTGCTTTGTACATTGATCTGCATTTTGTAAAATGGAACAAAACCTCAAATTCCCCTTGGGAGAATGTTTTGTTTTTCCTTTTTTAGGCCAGTGATTAAGAAGTGATGTTTCCTTCTGTCTGAAGAGCTTCTCTCACCCACCTGTTGGGCAGGACTTGCTTCCCACTTCCTGCCAAGCTACTGGGGAGCAGCATGAGGTCTCCACAGCCTGCCAAGATGAAAGCCCTTCTCAAGACTTTTGATGGCTACATTATGTTCTGATGTGTTTGTTATCGTTAACCCTGCTTCTGCTGCAAACATGCAGCAAGGTGTTGCCCAAGGCACAGAGTCAGCGATGAGGGAGCGCCTGGTCTTCAGCACCAACACAGGGCCCTCGAACGGATGACTTCCCAGGCTGCATCATGTCAGAGAGCCACCGCCAGCAACAACTAGCCATTAAAATGGGAATGCCCCACGTTTTATGTGAGATTAACCACTTAATGCTGATTGCTGCATAACAGAATTCACCTCTGACAAATATGTTGGGGCTCAGTAAGGTTAATGGCTTCATTTTACGGAAACATGGTCTTTTAGGGAGATGCACTAAAGGAACGTGACTACATGGGAAGGTTCATGGTTTAATCTAGACGTCTGCGTTTCAGATTAAAATGACTATTAAGATCCTACTTCTTTGCACAGTCTTGCATTTATGTGTGTAGGGAATCTGTTCAGAGCAGCAAACTCAATGGAAAGGCCAAGTTTCCAGCACTCTTAAGTAGGACACAATTACCTGGTGCACAAAGAAGCAACTGCAGGCAGCCCCTCCTGCATCGGTTAAGCACTGATCACCGCTGGGATCTGAGGAAGCAGCCAAACACCTCGCAGAGGGTGTGCAGGTCCTCGCGGCGTGAAGGGCTGAGGGCAGGCCAGAACCAGCTCCTTTCTCTCCACGAGCTGCTTCCACAGCGCCGAGAGGGGAGACGGGCACTCCTGTCTTTGCTAAGTGCCCTGGATTTGTGTCCTCCCTCAGCTGCGCTTTCCACGGTAACGAGGATAAAACTCAGTGTCAAGTGCACTGCACGGGACCCACTCAGACCTCCAACCTGTTCAATTAACTATATCAAATCAAAAAATATTTTTCACTTGACACTGGGTGGTACTTTTCTTCACGAAAGGCTATTCCCTTGTCAAATCTGGACATTCAGAGGCCAGCTGTTCCAGCAGGTGAGCTGGTAAAAAAAAAAAAAAAAGAAAAAAGAAAAAAAGAAAAAGAAAAAAAAAGCAGCTTTGGATTTTATTTTTATTACAGTATATGGGAGGTAGGGAAGAAAGGAGTGATTTTTCCCCTGGTCTCTTTATTCTCTGTAAAAGCTCAGCTGGCTGGGCTGAAATTTCCACAGACTGAATGATTTTCAAAGAGGGACATGAAGAAATTGCAAACTGACAAGCAATGGCCTACAAACTGGAAGAGACTGAAAACGAGTAGGTTTTGGTTTGGGTTACGCAGTCCTGAGCATAGCTGTCATAGACCAAAAACTGCACAAATGCAGTCTTTGTAGGGATGATTTCTGTAGGGATGAAACCTACCGTGGTAACTCATAGCTGCTGCTATAATGTGCTTCAGCCTGGAAAGCAGGTTCCCAATACAGTGTTACAAAGTGGGAGCATTGCTGCAAATAGAGCCTGGTGGAAAATCAGAGCCTGGAAATCAGTTAGTTAGCTGGTGTGTAAGCTCCCCCCTGAGGAACCGGGAATTATTGCACCATATATCAGGTATCCCGAGGTCTTGGGACTCAACTACAGAAGAAAAACATTTCTATCCCATTTGGCAGTGGGTCTCTCTAGCCTGTTTTAGAACTTTTCTCAAATTTTGCAAAAGAAAGAGGTGAAAATGAAGCTCTCTTCCTAGCTGCACTTCCACTTTTTCTTAGGCATCAACCTAATCATGCTTATAAAGCTCCGAAAGCAAGAAACTGCTAATTCCTCTCACTCACTATTAACACAGTGGGCTTCAGAGAGCAGAAAACAGTCTAGTTTTGGGGGAAATTGCATGAGAAGCCTGACAAACTGTTCATAGGAAAGAAAGAAGAAAATAGCTGAAAACATAGGGCCATGAAAAGGGGTAATATTTAGGATGAGAATTCATCCATTTGTCAGAAATATGGAACAAGAAATGATTGGTTTGACAAACTACATACAAGCAACGGAGCCCAGCAGAGCAGCTGGAGCCGCAGCATAAACAGTTGCCGGCTTCTGCTCAGGGGCAGCCAGCAGATCAGGCTGTGATTAAAATGTGAGGGGAAAGAAGAAAAGTTACAAACTGCAGGCAGATAAAATGAGTGAGATTAAATATGTATTTGTTTATTTGTGTCATGAAACACAAATCCAGCTTGTGGAGGTATCTTCCTCCTGGTCTGGCATTTTGAAGTTGCTCTGAGAGTTTCCTTCTATGTTTTATCATTGTTAGCCATGTTATTAGATTGGGGAATACTGCCAAATAATAAGATTACATTAAGGCTAAATCCCCATATCATGCATAGCACATGCTGGCAAATAACGAGCTAAAATAAAAAGAATTAGCTCTAGCTGCTCACTGATATCACAAACACCCACCCACTACGTAGCAAATTAATTCACTGCTTCTTCAAAGCGGAGTATTTTAATGCCCTCCAGCAACTTCTCCACTTAATCACGGAAGCAGCTTCCCTATCCAAGTTTTCCTTACCCTACAAACTCAGTCATAAACCTGGCTTCAGGTCTGCAGAGCAGGACAGTAAATACCTCTTCCTGACACCAGCGTTGGCAGTCTGGAAGGAGATCTTCCAATACCTCCCCCTCTGGTCCTCATTCCACAGGAATGGGAACTGAAACAGCCAGAGCACCACCACCTCGCAGTAACTCACAGCACAGTGGGACAAGCACCAGCTCTGCGCAGCAAAACACAAGTTCCAGGCTCAACAGCAGCAGCTTTAAGAAAGCGACACAGTACAGCTTAATGCAGCTTTGCTTGGGGCACTGTCCTTTAAATTGGCACTATTCATGGGAGAGCCTATAAATGACCACTTCTAAACCAAGGACTCCATTTATTGTTTTAGTGAAAATATTCCCATCTGTTAAGCCGCATATTGAAGTTGCGCATCAGTATTAACGCATTCCCTACGGCACCAACCTCTGCATTTGAGATTCTGAGTACTAACCGTGCTGGACCCTGTTTAGCTTCTAGAGAGTATGACCACACAGCTGAGTACTCAAGGAGGACAGTCATACTGTCATCATTGTCAGCTAGAAAGTGCTCCAAAAACAAGTGGAAAATAGAAGTTCCTTGACAATAAACCAAGAAGGTGGAGCTGCAGTATTTGGCAAAGTATTAGAAGTATTAGTATGGTTAATAATAGTCAATGTATTTAATATATGATATATATAACACTAATATATGTAGTAATTTATATATTTTGGCTAAAGCAAGAAAGAAATAACAGCTGATGAAAAATTGGCTTCAAAGCTTGCTTCAAGCTTTTCCAAGGCAAAAGAAAGAAGAAGAAAGGTGAACATAAAATGGAGATTTTGATTTCTTTAGATTACATTTAGTGCATTAAATTAATCTGTCTGGAGGCCTCTCTCTTCCATCCACTGGTTATTTCAGCAATTTATTCTCTTATTGGTCTTCTGAAACACAAGTTGGACACCCGAGTCACCTAAGATATAATGTCCCACAGCTAAATCGGTAATTTCTAAGCAGTTTGGCTCTGTCACTAGATCACAGTCAGTATTCAGTTCCTGCAGACACCAGCAGCCTTATCAGCAAGCTAGGAAGTACCACAAAGCTTCACAGTATGGTTTGAAAATTCCTGAAATAGCCTTTGCTAAGACTTTTGATATGGCTTTCCATATCTTACCCTAATTCTCGTTTTCAGCTCCCCTCTGAGTAAGGAACAGAAATTGATTTTGAAGGGAACTGCTGAGGGGAGAGGCTCTGGGGTTGGGTTTTGTATGATACCAATGAGGATCTGTATTTCCTGACAGACTGTGCTGAAGCAGGTTTACAAAGAATCTGTACCAAAAGTCACATTTTTCTAGGAGAAGGGCATAAGATGGTATGATCAGGTTGGTACAAGGTATAAGATGGTTGGCACAGGTTGACTAAAATAAGAGTGAATTAAAGTTTTTTTTTTTTTTTAAGTGTTCCAGGAAAGGAATAATTATATTATTATTGCGGGTAATTACAAAGCATTAATTCCCTACCATCTGACAGCACTTGAAAAGCACTGAGGCAAAGTGCAAGTAAACAGTGTGTCAGTGAAGAGCAATATCCCTCCTGCTCCCGTCAGCCAAGCACAGGCGCTCCAGCGGTACGGGAGAACTTATCTAAAGCTGAAGTGACAGGGAGTTTCAAATGGGAAGCTAAAGGGCAGAAATGATACTCTTCAGCTCAAAAACAAATTGGATTCTGTTATGTATCACATAGAAGCAAAAGCTATGGCAGATCTGGCTGTGACGGCTTTTAGTGAATCCATATACAGTGTGGGGTAAAGAGAAAGCTGGAATGCGAGGCACCTCTGAGCACACTGCACAGCAAGCAGGTATGGAAACCAAGGAGATCTTTCCAGGCACTTCCACGCAGAGAGACACAACGGAGATGCGGAACAGACCTTATCAAAGCCAGACAACCAGGCCCAAGGAATATCAAGATTGGAAACAGTGTTAAACATTCATTAACTGCTCGCACAGCAGTTCTCACGTCAGACGAGAATGGAAACTGTTCATTACAAATTTAGTAGATAGAGAAGCAGCAACACTAACATGTCGTTGGCAAGCAAGGCCAAAAACGTCTCAGACACCCTTCGGCATTTCCCTTTTGCACTCAACTGAATAGATGATAACACCACTTCCTCCACACATGATTTTATTTAACAAATAATGGGATTAGACACTCCCCACTGGCTTGTACACAGAAGAGAAGATGGGCCCAGCCTATGACTAATTTACTAAATTTCACCTAATGCAGATGAGGCTGGTTCCACTAGTCTCAAGCTGCAGGTCTGTTTAACAAGGAACATTTTGTTACGGCAGCGAGTTAGAAAATATTATACTATGTTAAAATATTATACATGTTAAAATATATATAGATGAAAGGCTTTCTACTAGAATAGACCACAGATTACTTTTCACACACAAAAGAAAATTTATCCCTCCTAAAACATTTTTTTTAAAACTTGGGAACACAACTTTCACACTTTGTGGAAGTTGTGGTGCCTCATTTTCCCTTCTTCGACTGCAAAAGAGCTTTCCTGGTCCTACTGGAGCCCTTGTGACAGTTTTTCCTCTTCTTGTGGGAGTTCAGCACATGCTGCATGTGCTCCGACCTGGCTGGAAAGCCGGACACAAGCACCATTGCTGGGACATGACAGAAGATCACTTGGATGCAAAACTTGATTTCTCTTCAGTAATGAAAAAAGTATTCGCATCTCCACACCAAGTATTTGGTTCATCCAACATCTTTCGATTTTATACTACAGTAACACAAGGTTACGTTGGAACTTTTCTGATATTTTTCAATGCAAAAGGAACAACTACAGGTTTTCTACATATTATGCAAACTCCCTTTCCCCACCACTCGGATGTATTAATGTTTGAAAAGTTTGAAAGCAGGCAGGGAAAACTCATTTATTTCTGCCTCCAACACAAGCATCACAGCTCTACAAAGAATGCTGCAAATAAGAGTGAACCCAGGCCGCAGAATAAAGCTCTCTGCAGTGTGGCACGGTGGTTTCTGCTTTAACGATAGGTGGATGCAGTCTGCATTGGTTTGACAGTCCCCCAGCCAAGGAGGCTGTTAAGACCTTACAGAACGAGCGGGGAGAAGAGGCGCAGGGGAGGAACGCGGGCCAGGCTGCCTCAGCCTCGGTACCACAGCCGGGGAAAGGGCCTTCCGGAGACGGCTGGAAGGGGCAGCGTCCTCGGCAAAACCGCTGCCAGATGAGTGCGGCTGCGAGGAGAGCGCTGCTGCGAAGAGCGCTGGCACACGCCAAACAAGCGAGGTAACCAAGGCCTTGCCTGAAGTACTTGCCATTTGGACACAATAAAGTTTCTTTTCCTTTCTATTATTTTTCTTTTTCCCTTTTTTTTTTTTTTATTTTTTGTGAATGAGATGCTTTCTGAGACAAATGAGAACGCTCAGGAATGCTCAAAACCTGCCAAAGGCTTAGGACACAACAGAGCAAACCGTGGCAAACAGAACTTTAATGCTACCTACATATCCATGCTTTGAAAAGCAAACGTAACTTAAATTGTGAGGATTCAATATGTTGCATAGGGAGACGAGAGTAACCTGAAATGAAGCCAAGAATTCTCCAAATTCAGCATGCTACCTTAAACCGCTATCTTTTCACGGAGATGTTATACAACATGGGTATTTAAGCTTATGATGATAAGCTAACCCCCAATATTCTGCAAGTATATTATCAAAGTAAACAAATTAAAGCAATTCAGATTTAAAAGCAAGACTTTAACGTGTGTTTCATAAAAGTATAGGGCAATACAGCTGATGTAATGCAAGCATCTTTGGAGGCCATAGAATTAGTCAGATTTTAAGGCTTTTTGCAGCAGGTTTTCACAAATTTCATTTTCTGAAATGTCATTTGGTGTTATAATGAATATTCATAGGTTCTGGTCCTTTCTAAAACTAAAAAGAGGTTATCTTGAGTCCTGTTCCTTTTCTCCTTAAAACTTTAATTTAAAAAGGCTTGAACCCTTTCAAGTACTTCCTACCAAATTCCTTCGCTTGGACCAAGGTATCTCTTGGGTATTACTTTGACAGAATGAGGTTTGTTTAATGATCATAGCATTAAAGCCTTATGCTCTGAAGACATGCATTAGCACTCTAGGGAACATGGTGTAAAAAACAAGAGGTGAAGCAAGGTTTCTTTTCCTTCCTTCCAACAAACTGTACACCAACAAGCACTTTCATAAGCATCTTAACTTTATTATTTTTTCAACAGATCTTTTCTCCCAAATGATTACTCCTTGGTCATTCTTTCTTGCCCAGTCTTGGTCCTCCTAATGCTGAACACAAAAAATCTTAGTTTATTTTAGTCATGGAGGATAAGACTGTCAAAGAACTCATATCTCAAAAAGAACTCCCCTGTCATTGAAAAGTGGTGCTGTCTGGTGAATTCAAATCCACTTCATCTGTTTCGATTTTATGCCTGTTGTCTCTCATCTTCCCACCATGAATCATGGCACCTGGGTCCATCTTCTTGGTAATGTTCCTGCACACACTGGGGGTTGCTCTTAGTCACCCCTCCATCCCCAGATGTCACCTCTTCTCCAGGCAGAACAGGCTCAGATCCCTCAGTCCCTCTGCACAGGACCAGTGCTCCAGCCCCAGCCATGTACGTGACATGCAGCTGAACTTGTTCCAGTTTTTCAATGCCTTACTAATGGAGAGGATCCAAAAACTCTGATCTAAAAGAAGCGCAGGACAAATGGGGGATAAGGGCTGCCCTTCACCTGCTGGCTCTGCTCCTTCCATTAACCTCTGCCAGGGACCAATGCTTAAGGACAACTCGTTTTCAGCAAAGCTGCTCCCCAGGCAGTCAGTCCCTGGCTAACAGCAGTGCAACAGGTTCTCCCTTCCCTAGGAGGGGGGACAAAAGGCAGGATCCTCATTTATCCTTGTCGAGTTTCCCAAGGTTGGGACACTCCTCTAGCCTGCCTGGGGTCCTTGGAATCGGCAGCCCGGCCCATGACGCTCCCTACACTTGGGTGTCACCTGCGTTCTTGATGAGAGTCCACTCTGTCCTGTCACCGCCTCGAGGACATGGATAATATGAAGCTCCTTCTCCTCTGTTGCTGTGTACAACAACAGCGTAAGTATCTTTTTCTTACGCATCTACAGCTGGTCATTTGTCTGGAGTGGTCTATAAGAAAGAGTTCTGTACAAAGACCCTTTGTTTGGTATTTCTGCCGCCAAACGAGCTCACTATAATTCCTGGCTCATGACCATATCTTAGATTTTTCTCTTCAAGGTCTAAACAACATTTTCGTGTCATTTTCAGTTCCTCTCCATCATATTTTCCATATTAAAGAAGCTCGTAAAGTCATTAAAATTCCAGATAAATTTTCAACAATAACACCACTTTTCCATAGTCATATTAAAGTGTATCAGAAATTAACCCCACTGCCAGGGCTTAATCTTTATACTAGTTAAATAGAACAGTTTCATTGCTCTTTTCACAATCCACATTTGTGAGCCACAAACTCACTGTTCTTCTACTTTATTAGGTTTCAAATAATTGAGATCACAGAGATCAACAGCCCTATAAACATCCTTCTGATTTACTGATTTCATTCAGGATATACTCACAGTGTACTTTCTTAAAGTCTTTAAAATATTTATCATATTTCTTCTTTTCTTCAGCGGTTACTGTATTGAAGCCATTTTCTTTACTGCACACTTACTTTCTAACACATATACCAGCAGTCTCCTTGTATCTCTTCTGTGCAAAGTATCAAAGATTCTCCTGCCTCACAAAGGTCTATAAAGTTTCAAGTTTTGCACATCTAGAAAGAAACTATGAGATTTCTGTGTAGGTTTAAATTAAAAGGAAAAAAAAGTTTCTTCCCTTCAACCTCTTCTTATAGTGCTCTAATTCCACAAGAAGAAAACATGTAACATAATAGTAGAAAAAGTGAAATAAAAACTTAATTTCCTTTTTTTTTCTGGCAACCTGCAGCAGTTCAGTTCTGCACACATGGGCAAAGACACAGACCACATTCTTATGGATTGCATTTACAACACTGAGATACAGATGAAAAATTAGAGGAAATGGCCAAGCACTAAAATTCAACTCTTACTACTTCAATACAAAGCATATACATACACACATATATTTATGTGTAAGGCTACATAATGAAAGACAGTCAGTGGTTTAGTTTGCCATGTTGGCACTCACTCATATATTATCAGAAAGGAGAGAAGAGAAGTAGGAGTCAATGGAAAATTTGCATACCAGTATTGCATACAGTCACCGTGAAGAACAAATTAATTTGCCACATTACACTTTTCACAGATTAATTAATGCCAGGGATATGGGTAGAAAATACTATTTCACTCCCAAATTACATTTGCGTTTGTATTAATCAAGTTATTTATTATTTTAAGACAGGAAACAAATATTGAGGGTTGGCATTATTTTGGGGACAAACTGACAGAGGAGCAAACATTTTTTAGACTAGAGAAGGAAAATATGTACATGGGACAACCCCAATTCAATAGGGATAAGGCTGCAGGAAATAAGACGGCCTCTACTCCAGCTACACTTGCGATAGAAGTCAACTTCACTGGCAAGAAATAACAGTTTAGACTGTCATTAGGGAATAATAACTTCAAGGATCATAAGACACTGGAATACAGAGATGTAAAAATCTCCATTGCAAATTTGCTAGAACAAGCTAGACAAATATCTGTCAGAAATTAGTCTGATACGTTGGTCCTGCTTCACTTCTAGTGAAGATCTCAGTTGGGCTTCCTTTACATCCTACATGTTGATGATTTCAAAGCTGAATTAAAAAACAATAATCTCAAAAGAGAATTTGACCTTCTCAAGGTGAACATCTCTCAGAAAAAAAAAGTGGAAAGAAAATCCTCATTTTCATTTTTTCCTCACAAGCCTTTTCTTAATTTTTGTGTTTTGTTTTGATTTGAAATGAATATTTCAAAAGTTAACTCCAAATTTTTAACAGTACAAAATAAAAAGCACACGAATAGATAGTCTCAGGATCCAACTCTTTTCCACGTACATATTATGGCTTGTTCTTTCCTCATTATATTAACCTTTAATAATCTGATATTTTTTCAGCTGTAAAAGATCACCCCCTCACTACAGCAAATGCAAGCTGTTATATTCCCACTTTCCCAAACAATTCTTGAGTCATACTACCTATCAAAAAAGTCCTTAGTGTACAGTCATAATTTATACTACAATATTATACATGATTCGCCCCATTTAAGGAAGTAAAATATTTTTGATATTGCATACTTTACCCGTTATGTCATGCTGTTTGAATGACTCACTGTAGATTTGATACTGATTTGGGCAATGTTTCTTCAACCACTTGCAGACATCCTGCTGGCTCCACAAAGCTACTGGCTTGGTCAGCTTCACAGTGCCAGACTAGAAACAAAAAATAAGAAAATCAATTATTTAGTCCACACACACATTTCAGAAATTTGACTTAATCAAACCCATGTAAGGCATCATACAAAATAATGCTGTATAGGAGTTATTTTTACTGGTAGTTCTTCAGTGATCACCAGCACATTGCATGAGACTCAGCTATTCAAATGTATTAGGCAGGAAGCACACGCACAGAAAGGCTAACATTATTCTGCATTGTAGATATATTCCTTGCATCACAAAAACATTTTACCATCTTACTTGAACAGTTAAGATCCCTTCCAGAATAATTTTGATGGTGAAGCAGCAGCTTCTTCCATCTGCTTTGTCACAATCAGCAAAAAGCCAGTCAAAGCTACCAAGTTAACACTGACTTTTCAAAGGTGAAAGGTCTAATTCCAGTGCTGCAGTTTCCTATTATTGTCTCTCAGTAGCTCTTAATCTGAAATTATTACCAAAAAAAAAAGGCAAAAAAGAGTGCATTTTTTTCTTAAGTTTTTGTGAGTCTTGTTTTTTAAGTCAGTTCAGAATTACTACAGTTAATTAGTGATTCAGAATCTATTTGTTATCTACTCATAAGCTTTTTAGATAAACATATAAAAGTGTAATTTTGCTCATAACAACCGTGGCATAGCCGGAACAGGGAGGCTCTGGATTTTGCTTTTTATGGGTTTGTAACAAATACAGTGAGTTTACAGATGAAAATTAGACTCGTGAAAATGTAAACCTGCTTCTGTTCCTCATCACATCTGTGCAGGCAGCACTGTTGCACAAGGTAGAGATTAGACACAGCAGAGAGAACCTGGAGGAGTGAATAGTCCTAATGGGAAGAATCCGTCTTGAACTCAGTCCCTGGCTTGGAGAACAACCTCTTGACCTGTTAACTGCAACAGACAGGAGCTCGGCCCTGTGGAAAGTTGAGTTCTGGGGAACCCTGGCACCACAGAACAACTGATCCCCATGCAGGGCCCATGTCAGGTGATCCTGTTTCACAGCAAAATCACATTATAACGTAAATCAGAACTTTCTAAAAATACAGCTATTCTCACATGATAGCCCGAGCAGCTGCAGAAACAAACAGGTGGATGTCTGGCTGGTTTACTATTAAATGCTGTAGCAAACTTGAGAGAGATACATGACTACAATCAGCATTACAAATACAGAAAGAGTGATATTGAATAAGTGCTCCTTTAATGACTTTCTATACGGCAGTCACTACCCTGAGCCAAGCCCTAGTGCTCTCTCAAGACTATATATAAAGTTAAATTTAGTTACATAGTCCTCCCCAACACCCAAAAGCTAAGGGGGTCCAGGCAGCTGAAGCTCCTTCATCTACACAAATGTGGAAAATTAATTATAGAAACACAGGTCATAACCACCAAGAAATAGCACTGCCAAGTGCCACCTCTCACCGAAGCCTGGGCAGCACATCAAAGAGATCAGCCCAAATCAGGAGGGGTTCCTGCAGGCAACGCCGAGCCCAGCGTGGAAGCGTCAGGCGCTGGCTGCACCTGAGGGCAACAGTTGCAGCCTTCCTCTTCACAGTGAGGCCCATCTGTGCGGCCCAGTTCTGACACAGGCCGAGCAGAGTGTCATTATCGGGGCAATGAGACTCCCCAGCTACAATATGGAAAGGTTCTGCAACAAAGCACGGCTCCAAACCGGTAGTGCCAAGGAAGAGCAGACTACACCCTGATGAAGGGAGAGCTGGTGCTCTCCGTTCACACCCAGCACCTCAGCCAACACGGCTTCAAGTTACGGGGCGGATTTTCAAGGGCTTCTGGCTTTTAGGCTTTTTTTTTTTCCTATAATTCTCCTACATTCACTGTCATATGAAGTGGGAAGAACCCCTGCTTACCATTTTAACTGTCTCCTACCTATTAAAGAAAAAAAAGACTATTCAATACTTTCATGAAAATTCAGTTTTATAACATACTATCTGAAAAAATATATTAACAGTTCAAAAATATGAAACACATGTATTAAGTCGATTGCATTATCATATGTATAAAGCTGCATTTTATTTAATCCAACAACTCCATCGCACACATATATATTTTAAAATATAAAAATGGTGGGTTCTACAAGACTACAACTACCGTTCACAGGAAGGACCTGTGGAGGTCACCTCGTCCAACCACCCTCCTCACCCCGTGTCACCTTAAGCATGTTGCCCAGCACTATGTGCAGGTGGTTTCTGAGTATCTCCAAGGATGGAGACTCCACAGTCTTTCCTGGCAGTGGGTCCCTGTGCATCTCAACAAGCAAACAAAAAATTCAAGAATATATATTCAAAGTAATTTCTTTTTTTTTTTTTTTGCAACACAGTCTGTGTCTGGGAGACCAAATGACCTTGCATAAATGTGCAGTTATTACTAACAATAAATGTCTAAGATTGGACACTGCTGATATAAAGGTGTGGGAACACTATTTTATAGATTTATTTCATGATTTTGTTAAAGAACTGAGTCTACAGAATAGAACCTGTTTCAAAGTATCTGCTCCCATGTTGTGCATGCAAAATACCTTCCCTCTCCACTTCCTTGGGTGCAGCGGCAAATGATTAAGAGCTCTTTTTTCTGTAATGATAGGACGTGAAGGAGAAGGCATCTCAACCATTTTTCTCCATGGCAGATTCCCTTGATATTGCCAGACAGGGTTTATTCCCACATTTATGCAGACAATTTTGTCAGTGAGACCTTTTCAAAGTTGCTTTGAAATTTCCATTACTAGAAGTTAAAAGGACTGCAGCAGTTTTAAGCGATTTTACCCATAAAGGACATTGTGCAGAGATAGTAACTTAGGTCCAGGGAACCTCTCAGAGCCAAAAGTCTGACCGGCAAATATGTTGGGAATTTCTCACGTGCGCTTCTCCCTCTCTCTCTCTTCTTCAGTGCCTGGATGGAAGTTGAATAAATGGCACAAAAAGTAGAATTGAATATATAGTACAATGCACATTGTTTAGATTAACCTTTTCTGTTTTAGATAAAAACACTCTCACCAGAAACATGAATCCACTTTAAGCATCTTTAGGCTGCTCGTTACTACTACTCAAGTCTAAGAAGCAAGAGAATGAACTTCAATGAAAAGCCCAGTTAACTGATTTTTATTACACCTGCATATAAATGCATTTCCTTTGCGAATACATCAAAGGGAAAAAAAAAGGCAAAAATAGCCATGCAATAGTAGCAGTAGCAGTGTCTCTGCACAGAAATCCCCAATAAGAGGTTCAAGACTTTAACATCAGTGTCTCTACATGAATTTCTGCTTTTAAATTCTGAATTTAAAGATAAACATTGCTTTTAAGTTTTTTGAAGACTAACACTGTTAGCCTTGAAAAATAAGTTGTTAGTGGCTTTTCTTGTGCGTCACAATAACACATTAAATTGTGAGGATATACATACAAATTTATATAATATAGCTGACAATAGCTTTACAAGGTATTTGTTCCTATTCGGTAGAACAGAAGCGAGGAGAATATTTATTATAACTGCAGAGGATGCTCTTTCCAGTTCAGCAGCTATTCTCCTTTCAGAAGGCTTAAACACTGTTGCGTTACATCTAAATAACCAAGTTTATCAGCAATTACAGCACTAAAGCAACACTTCCCTCCACGCCTGTGGAACTGAAATGTGGCTGCAAATGTAGCTATTATGCAATGCAATGCCCAGATCACTGCATAGCAAATATACACTGCAATTCTTCACAGTCAGTGCTCAGAATTATAATGACTATAACATGTCCAACAAACTTGTATCCGCAGTGCAAACAAGCCTTTTTTTTTTTTTTAACATAGACACTACAGCAACACTGAGCACTATGTTTAATTTTCCAATTCATAAGGGATGGATGAGTTGGAAGAATATTGACATTTTGAAGCAATGGTTATAAATAGTATTCTTATCATCTCTATTTTGGAATATCACACCCCAAATGTTCTTTAATCAGATCTCGAGATCTAGGTTTGTTAAAAAAAAAAAAAAAAAACCAAGATGCACCTCTTTATCACAACACTCGTTTGTGAATTTCTACCCTCCTCTAAAGCTACACCTTACTTACACTAAAGATGCTCAGTATATCAAGGAACATGGCCATGACCACCATGACCACACAAACACACCTACAAGATATATATATGGAAGCTAAGAATATAAAAACAAGATAGATAGGTGGAAGATATATTATGTTATACTTTATTTCTGTTCATCATATAGTAGGACCAAACTGATATATCAAAAAAGAGGGAAAAAAACAAACCAGAGGTCTTCTTTTTTTCCTAACAAACTCATCCTAACATCACCCTTGGCTGGCAATGATTCCATAAACTTTAATGCTGCAGAACACTATGCAAGTTGTGTACCTTACATGGATTCAATGCATATAAAAGTATTTAGCATTCAGATCTTTTCTTGTATATTGAGCAAAAACCTGCTTCTTTAGAACTGTGTATCAAACTCTTTCCTCTGCATTCCCTAAACACAATTTTGGCAACGTGTACCTCTATAAAAACGACTATACTAAGACGGAAAAAAATAAATCAGCATACTCAATACATGACACTTAATTTTATGCTCTGTTTGTTCCATGATGCAGAGCATATGGTATTTAAAATCAGCAACTCAAGGAAAAAAAAAATATATATATATATATAAATCAAACTGACAGTTGGGACATCATTGGAAAGCGTGTTCCAGTGTTCAGAGGAGCATTAGCAGCCAAGCCCTGTGATTCCCACGGAGCACAAACAAGTGCTCACATCAGCCTTCCAGGTGCTGTTCATCCAGCCTGCCCATTTCCAAGGTCAATGGATTCACCACGACATCTTCATTTACTGTATTTTACACCAGAAAAAATATAAAAGGATTCTTGCATTTTTGAGTAACAAAAAACTCAACACAACTATTAAAAAGAATTTATTCACTGTGATTCAAGTTAATTGAAAGAACTTTCCAAAACTTGCATTTGTGACTGTGCTCAAAACTCCAAAATCCAAGGAACGTGGAGATGGTTCCTCATCTAACAGGGGCCTGGGTCTCCTAGAAGACTGCAGGCCTGGTACCATTTGCAGCATCCAATTTGCCTACACACTGACCCTGACACATAACCAAAGTCCATGCACATCTACCCACAAATTTATCCAAGGTCAAGCCCTACACTCTTTTTTTAAATCAAAATATCAATATCTCCAGCAAGAAAACTATGAAGGTCCATGCATATATTTAAAAATTAAAAAAAAACATATTTATATTTGATGTATTTTCATAATATATGACAAGAAGCAGCAGGAGCATGAATGCCCAATAAGAAACTCAAGATCATTAAATCAGGTGTGGGGTATTATTTTGGTTTTTTGTTTGTTTGTTTTTACACTCTTGGATTATATTTCTGAAACAGAGAAAACAAAAATCTTTTTCATATATTCCCAAAATACTTCTCCACAGGTAAACTGCCTATATAAAACTCCGAATTAATGACTAACATAAAAGCCAAGTTTTCAGTTCTGGAAAGAATAGATGAAATGAGCAAGGGCTGTGAATGTATTTTTATACGATATCTTAAAATATTGAAGAGTTTGGAAGAGACACATTTTGGTTTAGAATTACAATCTCTCAATAGTCATCCTAGCAGTATTTTCTAGCACAGACTAACCAAAATTACAAGAACAAGCACACCTCATGAAACACTAAAACCTCCACTGTGTTATGTCGCAGTTGCTATCATGCAGAATTTTAATTCATTCAATCTAATTTGAAATAAATTAATAGAACTTTATCTAAGAGATGAAAATGACAAACAAAAGGAAGCACATTCTTCTATTTTAAAATACAAATTAAGGAAAACATTGTAAGAGACCCTGCCTTTATAGTGATAAAAATGGAGAGCTTAAAACTTTAATTGGATCAGAAATTAATCAGAAAATCAAACAGCTATAGACTAATTTATTACTTAAGCTACTATAGAAAAAAAAAGTCAGTATAGTAGGTAAAAGATTTTTTAATAAGTTCTTGCAATTTAGTTTAAAAAAGTCTGCTTTAAAGGCCTGCTTTGCACTTGTTTTTTAACCAGGAACCAAATTACTAGCCATGCCGTCAAGAAGGATCAAGGCAAAGCAAGCACAGAGGCCCCTGCACAAGAGGAACCCACCTGGGACTCACCACACAACGTCCACTTTCCAGGAAAGCCATGCAGTGACGGATAACCTACCAAGCGTCCTGGATCGCGCTGGGAGCTCACTCAGCCGGGGTCTTGAGCCGTCCAAGGGGCGACCACACGTCTCACGTCTGCAGCCCAGCGCCGAATTCACTCGCTCCATGTAGCGACACAACTGCTTGGCCTGGCCAAAAATGGATTGTCCTCCTGGTCCTACTTATGATCTCATTTTGAACATTGCTGGCCCGTCTGTTCCCGTAGTGGTTTTCAGGGCATTGACAGCATTTAGCACGATGCCAGGAAGGTTTCTTGACATTGCTCCATCTTCACCGTTCTCCTGAGGAGATGGAGCAATGTCAAGAAACTGGCCTGGCTATCAAAGTCCTGCAAACCACTACGGGGACAGACAGGCCTGGCCTGCGACACAAGAGCACGAGCTGGAGGCTGTGCAGCCACAAGGCGACTCGTATCTGTTAGCCTGGGCTGATGATCAGGAGTTTGCCTCCAGACGTGGCACCCAAACCTGCACTGCGGCCCTTTCCCACTTTGGATGTATGTGTCCCACTGCCACCAGTGTCACCTTCTTGCCTGGCTTGGGACATGGCTGCAGGGCCACAGCAGGGTCCTGCCATCAGGGTCCACATGTGGTGCCCCGCAGAGACTAGGTCAGTTACTTTGACATATAAAGGGAGTTATTTCTCATCACTGGTCAGTAGAAGAGTAAGTAGAGCCATAATGTCCTCTGGCTTGCCTAAATCCACTCTTAAAACATATATGTTTATAAGAAAAGTGACTCTGAGCTTCTGCAGCTTGCTGTGCCTGCAGAAGCATAACCAACTGCAGACAAGGTGCCCATGGCTATAGGAGAACCACAGGCCTTGGTGACTCTGAGCTACCTTCAACCTGCAGTTCAAGGAGAACCCCAAATGGACGCACCAAAAGATCCTGGCGCCCTCCCTGCAGCCAGTGAATGAGGCTGCTGCTCTAACCTTGTGGGAGGAAGGAGGCAGGACAGATGGAAATGGGGACCAGAGGACATCTGAACAGAGACAGCCCTGTGGAGGAGTAACTTTTACACCAGAGTCCTAAACTAACGTAACTGCACCCCTGCTCAGAGACAGGTCTTACCCGGCCTTCAAGCAAGACCTGGATTGATGGCTACTGTCTCTACTTGAGCCTCCAACTTGGGTGAGTTACTAATAAACAGTAAGTGATAAAAAATGAAATTAAAGATGAAAAACAGCAGCATTGATCCTAAAAGTAAAAGTATTAGAGGGACCTAACTAGTTAAAAGGCTGTAACAAGTGTAACTATGAACAGGAAAGGATAGGTTGTGCTGTCAAATAAAATATTGCTGGGCATCATCCTAATGGAGATACAGGCAACATCCACACCAAAAGCAGAAATAAATAACATGAAACATTTTGGCAAAACACCTCTCATTTAAGGAGATACTGCACTGTGAAAGCAAGAATCAAGGCTGGCAGGTGCCGCTATTGAGATAAATTGTAGCGGTGTTATCAGCAACTGTGAAGAGCTGAAGTGTCAGGAGGAGAACGGTGAAGACGGAGCAATGTCAGGAAACCTGCCTGGCAGCATCATGCTAATTGCCATCAAAGCCCCCCAAACTATGGCGGGGACAGACAGGCAGTAATGCTTAAAATAAGATCACGAGTAAGACCAGGAGGACAACCCATTTTTGGTTTGACAGCCAAATCCAAAGAGTGTAATGTTTTAAAAGTTTATTTAATTTAAAAATACTGTGCACTTTAATCTTTCCAAATTAGACCCATTTCACTCTGTACAAAACACTTATTTCAATCCAAAAATTGTGTACTTGTTTTTGGATATTTGCAAAACAGAGTAAGAAAGCTGCTCTGTTGGGGTAGGAGTTTCACCCCAGCAAAACATCAGCTGTTTAATTCTTCTTCACTGAAGCGGCTTTGATTCCTCCTCTCTACCCACTGCAATTTAAACCACACAGTTCCGGTGCAAGACAGGACTCTAACCACTCATGCCTTGGACTACAGGCTGCAATCTTCATAACATAAACACACTTTCTCCTTCTGTTACCTACAGAATCCTGCTCAAGACACTGCAGAAATCTGGAGAAGGGGTAACAGTTGTTCACAGAGCCAGCGCCCCGTAAGCATGTTTGTGTAGCCACGAAGAGCAACTTGAGCCAAAGAAGAAACAGAATGAATTGCAATGAAGAGCCAAGTACTAATATCAACATAAATATAAGCAGGTGTTTTTTACTGCACATAATCACCCAATCCAGCAAGAATGAAAGCTGGAGTTACTCACCCTGGAGGTGAGACCCATAGTTAGCAAAGTAGCTCAACTTCTATTCAGGATTACGGACTAGATATTTAACCCAACATGAATCAGCTTTATGGCATGAGTCTTTATCCCCAGAGTACTCCCTTTACACTGATAACAAGCACAGAGGAGTGGCTCCTCTTGGTTTAAGTTGTACGTTCAAATCCATTCGGATGGGAATAAGAAACTGAACTCGATTGTATCTAACCACTAAGTCAGTGATGAAAAGAAGGCTCCCTTTCCAACACTGCATCCTGAATAGAGAAACATATTTAAAAATCTCACTTTGGAGGAAGTTTGTTTTTTATCAAAATATTTTCTTTGGGCATAAATAAAAGATAAAATAAAAAGGATAACACCACCCCAAACCCTCCTATGTCACAAAACTGACAATCACAAAGGGGTCTTTATTACCATGTGTTTTTTTAAAAAAAATCAATCCTGACACCTTAACAAGTTATATCCTAGCAGGTACTTTTAAGATGCAACTGAAAGACACTGCTTGCCAGTAATTCCATTAAAATATGTACAAATAAATAAACAAACACAAACTGATCCACTTCTTTTCCTGAAATTTCTCACACGCTTAAAACACGGTGATATAGAACAATTTTGCTAAAACAGCCTAGAACAGCAACAAAAGCTACTGACCAAACCACACTGGAAATAATTTTTAATTTATTAGAAAATACTAATATTACACTGAAACATTGTTGCACTTTAATTACTGTACAATAAGGAGCTAAACATAGCAAGGTCTGAAGGACACTACAAAATTTCTGACTGAATACTTGGGATTCAGTAACAAGAGTTAAAGGAGTTGGCCAGCCTGCATTTGTCCTGCTGATCACCAGAATGCCTCAGACTCTTTGCTATAGGCAAACACATTTGGTGATGCCTCATCTGTAATTCTTTATTAATTTAATTGGATTCTTTCAAAAATGACTCAAGCAGCACTAGATAGCAATAAGAATTGCAAAACCGGCTGCTTTGAAGTGAGAACCACTAGGCCCAAAGAGAACCAAAGTTCTTTAGATGCAGGCTAAGTCCATCTTAGAAACATTTACCTAGGATCAGTGCAGGATGGGGACTTTTTGGTGATGAAATTAAAGAAAAAACATCCATGGCATTAAAAAAACACTTTTGTCAGCATACCATCTCTCTTTTTCTGGGTGTTTTCATTACCAATTCTGTAAGAACTTTTTATTCCGGGGATTTACTGGTGAGGTTACTCTGACATGGCACATCTGTGCCACAGGCCACACCTAAACCCTTCCAGCTCTCATGAGAGGCCTCTTGGGAAGAAACCCTCTGCCCCTCACAGCCTCAGCTTGGTGAAGCAGCTTGGGCTTTTCTGGACAGCTGCTGCATGTCAGAGGTGAAGGGCACGGTCCATTTTTTGATCTCGAAGACATACACGGCAAAGCATTTCCGGATGAGATGAGCAATAGAGCAAGTTGTTATTTGAGTACTAGCAGGTACGAGGTTAGGTCTGTCATTAGCTCAACAACAGCGCATTTGTACTAGGAGAACATTTCACATCCTGGGAGGATCTTAATCCCTATCAAATAATGACAGGTTGCTTTCTTACAAGGGTTACTCCTTCCAGGTGACACACGTTTTTGTCCCCTTTGTCCCCAGCAGATGTGCCAGTTAAGAGGACTGCACCGCATGAAGTAGCAGAACCTTCCCGTCCCAACTTCCAGGCCTTAGGGATAGGCTCGATAATATGCAGAAGGCAAGTGTAGCAGCTGAGGCATTTTATACCCCAACAGCAATCAAAGCTTTTTGGGTATCTTTGCCAGTTGACTCCTAACTACCTTCTCTCGAGGCAAATACATTTTGAGCAGAACTGTTATAGGCTGGATATGGACCCAAGTATAAACAAGAAAAGGTCCCTCAACTGAAAGGTCAGCCTCCTGTTTCATACTGTGACACTGTTCCCACTTCCAGCAAAACAGGGAAAAGAGAGGTAACTGTTGGTGAAAGAGCCAAGTTACTGCAGCCATCCCATTCATGCAAGAGCTTTGCAGTGCCTGGAGAGCTGGTCATAAAGGATTTATCAACTTTAGTGTATTTGCCTTCTAGGTATTTATTTTTCAAAATATTCAGGATACTTTTAACTCAATTAAGTTTCTTGATAATTACTATTGAGAAACAGTATGTTTTTTGTTTTTTGGGGGGGTTTTTGTTGTTGTTGTTGCTTGTTTTTTGTTTTTTTTTTTTCCCCTTAATAAGAGAATAAAATAACTTTTCTTATAACCTCTGTGAAGGTGCTGGGAGCTTAAGCATTGCAATGCAATTTTTTACCCCATTTATTAGGGAAAGCAGAGCATCTCAAAGGGAGGTTCCTGAAGGGCAGCCCCTCCTGGCTAGGGAGCAGTCTATGGTAGCTAACAAAAAATACAGAGAAAGATATAGACCATAAGTCCTGTATGCACATAAGGCAACGCAGGCCAAAGGGGGACTTCTTTCCTCATTGACCGCAGTCACCCTCTGCAAAGGGTCAGGCAGCAAACAGGCTGTTCTCAGGAGTTGTGCCAGGAGCAAATTCACCCCACTGCAAGTCCGAATCTCAACCCTTGTCAAGCAGACAAGGCTTCATGCTCACACTGCTGCATATGGACACATGGACATTAAGCCTTTCTACTTCCACTCCATGTCTGCATGGTCAGTCTGCCTTCCTGATCTGGGCTTTAGTTTCAACCAGCCACCTCTGGTAATTGACTTTTCCTCCCCACAAATAACACATTTAATCTTTTTCCTCCAGAGTTGGCAAATTTTCTGAGAAATTAATGAAAAATGCAAGCGGGTCCAGTAACACTTGAACAACATGTCTAAGGATATCCTTATTTCCTGCCCCTACCTGCTTTTTATACCCATTCAACCACAGATCAAATGACTCCACTTGAAACTCTGAGCTCTATTGATTCATTTAAGTCTTCTCTAAGCAGTATCGCCTTTAAAAATAAACTAATCCCTATCTAGCCAGAAAAATCAGGTAAATCTGCAACATTGATATGCAAAAGAAAGACTTTAAAGCTGCAGATGACTTGCCAAATCCACTTTGCAGTTTTATTTTAGGCTACATTATTGCAATGACTCCCAGATCACCTGCGAAACCAAATTAGCCTACTATATATTCTCCATTGCTCCATGTTTGTTCAAGGTTTTTATGCTGAAAGCTTCTGCATTTGTCCAAATCAAAGCAACATACATTCACAAGCAGATGTAGTCATCAAAAAAAAAAAAAAAAGCACGAATAATGTTTCAAGGTAATCTAGGCATTCTGTCTTAATATAGCATTCCCTCCAAAATCCCCAAGTTTTCTAATCTTCTAGACATCAGAAATAAGAGAAATCACCTGTTAGGGAATGTTACCAGGCCTTTTACGTGAACATACACCCAAGCTACGGGAGCGTAAGCAGAGAGCTGGTATAAAGAGCCCCATCTACCGACAGGCTGCACTTCCATAGACCCGAACAGCTCGTCCCGGCACTGCCGGGAACGCAGCTGCTGAGGAACGCGAGGTCTCGTATTGGCCCCCTTGTCTCTGCCCTGCTCTGCCTCTTGGATCCCTTCCAGCCCATCCTCGTGGTCTCACGGCTTCCCACTCCCCCCAAGGCGCAGCATCACCATTCAAGCACTCACCCCTCTCCACTTTTCCCTTTCTTTCCCATTTTCCTTGAAGGTTCCCGCATTTATATTGTACATCTCTCCCCTCTTACACAGGTAAGAGCAGTGACTATGCTGACATTTTACAATTATCAATTAACATTTTATTACCAGTGCCTTATAAAGAAGAACTTTCCATTGAAATCGACTGCTTTCAAACAGCACCTCGGTGAGAGGTATTTGCCTCAGGACCACTGAAAGCTTCAAGGGATGCTTAATGAGATGGAATATTTTTTTGCACATTCTCATGAAGGAGATGATATGGAGATGCAGGCTTCTTCCTCACTTTTTTCCTTCTTCTATTTATTTGAACACAGTACTACAGCCTTCTTATTTTATTACACAAACTTATTACAGGTACAAAACATGAAAAGAGGCTGGTCCCCAAGACAAAAGAAGGAAATGTTATCAATACCTGCAAATGGTTCTGCTACTATTCCCCTGCCTAATACAATCTTCTTTAGGAATGCTATATATCTTGATCACTTTTAAACTCAGACATATTATACAGTAGCAATGCACCGAACTATATGCCACACAATCTGGAAGCACTTCCTAGCACTACTGCAATTAGTTACCATATGACATTTGTATTACAACACTATGGCAACTGGATTTTTTTATACATCTGTGTGAAGATAAAAATATTAAATAACTGTTTAACAAAACAGTCACAATTCACTGGTACTCAAAGCCTTCCAGCTGGAAAACATAATAAGCCCTTGTGCTAATTTAATAATTTTAAAGTGAAGAGAGGAAACATTCACACAGTTTTTGCTTTGTGCTGTTTTGCTGATTTGCACTGATTAAATCATCAATAACACTTCTAAAGCTCAGTTTCAAATTTGTATTTCATAATCATGATTCCAAAGGTCAGCGAAACTGAATATACTAGTTTTATACAATAAATGTCCTCAATCAATTTAAAGAAGAATTAAAAGATTGACTATAACCTTCCCCTTAGCTAAACTGTTTCATAGAATCACAGAATGCTTAAGGTTGGAAGGGACCTCTAGAGATCATTAGTCCAACCCCCTGCACACGCAGGGTCACCTAGAGCACGTGGCACAGGACTGTGTCCAAGCGGGTTTGGAAGAGAAGGAGACTCCACAACCTCCCTTGGTAGCCTGTTCCAGTGCTATGTCACCCTCACTGTTAAGAAATTTTTCCTGAAGTTCCTGTGGAACTTTTGATGCTTCAGTTTCTGAGCGTTTCATGTGAATATTTTGTTTATAGACATGGCATGTTAATAGCCATTAATAAAAGGAAATTATGAGAAGAATTTTCTAGTAGCCAGGAAAGTTTCAAGTTCCACCACGTTTTATTGTCATATTTGCTTGGGTCAGTGAAGGGTTTTATTCTCTTAAATATTTGCGTGCCTCAGGAACAATTACCGTAGCTTTCAAATATATAAATTCGATTGGATATTGAGACTTATTCTAGAATTTTTTTTCCATTACATCATATTTCAAGAGGAAATGGCCTCGTATTGCGCCAGCGGAGGTTCAAGTTAGACATTGAGAAGAATTTGTACACAGAAAGAGTGGCAAAGCGTCAGACCAGGCTACCCAGGGAAGTGGTGGAGTCACCGTCCCTGGCAGTGTTCAAGAACCGTGTAGCAGAGGTGCTCGGGGACATGGTTTAGCAGGGATGCTGCTGTGGGGCTTACAATTGGACTCGATGATCTTGAAGGTCTTTTCCAACCACAATGATTCTATGATCCTCTGCAGCCCAGCTCCCTTCTGCTGCCCACACAGACTGTCGCCTTGCCCCGTCTGTCATTCACCGGGCAGTCCCTGGCTCCAGCTGCCTTCCCTTTTGATCCTTAGGGCTCTTTCATATATGTTACACTATAAGATGAAGGACTTCACTGCTTCCCCTTCTCCAAGCTCATGTAATTCATACAGCTCCCTGTGTTTATTTGATTATAGCCTTGGACACAGAGGATTTGCTTTATTGCTCTGAAGAAAGAACAAGTGCAATCACCTGCCTTGTAAGAGCATCCAAATCTTATCTTTTATGTACTAGTAACCTAGGAGTGTTTGGCGAAGTGGTGTAAAATCAGAAAACATTAGGTTAACAACGTCGTTATTCTTTCAGATGGATACCAGGTCAGATAGGAAACAAGAGTGTGCGGGAGGAAGAGGAAGATGATCACACAGAGTTAAATAAAAAGTTCACAGCACTTACCTCTTCTGCACATCTCAGATGGCATTTGTTTTTCCTTCAAGAAAAATACTATTTAAAAATGCAAACCTTGACATACAATATTATTTCATCAGAGACAAAACGGAGGTGAAAAAACATGCAAAGAGAGCTTACAAAATTTGTAAAAAAAAAAATAAGTTATTTGGCCAAATCAAATTTTGTAAATCAATCAGCTACCAGTTATTATGCATAATAAAACTATAGCTTGCAAGCCATGAAGTAGCCTTCCACAGGAACAATATTGGCTGTTTAATAGACATAAGCCTTAAAAAACACTTCAGAAATTGTTATGAGGAAAGCTTTGCACATGAAATGACACTCTTTTCCTTACTGAGTCTACATGTTGGTTTGTGAAGTTTAAAATGGTAAAATGTTAACATTTAAGCTATTTTTTCTCCAGGACAAATCTATATAAAGAATCTGAATCACCAAAATAGAAATAACTTTGAGGCAGTTTTTTAACATAAAGACGATTGCAATGGTCTTTATCTTCAAAAGAAGTTTTTAATCAAGAATGTTGATTAGTTAAAATATATCTTCAAATCTTGCACAAATACTTATGTATTTAGGTAAAAGACTATACACCAGCTTAGGTATGTTCCAGTTCAGTCATATCTACCTTCTCATAATGAAAGCATTCACAAAACCCTTGACAATATGAAGTGCACTGCTAAGCCCAAAAGCAGCTGGCCTTGATTGGAAGAGGAATTAATAGCAGTTCTAAAGCCATTAAATGCAGACTCTGTTGTCATGCTTTTGTTTAAAGTAAGAAAAGTCAAAGAAACAAAGGCTACCTAGATCAGCGAAGTCATCGCTAGCTGATGGATGCACTTACAGACATTACAGAAAACAAGGAAAGAGGCAGAACATAATACCCACTTATGAGATGCTGTATGCTAAGGATAGAAAAAAGGCCTCGAGATGTGCAGGAAGCCTACCTTGCTCCAAGCTGAAGGCTTTCTATTCTTGGCTATGCACGTCAAGGACACATTTAACTCCAGAAGTGCAGCTTGATCCATCACCACAGTATTCATTCCTAGACACTGGTGAAGTGAGAAGTCTTCCTTCCCCCAAATACATGCCCTGAGAAGAGCGCTACCAGCGGTAACTATGATCTGTGGGGGAGGAATTAGGGGATAATAGGGCAAGCACAACTGGCCCTTCAGGAGGTGTTAACAATTGCCAGCAGGAGCATGGCTGATCTCGGGGCGAGCAGGAAGGTTGTGGGGACACCCAGGAGGGTGGTCAAGCTCCTCCTCGCCGGCTTCCGCTGCAGCAGATCCTGCAGGGAGAAGGAGCAGGACTGTGTCCGTTGGCCCCTGCAGGACCTAGGATGGGCACAGTTTCTCCTGCAGCGCTCTGAGCCTTCCCTGGGGCACACCCGCTGCCAGGTCAGCAGGAAGGAATGTTTTAACACTCCTATAGCTCTGCAAACCCCACTTGTTTTCTCCTGAGCTCTCTCATCCCATCTATCCCTAGTAAGATGGATGCGCAAAAAAGGCACAAGCACCAGGGGAAACCAGGATGGGTTTGGCAGGTGAGGCGAAGGCTACATGGGAGGGCCACGTGTCACGAGCAGGTTCTCACCGAGCTGGCAGGCTAGGCCAACAGCTGGTGTACTCGAGAACAGAGCGTCTGGTGAATTCACAGGGATGCATGTGCAGGGTCAGGGACAGCTCAAAACTAAAATAAGTAAATGGCCAGAAAACCTTTTACTTCCTAAACCATGAGCTTTGTTGGAGGGAACTGGATTCAGGCTCCCTAATCTCTTAAAGGAAAATTGCTTGTGATGTTTGATCCTGTACATGATCAATCACAGCATTTGTCTTTCTAAGTGCTGAATGCCTCAAATGCACTCTAAAATTACTCAAAACTCCCATTTAAAAAAAAAAAAAAAAAAACATATACTGTTGCACTACTTCCTACTTCCTGCTCTCCTGCCGCAAACTTACAGCACTTCTTTAAACATAAGGCTCTGGCCTACTTGGTATCATTCTTCATTTTGGAATCAACCTTGAAAACACTGAGATATCAAAATAAAGTGCACCCCTGTCAAGGTAACTTGAAGCACCAGCCTGAGAGAGCTCAAGTAGGAGGGAAGCACAGTAAGAACCAACCCCCGGGCTGGATCACGACACCCAGGTGTATCCAGTAGCAGTTAATGGCTCTCAGGCACAGGAATCCCACACCACTACTTACAAATCACTCGGTCAAAAAATTGAAGCTGGAGAGGGGCCTCCTTCATTTCAAAGGCCTTTTATTATTGGCAATTTTGCAGCAACTAGAGGCCAGAAGTAAGGGAAGATATCCTCAGCGCTAGGTGTCATGTGAACTCTGCTAAAGACAAACCCCCCACACCAAATACATCCCTCCTAAATTAGCAGGCAAGACACATATGAAGCATGGAAGTCCTAATATCCTCCCCAGCGGAAAATCCTTAAGAAAATGGGAAAATCCCATCTACACTATCCATCAATGATTAGTACCAATTTGAAGAACACCCATACTACTAAGTGTTTTCAAACTCCACAGTGCTTTTTGGGACCTGGTCAAACATGATCACATCCCAAGCCCTGTTTCACCTGGAGGTGCTGCAGGCATCAACCAGGGAGGCCGTCCCTGCTGCCCAGCATGGCCCGCGCAGCCCAACGGGACAACCTGTCCAGTGCAGGAGAAGGGGAACACAGAGCAAACACTTCTTAGTCTCACAGGTGTCCTGGCCAACCCAGTGCTTTTCAGTTTCCAGGCACACGCTGCAGAGTTTCTGGATATTCATTTTTACACAGAAATACATGATTTTTTTTTCATAACAAATTTGTTTTATTCTCCATCTTAGCTTTCTACTGAGACAAGCTTTAACTATTCCTAATTCTCACCCTTCTACCTTCTTGGTAAAACTAAGGCACAGATCAAAACTTGACTTCACTTCCAGTGAAAAGCAACAGGTTTCTAAAGTCCAACACCAATTAAAAAGGAAGAAAGAGACAAAAACAAAGAAAACCCATTCAAATAATTTCTTTTCAATCCAAAGAACAGACTTTTTTGCATATTAAGCGATATTAACTTGCTAAAAGGACAATATGGATTATACACTTATACATAGATCTAATCTACCCTCAGTGGTCAAAATGCTATTTTTAACTATAGTTTCTGAAATACTATCTTTAAAAGCAAGATTTTACCTCCATTAGATATTAACAACCATTTCAGGTCCCCCAAAACCACTGGTTAGATAGTGAGGCATACGACAAAATTCAATTTGAGGTTAGTACACTTAAATTCAGGTGCAAATACCGCTAATAAAGCCGAGACAGACCCAGGCAGCTGAATGCTCCCTTCAAGTTGAGTCTAATCCCTCATCCCTATGCTGCACTGAGGCTGTTTACTAGATCCCTCACAAATATGACAGTTTAGACACACTTTGCTTCGGTACCACTAACTTAATTTAAATGGCCCTAATCCACAAGCTGAATCCCATCCGCTGTAACTGAGGATGGGCGAGAAGCTCCATTTTGCCCCCATGAACCTTTTTATTCAAGCCTCTTACTGAAATCTCTTCCTTCCTTCATGCACCTCTGCGCTAGATGAAAGCTTGGCAAGCTGGTAGTGTAAGCAGTGCCCTTTGGAGGTTTATCAAGGCCACTACAATCACTCACTTCTGCTGTGATTGTGGCACGTTTGTCTTGCGGGACTAAGAAATTATGTCAAAATAGAAATTAAAAGACAGAAAGGGAGCCTACAGCAACCGCTATTCAGTTTTGTCAGCAGTGTCCAGTGAGCACATGGGGCAGGTTAATGACATTATTGTTACAAACCAGATGAGATCACTCTTTGCAGAACCTCTAATCAGAATTTTCTTTAAAGGAGATTCTTCCCCATCAAGGCAGCTGTCATTAAAATCATGATTTACGTTTAAAGCAGTATCTGTGAACCCCTATAAGTAGCTTCAAAGCAAAAGCAGCATTTCTGGAGGGCTTTGTGAGCGGCTCCAGAATGATGCAAGCAGCAGAACTGGCACTATAAGTACATTAGGCATCTGCATAATGTATGGAACTGCTTTCTCCCATAAAAGCTGCTGCAACTTTTCATCTGTACTTCATTTTTCCCTCAAAAGAGCAAGCTCTTTCAGAAAAAAAGAGCATCTATGTCTGTATGAGCCCACAGTATTACATAAGTGAACGTCCACACCACTTATTTTTGGAGTAGCACCAGTGCTTTTACTCCCTCTGTTTGCTAATAGCAAACTGCAATTGCAGCTCCTCTTCACACTAGCACAAAGGGAGAGATGACAAATGTCACTTTGATGGCTTTCACAGGACAATAGGAGCCAGCACAGCCTACATTTCCCTCCTCACGCTCCGCAGCTGTCTCTGGGGAACCGTATGCTGCTCCTACCCTGCACAGAGGCTGCATTCCCTCCTCGTGGCAGGAAGCACCACTGGCTACGCAGCACTTGGTGCAGTGCAGTGGCTAGGGTCATCCACGACAGGGCAGCCCATGGGCCACCCCCAGCCCTTCCTTCACATGTGTGCACTGGCAGACTGGGGAATCTCTCTTTCCAGTGTCACTTGATGGACTGAAGTGAAGAGGAAGTTATATTTTTGCAATGACAAGACGAGCTCAAGCAGAAGAGTTTTATAAAGCATCCCTTTAAAGCCTTTCACAGCTAACAGCTGTCTTGCCCTCTATGGGTAAACCTCATCTCTTCTGCTTACTGCCATCTAAAGAGCTAAGTACTCATCTAAACTAGTTCCTTTGACCTTTGAGAATTAAGAAAAAGAGAAGCAATAATGAGAATAATCCCATGTTGAGATGGGGGAGGAGAGACACAGAAATAATGTGAGTTTTGCCTCTCTTTTTCCCTCCTCACCATGCTTGAGCAGGCCACAACAAGCCCCTCACACGAGACCTCTGGTTTACCCTGGGCCTCCTGTCAGGCAGCGGATCCTTCGGCATCCCCAGGTTGGCAGCTGGGGCGCCCATGAATAGGAGATGCCCCCTCTTTTATGCTGAATGTACCTCGCTACGGAAACGTGGGTCAGCACATTACACTGTTAAAACAGCAGAAGATAAAACAGTGGGGGAAAAGATGCCCCACAGTGAATACACTTAGATTCTAGCAGGTATTTCTCCTCCTAGGGCAAATCCCCTCTCCTGAGCAGCAAGACCTGAACAGAGAATGAATATACTTCATGTTCTTCTGGCTAGTTACCTAGTTCCCAATGAATCCTGAAACAGGCAGCTATGCTGTGCACTACAGGTAGGGTTACTCTAGCACTTCACTCCCACCAGTAAAATCCTCAAAGTGACAAAAAAATCCTCAATCTCTGCTACTTCACCCCACATTTGTATTTCATGCTCAGAACAGAAGCCACAGAATTCACTGCAAGATTTTGCAACTTTAGTCATCAGATGGGGGTCATCATCACGAGTGATAAGCTGGCCACAACTGAAACTAACGGCAAAACTTTAAGGAATAGGTTTTATTAGTGGAAAAGTTAGGAGTCTCCCTATGCCTTTCCCCTCAGAGCAGTGAATATATTATTTTTGAAAGGGAACAGAATTGCGAGATCTGTATCTGCAGAAATGGGGGCCTGAGCCCAGGAGCAAGAAATTCCCCCATGATCATCTAACTTTCACTCTACACTAGCCTCATAATTTAACATTAAACATCTGTCCTAGAAATAAGCAGCCATTTGCCTTTTTTACAATAACTGTATCAATCTAAAGTTTCAATCCATTATTGAACTGCAGGCCCAAGTCTTTTGTCAAAAAAGTTGTCACACTGGGGAAATTGAAGGCTTTTGTGAATGTGACAACATTGACATTTTTATATATAAATGTCAGCCACCTCTACCCAGATTTTATTACGTATTTGCTCCCAGATGAGAAGATTACTCTTTTCTAAAAAAAAAAAATGCCCTTGTAAGCCATACAAGTTCAATGTCATGATTTGCATTAAGAAAGGGAGTGCATGTGCACATACACATGTGCATGTGAGCGGATTACCACCAGGCTATTCAGACTCAGTGCAACACAGAGCAAAACATATGGACACATGAGTATTTCAGCCCTCCAATTTAGATGCTTGACAGAAAGACAACACACACACTTTAACCATGCAGCACAAGAAAGAGAGCGCTACTAAAATGAAGACAGACACCCAGCCACTGTTGTGTATTACTAATAACTATCAAATGAGGCATCAGGGAAGCACACCGCCCTGAAGCATATGCCAGCTGCTAACATCAACATTTACCAAACAGAAGTATTTTTAAATCCTCTTCAGATATGCTGTACATGGAGATTTCATAGCTATTTTTGCTAGTCTTGTAAAAATCCTGTATCTACTTTTTCTTGATTATTACAACCCATACTAGATCCCAGAGAAACAAGTGTGCATGCAGACCCCTACTTCCTATCAGCAAGCAGGACCCCACTTAGAGCCATACGGAGCCATCAGGGCTCTGCTGAACCTTCACTCTGCCAGGCAAAACACTTGTTAACCTCGGCCACTTGCATCTGGGTTCTTCTTCAGGCTTTCTGCACACACACCAGAGGAGGAGAATAAGCTAGGAAAAAAAAAAAAAAGAACCAAAATATTCAATTGCTTAGAATGTACCAAGCAGCTACTGTGTATGTTACTTATTGCCAGGACCATTGCTTGGTAGATGCAGTCCATCTCAGTCCACCCATTTTATAATCTTGATTAAAAAGAACACCACTGTGTAACCTCAACTACTGAGTAAAATACCAGAGAACTTTCTGTTCTGGTGAGAAGTTTCATAATGTCTTTTTTTCTTAAATAGTTGACAAAATAATACTTTTATATTTAAAAAATATTTTTATAATATCCTTATTACTCAAAAGCTTCACTCCTCAGATATTTCTTCAGGCACTCTTAACATACACCACCTAGTCCCAGGGGAGAGCAGAACTCTTCCTGAAGCCAAAGTAGATGCTTCCACTCTCATCAGTATTGAGCTGGGCCCAGTAAAGCAATATAAATTCTCATCCTCTTGTTATTAATTTCAGTCAGCCCTTCAGCATTGTTTGATGCCACTTTGAAGAAAGAAGTAAGTGTATATATATATTAAGAAAGGAAAGAAATACAACCCCAAAGAATTAATGAAAAACACTACACCAGTAGACTATACTTTTTGTTGTCTATAAAGCACTCGAAGAGAGGGCAAATTAAAAACACTGTACTTCATCTGCCAGTTTCTTTTCACAGTTTTCCTGAACATTTTAAAGGAGTGTTAATTTGCCTGACTCAGATAGGAAACTGCAATTACTAACATGAGAAAAAAAATCCAGCTGCAGTGGTTGTCATTAAAATGACCATATTTTCTATGCTGCTATTGCATAGTGCAAGCAATGCCATCAGACATACATGTCTTATGTTAAGAATGAAAACTCCCTGAATAAATCCATTTCTTTTAACAAGTGACGGACGAGAAGCAAGTCTCACGCACACAGTGAAGACAGCTTTTTGAGCATAATATGTGGGAAACTGTCATAAAGTTAATATTTCTGCAAGACAAATGATTTTCCAAATCTTTTAGGAAAGACACCTTTGGTTCAAGCCAAAACTCAAGAGCATGGGAATTCAGAAGTCTATAAAAACTTTCTGTATCATAAATAATTATTTCTGGGTAAATACAATGAGCCATGAAATTTGAGATTGCAAAATTTGCTAATTCCATAAAAAATAGAGAAGAAAATGGGCTAGACATAGCATCTTAACAACATAAAGAATTCCAGTAAATACACACACACAGAAAATAGGTTAAATGCAGAAGGTGCTAAGAAAAGAAATATCTAAATCCTCTGTTTTTTTTCTCAATAAAGAGCTTTACAGTCTATCCACTCAACTGCCTACCATTTACTGTGAATACTGAAAAATTAATCATCAACCAAGAGCGTGTTCATACGAATACAAATACACATATATAAATCCTTTTTTACATATATAGAAATAATAGAAAAAGGTGTACTATTTTTACATTGCATTTCCTCAATTTGCTACCTGGTATACGTCACTTCAGACATGAATGACTTTTCCTGAACTTGCTCATATTTGTTACACAGCTTATTTCTAGAAGAGGTTGGGGGAGACCAAGGTCATTGTTCCATTTTCCTTTAAAATTCCTTTAAAATAATCTCCAACAGTCTCTAAAAACTAAATAGCTAAATAGCTAAATAACTAAATAGCTAAATAACTAAATTTAGAAGCTCAATGGGAGCTTCTAAATGAGGGCTGCTTCTCCCACACTGCACTTTCTGCTGGTGCATCCCAAATTTCAAAGGAAAGTTTAAACTGATTATTACTGTTCTGTAAGTTCACAACAGATGAGAAAAAGAAGGACATCCTGCACTGGAAAGCAGGTTTTGTTTGTTCCTTTGGACAGTATAACCTTCAAGCTGCCTCCAGTTTGAAGTGCTGGAATTGGTCCCAATGAAGACAAATTAGAGCGCTGAGGGCACAGAAAATGGTCCATAAGGCTTCCTAAATTGCATTTAACACATTGCACTGCTGTGTGCCATATAAATCTCACTACTGAAGATATGAGGTATGTGTTAATATTATTTGAATGCACAGGGTTGCTAAGAAATCTTTTTTTATTATTATTAAAAAACAAAACAACTGAGCAATGAGGAAATATAAAACAAATGGATCTGTCTAAAGTGTTTTATTTATAATGCTTTCCTCTGTTCCCTCTCATCTTTCCATTGGACAGATATGACAGCACGGATCAAGTTTCATAACAACAGCTTACTTCAACTCCTAAAACCCTCACAAGTTACCAACCCAACTCTATACCCAAAATTTGGAGGACACAGCAACACGATTTTGAAGTTTATAGTATAGCAAGACAGGAAGGACAGACTATGTAGCACTATGATGCATAATCCAAATGAGAAAGGCCACAAAGTTAATGCTACACAGAAAAGGAGAGAGAAAAGAAGTTACCTACCGTGGCAGCAGCACACACACGCAGAGCAGGAATCCCTTTATTAGATTGATGCCATTAGGGCAAGCATATTCCATCACACATGATACCTGTTTTGTTGTTTTGTTTTTTTCTCGCTTAAACCTGAAGCATGCCCAGCTCTTCCTAAATAAGGCCACTGCAACTGGGTGTAGCAATCCAAGGGCTGACTTCACCCCACAGAGATCAATATTTTCACACCTCCCTCCTCTCCCTGTGCCCATCTACTGATACGCAGCCTTGAGAACAGGTTTCCATTTACCAATCCAAGAGGCAGAGCTCAGGCAGTAGGAGCACAGGCTCCCTTATGTTAACTCACTGATACAACTCGACCTCAGCTGTCTGCTGGCATGAAGCTTTTACAAAGATGCGCCCTACCTAGCTACACTCCCGGTCAACTAGACACAAATGTTGAAGCCCCGTTGCTTCATTTAGTGCAGTTCATTCCCAAGCCAACAACATTTGCTCAGGCTTAAACCTCCCTAGTTTTCCCCATAGCCCAGGTTTGTGCCTGGCAAGGGTGGCACACAGGCAGAGCCCACTTGTCTTTGCAAAAGGCTGCGTGAACACACGATTAGCTAAGCTTCGTCTGAAAGACAAAATCTGGTCTGCTCATTATCAAAGAGAAAATTCAAATCATTAAGCACAAGCCTGCCCCTTAAGGGCTCCTGATAAATCAGCAGCTCACTTGATATTAGTCATAAAAGACACTACTAGTAGCATTGATTTTGATAAACTCCAGCCTGAATTGAATTGAATCCAGTTCAATGATTTAAAGATGCAATGAAATGAGTTGAAAATGCACTCGTTTATAACTAGACATCTTAGATAAATATAAGAATAGAGAATTCATATCGAGTCTTTATTGTTAATGCTACTGCACAAAATATTTAATGCTAATTTATTCTAAAAGTGAAATTCATTTACTGAATGAGTGACCTCAGGAAATGCTCTTATTTGCTCAGCCATTGAAACAGTTGTTATAATACACATCTTTTTTTCTTTGTCCTTTAAGGAAAAAAAAAAATTGCTCTACTAACTCCCAAAGTGTCAAATCAGTAAAAACTCAATTTTCCACTCTGCAGAAGTTCCCCCTCAAAATGCATGTTTTTAAGGTTTAGGTTTTAGGTCAAAGGGATTGATGGGGCTTTTATAGGATATAGATAGGATATAGGATATAGGCTTTTATAGAATCTAGCCTAAAATGTATTTTACATTCTCTTATTTGTTACTCTAGCTAAACACACACCTAATATAAGCAATTATTGTCCTATACTCAGGATAGTTGGAGCACACACATTCACCTGCATTTCATAGTCACATATATTGTACATGGACAAGAAACAGCAGAACTTCAATCAGCTTTTATTAATGAGAACGGACACACCATTTTGTCTCTAAGAACTCACAGCTGAAGTGTGTCTATTCACTGACACACTACATATGTAAAAACCGGTCTTATTTATTTTACCTAAAATCAATTAACACTGTCTATTAAACCCAGTCACCCATATAATACCCATATAATAATCCACATATTCATATACCCATAGAAGCTTTCTGCTCCAAGAAAAGAAAATACAAACAGAAAATCCCGCACAACCCAAATATATTCCCCTTCTGGTTGTTATTTACTCAAGTAATTCAGAAAATATTTGTCTTCACAATGTCAGAAAGAACAATACCATTATTTCTGTCATCTTAATAATTACCCAAGATATGTGTGTGTGCTGAAACTCAACTGCAATACCTCCCCTCCATATCACCCATTCTCCTCGGATTTTTTTTTTTTTTTTTTTAGCTTTACATGCTTTTATCAGAATGACAAATGTTTTCCAAGCAGGAGTAAGAATGCCAAAGTGCTTGGATTATTCAAGGTCAGCTGAAACAAAGAAGGATCCAGTTCAACCTACCTTAGATATTTCTGGCTCCACATGTTTCTTGGGTGTCTCTTTCAACTCGGGCCCTTTTGGTGTGTTCTTAACGGAGGGTGATTCAACTCCTTCACCTTCAAGTTGCAGGTTAATACCTTCTGTGGGGACAGGATGATCAATACCATTGGGATTCAGATTGCAATGGATAGCTGGGAAAAAAATTACAACAAAGAGGAAACACTACTTAGGAAAAAATAACCTGACATCGCAAGTATTTATCACCAAGTATTAATAAATGCTACATGGTAGCCAGACTGAAGTCTGATTGTGGCAAAAGAATTGTCTGCAGCTTCATACCAACTCAGGGAGAACTACCTGAGGAAGAAAATGGAAAAATACCACAGCACATTATAGTGTTATTTTATCCAGACCACTGTGTATAACTGTTCTCTACTGGCATTGCTACAGAGTCCAAGACCCTCAATTTACAGCTTTTACTAGTGGAGGACAATATATCCCCTGTATTTATCATTCAGCCCTACCTTTTTTTCTTTTCTAGGAAGGTAAGTTAGAGCTTTTCTATCACATTTTCCATTAACTGCCTCATTCTGTCCCCTAAACAATGCGAGATAAGTGAGCCGTGCACAGCAAGCCAGGAAACCACTCTGCCCATCCAGCAGTGACTTACCCAGCTGATTAGCTCCCTTCAGCACTTTGAACCACTGCAAATTACCACATTCACCACCCTAACAAGCAAGAGGGGTGTACACTCTAGGAGAATATAATGAGGTATGGACTAATGATAGCAGAATAAGGAAAGCAGCCAGGGGAAAAAAAAATCAAATGCAAACCATACCCCAGAAACGCACACAGAACTATGGCAATAGTTTAATTGGTTTCTATCTGAAATTTCACGGTCCCAGCATTCATGCAGAAGGCAGCTTTAACAACCTTTCTGGCAAGCATACAGATTTCTCAAATGTATTCATCCTGAAGCAACTTCTCCTTCATGCAGGTATCTAAATTTTCTGTATGCATTTCTAGGCAAGTGTACTACTTCTAGCACCACTCATCATTTAGTATCCTTGTACAGGCTGGCTGAAGGCAGCACAACCCCAAATTTCAGAGGTCTGCCATTGCCCCTCATCACTGAGAAGGGAAAATAAATGACTACTTTCAGTCACTTCTTTACACACATTGTTTTTCCCAGCCATACCATCTGAGTCAATCCACAATGTAAATGCATAAATCCAGATAATCTCAGCAGTGGCACTTCTTAACTTTTGAGTCTTATATTTCTTACTCTTCCTGGATTTTGCTCTTACCATTGCTACAAGACTACGATGGAAATAAGCCTCCTGAGCATAACTGTTGCTTGATTCTTCCCTTGCAAGACCTCCTTCTATGTCAGAGAAAAAGCAAAATCCTTTTTATTTCTGCAGTGACACTAATAGGATTCACCTCCTCCGGCTGTGCAGCCTTTATAGGGAAAGATATCTAGACCCTGCCAAGCTGTTATGATGAAGGACTCTTTGGGGCATGGTTCAAAGAGATGCTATTTTGTGGTTATATTTACATGAGCATGTCTTAAAGACACCAGAAAACTACTTGAGCTCTCTTAGCTCATACCTATCAAAAAGAAATAGGTAATTAGTAAAGACTACTTTGTTTATTCACGAGACCACAGAAAGGACAGATACGATCTGCCACAAGAGACTTCCACAGCCTGATGCAGATGAAAACTGTCTGTTAGCACACAGACTTAAGTCAGTTCCCCTCCTTCACAAAAAACAGGAGCTCACACAGCTATGTTGTATAAAGTTCCTTTCTAGCACATCCTGCTCCGGAAGAACTGCAGAGGCTGGAAATCAGCAGTAAAAGACACTTGGTTAAGAAATGGGGGGGGGGGGAAACCTTCAACTGTCTCCTACAGGGATTTTGCCTAGCCAAAAGACTGCTGTATATACCCTTTAACCATTCATAAACCTCAGCCCAACCCCAATCCAGTCAGCGTTTGGCTGCCAGCCCCTTTCCATGCTCCCTAGAGGGAAGTTACAGAGCACAAAGGACCTGGGCAGTGCCCTGAGAGCCCTGTGCCAGCAGGGAGCTTCCTGTGCTCCCGCTCCTCCCTTCCCTGAGGCACCAGCACAACAGGGAGCAGGGAGGAGGCAAGAAAAGCCTTATGGCTTGGAGAAGACTTACCATGCATTACAGGGAACAAACAATACAGCCTTTCTGGTAACATGTTAGCGCAAGCAGCACTTGAATGGGTTAAAAAAAAATAACTCCTGCATGGCAAAATAACGTCAAGCATGGCAAGATGCTGCTTGAAATCCAGGTGCCCTCAAAAAGCACCTTTCTGAAGTCACTGATACTAGGCTGGGGTCAAAGACAATCTTTATGTGGAAAGAGTTCAGTTTCTTCACTGTGTCACAGGCTTGGCTTGCAGTAATGACAAAGTCAGGACTAAATACTTTCCTCCAGGAAGACAACTCTAGAACAAGAACCTCAGCATGGGAAGAAGAAGGAAAAGGCAGAGGTGAGAATAAGTATCATCTGTTGCTTGGCAAAGCCAGTATCTCTTGGTCAAGAGTCATCAGCTCACGGCTACTTTTGTTTTTCTCCAGTACTGGTGCTTCCATCTCAGGTACCCAGAGCCTAAGCAGAAAGAGCGTTTGGACAGATCTGTTATTTCCTGCAGCCACACAGTAAATGCAGCATTTCCATTTCTATGACAGAGAGAGGTGGAGCTCTCCATGCCTTTTAAATGTCAGTCCAAGCCATAATTCTTCCCTTTCAAGATTTGTTAAAAGCAGGGGAAAAGGTCAAGGTTTGGTCCATAACAACATACCTAACTAACTCCCCAATCAGCACCTTTTAGGCCATTTTAGCTACATAATATCAACTCTAAGCTTCAGGATCAGCTATACAAAATACAAAGACTGACAGCTTCCAGGTTAAACATCTATAGAACTGAGTTTAAAAAGCTCTCACAGAAGAGCCTGTATCCCACTATCAATCTCTTGACTGCCACAAATTGCCAACTTTATCACAAGCCAACTTTTCCCTTTGAACTTTCTCCAAAATACAAGTCCTATGGCATTCTCTGCTCCCCTCAGCCGACTCTTCTTTAACTGTAAAGCTCATTTCTCAGGACTTCATGGTATTCTCCTGGAAGAGAGCCTCACTTACTACAGACACAGAAGTTTCCTGCTAAAATACTGTGCTCTGACCTTGGCTTATGTCAGCAAACCCTGTGCATTCTGATCATGTTCTTATATCATTGCTTTGGTAATGGCCCAACTTTCTCTGTACATCTTCTTTCTACCATATCAAAGCCACCTTCTAATTCCCAGACTTTAGAAGTCTATCAATAGAGCAATTCTACCTCCAAATCAGTTGACTGAATCAGCCTAATACCGCTAGCTATCAGTAGTATCATTAGATTTTGAAACAGAATCCCTTCTAATATTCTTCGATATAGTTTCATCACTCGTATATCATTCATATGCCTCAGTAAAATCATTCTTTATCCAGTTTCACGTAAGTCTGAAATTCTCTTTTCCCCAGTATCCACAGACTAGGCAGCCTACTGAAATCCCCACCTAACAGCTGAAATTGTCTCTTTTTGTGCTTCCCAGCAATTGCTACTGAATTTGTATTGAAGCTTCTTGTGGTGGGAACTCTTTTGTGAGGAGGGTACAGGTGGATGGACGTTCTGTGCTGCTCTGTCTGCACAGCACTGGCTTCATGAGGAATTTTGCTGGCAGACTCAATGACAGATCTACAGATTACACTTAAAAAATAGATGTTATCTCAAACAAAGGTTTTTAAATGCTCTTGTACTCCTTGCTCAATGATACAGCTTATACTTTTCTAAGCCCTGAACACACCTGCAGATATCTGCTTTTCCAGAGCTTTCAAGAAAAGACTGCTGAAAACTGTCAAGTTACAGAAATCTGGAATTCTGTTAGAAAACAGTAGACAGAGCACCCAGAATGGAAAGGTGACCATGTTTCCTCTAAAAAGCTAGGGAAGAAACAAAATTAGTGTAATACTCCAGTATATTTTTTTTCATAGGCTAGAATATAAACACCCAAGTCCTTTCCCAGGAGACAGGACAAGATAATTTGTTGCCCTCCACAAGCTGCTCCATGTGGCAGCGCTTGCTGCCCACGCAGGTGCCTAAGGCAGATCCACTGGAGAGCTCCAGGGGCAGCGCGGATGCTGCGCCTCCCTAGCTGCCTTCCTCCCATGAGTCTGCCTCGCCAATGGCAAGCGGCCAAGAGACAGCTTGTCTGAGCACGCCTGACATTGTACAAAGTCACCAGGAACCACAGTAAGCTGCTGGCACCCGGGTGCAGGCCTCATGTTTTACTAGAGGACACTCTATGAGTCTTGTCCCGAGAAAAACCTCAGAGTCTTTCCAGAAGGTAGCCCTGAAACACCCAAGTATTGGATGGAAAGTCTTAGTCCCTGTGCGGCCTCAAGGCTTAGCAGATAAATCTGTGATCCATCTGTGCACCTCGGTGCACTCTGCTGCCTACTGTGTCAAACATTTCATAACCGCCTGTTTCAGTGGGAATATGCTGCTTGCTTAAAATTTTAAGCAGATCAATTAAGACTACATTAAAGCGTATTTGGCAAGTGGTTGAATTACATTCAATAACAATTGCTCTATTCTGAAAGTGATGGAATAAAAATAGCATCTTCTTACTCATCTGTGCTGTTCTGTGTGCATCACACTCATGTGCTTTTAGCTTTTGCTCTTTAGAGACAAAAAGCAGACACAGGAGCCATCCATCCAAAAATCTAACAATCCCTAGAAAACCTTCAAACATTAAACACTTGCAAACAAGCTCTGTTTTGTATACTCATACCACAGATTTTGTTGTACAATGCTAGGAGATAAGTCCACACAACTCACAGGTTACTCCCATCATTAAAATGCCGCCCAGTTGGGAAAGAGATGTCAGCAAGCAGATCTCAAACTTCAACAAACTCAGGTTACACATAACAGGGGCCCTATATAAAGGATCCAAAGGTCTTTTTGGTCATCTTGAAACTGCAGGAAGTTCATGAAGATCACACCAGACCCCTGGGTGGCAGGTCTCCATGTATCTGTCCCTTCTATCTTTGCCTGGTTTTTGTCAAAGGCCAAATCTCCAACTATGCAAAACTCCACAGGCAGCTTGTTCAGTTAGGCCTCTACAAGCTTCCACGTGCTGCATTTCAGAACCAAGTGGTCAAGCAGTATCCCCTGGGTTATTTGCTTGACAATATTTACAGTCTGATCAAATTCCAAGAAACATTCACATAATGATTTAAGTTTCAGACTAAGATGTTTGATTATGGCAAATGAGCAAGAGATATCCATATTGCAAAGCCCTTCCCAAGCTTCCAGAAGTTTGTAATTCATTGGTAATTTTGAATATCTCTAGAACACATAAAATTACTTCAGGATTACACCTGACCTAAGCAGTCATTACCACTTTACAATACTAAAAAAAAAAAAAAAAAAGTATTAGAAACAAAAGCTACAGATCATCTTAACAAGTACCATCTGGTTTAGGATTATTTTGACCACTTTGGCACAGAAATCAATTCACAGGAATGAACAAATACAACACTCGAGTAACCTGTCAGCATCATCAGCCAGTTTCTAGTTTTGATAGAATTAATTCTCCATAACGTCTGATCTACAGCTGATGTAAATCATCATAGCTCCCACAACCTGTCATTTTGGGCCAGCTGGAGCTGCAAACCAAGCTCTGTAGGAATCCTACTTGCTGCTTCCATTGCCACCTGGTAAATACTGCTGGAATATTGGCAACACGCTGAGGAAGTAACTTAAAGATAATGCCTAACTCTGTTTCTCCAATCTGCCAATCTAATGCCATGAAATCAGTAGCATTCGCGTGGCCAAGTGGCCTCAAATCAGGACCACAGCAGATTAATCAGTTTAACCAATGATCAATTCTTACAACATACAAAGTTTACCACCAAGTGTTTGTCCAAGCAATGGATACACCCTCCATCTTTGGCGAGCTGGGAGATAAACTGAAGGGCAAGAGGAAAGAGGAAGATGGGTCTGTAAGCAAAAAAGGTGCTCATAACTAAAGTCAAAGATTAACACAAAAAAGTAAACAGTATTAGACAATCTGCAACACTCGACATGCATCTCCTACAGTCCCCTCAGTGATAAGAGGTAGCTGATGTAGTCATGAACCTTGTACAGCATCATCAGGACTACATTAGGAAATAAGAATGAGTAACTGAGTAGTTTCATCCTTAACCAAATGGAACAGATATTTCCTAATTCTGCTGAAGCCCATACAAAACCTAAATTTGAGAGAGATTAAAATTCCCTACTACTCCTCAGAACACCAAGCCCCATATAATAAATCATCTTACGTATTTTTCCTTTGCCTTTGAGACCCTCATTCTACAGGCATTTTATGTCTTTAAATTTACTAAGTTAAGAGATTTACTCGTGCATTTTAGACAATTTTTCTATTGGAAACTACCTGTTCACTTTTTTGTGTGGTAGTATCCACTTTCTGTCTCCTCCAGTTCAGAGACATCAGCAAATACTCTACACCTGCTGCTACGCCTCAGCAGACAGGCTGCACATTACCACAACCCCAGGTAGATCTCAGAGCTTCCCCAGTGCAAGTCCTGCCTTTTGTAATGGTAACAGAATTGAGTCATGAAGAACAGATAAAGTGACTGGATAGCCAAATTATTTCTGAAGAATTTTCTTCTTCCATTTTAACACAGGCATCTCTTGAATACAAACTGGCCATGGGGAAACTCACTGAGAAACAGCCCAGTTTGGTGAATAAGTATGGCAAATCTACCACACATCCTGCACAGACCTAGGGGAAGAAGAGAATGATAGTGAAAAAGAGAGTGGTGAAGTACACGGGGCAGAACGGACTTGGTGAATACAGTAATAAAGCCATACACATCCATTGCACACCAAAACATAATTTGAACAGTGGATCACAGTAGAGAACAACACAGGTTAGCAATTAATTTTGTAAAACACGTCCATTCTTTTTTAATGAGAAGGCTTGTGCCAGCATTTACTAAGCTTCTTCTGAAAAATAAGGCAGGTCTTCAGAATTTCAAAGATGTTTGTAAGAAGCACAGATTTGCAGTAAGGGAGTGCTACAGGAGATAAGATGGCAATGTATAAAAATACAAAAACCAGTAGGTAGGTAGAGAGGGACATACCTAAGTTAGTGCTCTCATTGATCACAAAGTATCTACCAACTGCCTTACACAAATGCCTGCTCAAGCGCTTCTGTTTCTTACTCACTGAGAATTTCACAAGGAACGTGCAGATGCCTGGAGCTGGTGGTATTACAGAACAGAAGAAGAAGAGAGAAGAGATGAAGAACACACTTAGGAAAGAAACAAGACTTCACTAGTTCCACTGTTCCCGCAACAAATTTGTCTTACCTGCAATCACCTAATAAAAGCTTTCTAAATCAGGAAATTAGCCAGTCACATTTCAGTACAACTTGTATTTCCAAGAGTGCTTCATCTTCTGCCTAATAGCACTAATAGCACAATAATTGTATAATCAGCGAGTGTTACACCAGAAACCTTTTCTGAATGCCCGGAGCCTGCCTAGGACATAGCATAGGTATCAGGCACACACACACACTGCCTCAGCTGCAGTAAAGGCTCCCTTCCCCAAACATGTACCACAAACCTCTGTTTTTACGAAGTACCGCAGGGCAAAGGCAAACATCTACTGAACATATGGAGCACAAATGGCTAAAGCTCAGCTGTGAATTAGGATTTTATTTATCATCCTATACATGATGCACAAAATCATCAGAATGCAAAGGAAATCTATAGTTCTACTACATTCTCACTAACATCACTATTTTCTGATCTGACCATTGACTTGTTTTCAGCTCTGCCTTCTTCTCATCTTCTTCTAAGTCACTGCCTTTGCCATTCCTTGAGATTACCCCTTTCCTTACATATTTAATGAAAGGGCTGGAAATGTCTTCTTTCCTTTCCCCAGCAAAATTCTTCACCTCCTACTGCTTATTCATACCACTGTATCCTCCTCAGTCCCATAACCCAGCTGATTCCTGTAGCAACAAACAGTTGGCGGAGAGCATGCAATTATTTTGCTGGAGGAAAATACAGCAGAAAGCTTCTATTTACACACATTAGGATTCTTTTTTCTTCATGTTTCTGGAACCGCATTATTAAAAGTCTGCTTCTTGCTTTTACTAGGTTATTTGCAGAGAAGCATTCCCAGCTCAATTCCCTCTAGCTAAAAGAAAAGGAAAAAAATAAAATAAAGACTAAAGAGATACTACAATTCAGCTCAAGCATCTTCCTGAAGCCCTCTCCCTACCAGCCAGGTCCTCATTGTGAGGTTTTAGATCACGTAATCAAACACAAAGCTTCCTTCAGCCTATATTCAGTCTGTTTTCCACCTGCTTGCAGCTGCCCTCACCCAGTAGTAGCAAACATGAGGGTGAATTGCTGTTCTTGGAGCAATGTAATGAACCCGCTATTCCGTGCTGAATTTAATTCATGCCGCATGGATAATATACAGCCACTGACAGCACCTCCTTCATCATTCTTCATAGTCCTTTTGCCACAAGATGCTTCTGAAGATGGAGAGGACCTATGCAAAACTGAAGGAACACAAAATGTACCCACGATATAAACCATGGCTGGTGAAAGGCATATAATTGATTTGCTTTAGGCTTTCCTGAAGGTCTCTCTTGGACCGTATTTCACCCCATCTGCAGCTTGCAACTGCCCCTGCCATGGGAACAGGTATTCTCCTATAGCTGCAGTCTGTCTCTAGACCCTTCCTTTACCTTCTCCCACGCACTAATCCCAATGATTTGATAGCTGATGTTACCCTGTTGCATAGCAGTATCAGCTCATGTGCATCTCTGTTTTCCATTATGTATCTCATACATCACATAAACAATTTTACAGTTCAGTGCCCAAGTGCCCATCCACCCATCTCTTTCCTGATTACCTGGATTGTCCTGACCAAATTCTGCTCTCAGGTACTTGATGCAAATCTAGAGTAGTTACACTTCATTGATGAGTCAAGGTGTCCTGGTTGCACATGAGATGAACTACTAAATCCTGCCATAAAAATTATCAGGTTCACACAGACCAAGCGCAGTTAGCCCAACAAACCATTGCTTAAGGAAACAATCTGAGAGTAGACTGCACATCGATTGATCTTTCCTAGGCAAATTAGGAGTGTCCTAAGTTTGAAGGCTGCACCTAGGCAATTGTAGGGCTGCGTGCTTAAAGTAAAAAAATTGCTTTTCATACAACATACAACTCCACTGTTGTGCTTTGTGAACTAGTTCTGAAAACTGTTTCTCATGACCCCTGAAATTCTACTTGGTATTTCGATTACCGGCTACCAGGCAGTTTCAAAAGACTTCAAAATGACTTCATTACCTGTCCTGGGACCGCTCAACCTGGAGAGGAGAAAACACTGGGGAGATTGTCACAACGTGCATAAATACACAAGGCGGGAAGAATAAAGAGATGGAGCCAGACTTTTCTCAGTGGTGCTCAGTGACAGGACAAGAGGCAACAGGCACAAATCAAAACACGGAAAGCTCCAGCTGGACACAACAACACATTCCTTTATGTGAGAGCTGATCAAACACTGGAACACTGCTCAGTGCACTGAGCAATACTCCTCCAGCAGCTCTGCCTCTGCAAACTAGCTGTTCAGTTCCAGAGTGCCATGGGCAGGATCACAGCTCAGAGTGCTGTCCAGATGCCTAAGCCTGCACCCACTAGCAAGACTTCAGAAGATTTCTCGGACATAACCCTCTCCAAGGCTAGCAGCTGAACAGCCTGCACCCATCTGCAACTGTTATACTTGCCTATACCACTTAGCTACGGTGCTTTTCTTTGAGTTTCTCACTACTGCTCTCCTATGAGATATCCCCTGACATGCTAGTAAGACGCGCAAAAGTCTGGCACCTGAACAGTGTGCCCTGGCCTCATGAGTTGAGCTATCAAAGAGGAACAACACTACACAGCCTCCTTAGATACTACCTACCATGCTGGGAGCTCTCATAAAAGTCTCAAGAAGGAAGGAGAAAATGACCAAATAATCAGCAATTAATAACCACTCACTGCTCAGGCTGCAGTGCAGCGACATCTCTGTAGCCACAGTTTAACTTGAGGATCTGCTTGCCAGAACAGAAGGAACCTCCTGCACTCCAGCTCACAGATTCCCCATACATGCCTGAGACAGTAAGGTACCCACCCAAAGCAAGAATTTGCAGCCCTAAACAGACTCCTAGAATTACACAGCTACATTATTCCTCTGGGTATAGTTGAGACACAGCTGATTTTTACAGGTAGTGAGTTGCAATGGAGCTCTTTTTCTAAAAAAAAAAAGAAAAAGAAAAAGAAAAAGAAAAAGAAAAAGAAAAAGAAAAAGAAAAAGACAAAGAAAAAGAAAAAGACAAAGAAAAAGAAAAAGACAAAGAAAAAGAAAAAGACAAAGAAAAAGAAAAAGAAAAAGACAAAGAAAAAGAAAAAGAAAAAGAAAAAGACAAAGAAAAAGAAAAAGACAAAGAAAAAGAAAAAGACAAAGACAAAGAAAAAGACAAAGACAAAGAAAAAGACAAAGACAAAGAAAAAGACAAAGACAAAGAAAAAGACAAAGAAAAAGACAAAGAAAAAGACAAAGAAAAAGAAAAAGACAAAGAAAAAGACAAAGAAAAAGACAAAGAAAAAGAAAAAGAAAAAGAAAAAGAAAAAGAAAAAGAAAAAGAAAAAGAAAAAGAAAAAGAAAAAGAAAAAGAAAAAGAAAAAGAAAAAGAAAAAAGAAAAAGAAAAAAAGAAAAAAAAAGGTAGCAACCCAGATGGGAGAACTCTACAAAATGCTTGAAGGCAGAGACTGCTCGCTGGGGAGGGGGCATGAAGCAAGCCCCATCTTCTGAAGTTAGGCTGTGGCTGAGTAGGAAAGAAGCGCCAAGATGCTGCAGCCCAACAGAGAGACTGCCAGGCACAAGGGGATGGGAACAGACCTGTGTACCAATACACATAACCCCATAACAGCTTAATGCATTTTTGCAACAAATAGCCACTAAATGTCCTACATGTCCATTCCTGTCCTATCAATCTCCTCTAAGGAGCCGTTGAGACCTATTAAGGAAAGTACAAGAAATGATGGGAGCACATGCTATTTTCAAATGACAAGATTTGTGACTTCTTTGCTCCACAGGCAATGCGGTGTGCTGAAAACATCTATTAGATCAGATTCCCTGGAAACTTAAGTGTAGAGAGTCTGAGCTTGGAGTGGGTATCGAGATAAGTAAGGTTGGATAGCTCAATACTTGGCCAAGATTATTTTAATTCTGGGCACACCTTGGAACAGCGCAACAGATACCTGAAACTAACATCTAAGTCCTTTTGATGGTCCTAAACTCACTTTGACATCCTTGGCAGACTGGCATAGCAAGCTCAGATGCACACAGTACCTCAAATCTCTGAGGAATTACAGGGCAACATTCACCATGGGTTGAAGCTTGCTGAGCGCTGAAGCCTTTCCACTGAGCTGTACCACGGGGCTGGAATTCGCAGGACTGCTTCGACATGAGTTGCTCACAGGCTGCAAACAAGCTCAGTTTTGCAGCAGTTAACCCTACTTTTACATCCCAGAAGGCTCTAACCTCTTTCTTAAGTCTCTGCTGTCCCTCAGAGCCATTGAGGAGCAAAACCAGAGCCCTTCTGTCACCCTTAAGCCAGTAAGACCCCACATAGAGAAAAATATTCTCCAACACACAGGTCCAGGTCAACAGCACCAGACCACTAAACAAGGGCCACAAGACAGCAGAGAACTAACTTTTCATCAGCCTTCAGGAGAAGTCTAGCAATTAATATATTTGTATACTTTCTAAAGCCTATACACAAGAAGAAAGGTAGCAGACCAAACTTACTAGGAAACCACTCTGTGATATAATTAGCCGGTTTTTTTTCAAGAATCTCAAGGGTGATGCAGGTCAGAGCTGCGTGGGACCTAAGAGAAGTGTGGGGGATTACCTGTGTGCAGATGTTGGCTGGGTGCTGCTGTCAGGCTTGTGCTTACCTCTGCAATAAACATAGGGAAAACATCACCCGTCTCTCTCCTCCTTTACCTCCGCTGCACAAGAGCAAGAGAAAAATATTTCCGAGAACACTGTAGCAAAGATCAAAAGCCTTTTTCTACTGACTCTGACCTAGTTCTTTCATTCTCACTAGAAGGAAGGGGGAAAAAAAAGGCATACTTAAAGGAACACTGTCAAAACTGTTAGGTCTAAAAATAGACCTGCTTGGCAGTGCTCCCGTCTAAATGGGCTCATATTAAGGAGTGCAAAGGGACAGTCAGGCAACAGATGTTGGCTTAGGCCAGGAACTCCCATGCTCCAGGATCTGCAATTCCCTCACACTTCGGGACCCCTTCAGAGACCAGTCAAACCCCAGACGTAGCCACTTGCTAGTCTGTGCAGAAGCCAGTGGGACCAGTCACCCAAAAGCCTTAGGAGACTCCACGAAGAAGGGCTGCAGGCTCATGGAGGCTCCTGGGCGGGTACCGAGAGACTGCAAGGTTGGAGAGCCTCAGCTTCAGCCACACTCTTCTAGGCCTTCTGCGTCTCCAAGCACCCAGATCTCACATACAGCAGGGTATGTTCCCAAGATCCCAAACACAAAACCAGGAAAACATTTTCCCAATGAAAACAAACAAACGGAAAAAAAAAGCACTGTGTTTCTCAAGACCAAAACATTTCAAGATTGGCAAGCTGGCGTTTTTCTACTCTTATCACATAGAAAATCCCCAGACAACTTTACTTGCACCTAGTTTTCACAGAGCATGAGCCACACGCATGAGCACACTCACATGAGTGAAGAACATGGCAGCGAGGCACAAGTCACCCCTCAGCTTCCCCAGCAGAAGCTGCAATGTCATGAGCTACCTGCCAAAAGGCACATTTCACGAGAAGAACACGGCCCACACCCAGGACTGCGATACTGTTAAGATAACAGCACGCTTTTAAGCACAAAGTTCCAACAAAAAGTTGTGGATAAGAACAGGCCTTACATATGCACACACTGCATTCACACCAAGTAGTCACAGCCACACAGCTACTTTTCCTGGAGAAGTAAGTCTTCTGGCTGCACTAGTGGTGAACAGAGTTACACAGCAGTTAGAAGGCAAAAAGACATTGGGAGAAAAGTTAAAATGGAAGTGAAGAAAAAATACAGACAAGAGGGCCTATTTTGAGACACTACAACAGGGATGCATCCTGCTGGAAGAATACAGAAAGAAAGGGCTAAAGAAGGAAAAAAACACCCATGTCTGCTGAAGGAGAAGTGCTGCTTCCCGACGGTTTAGCAAAGCTTTCTTTCATTAATATTTACAAAGCTTTTACGATTCTCAGGTGGAAGACACTGCAGAAATGACAGAAATTGTTACAGACCTGAAAGGACCCAGCAAACAGACTGAGGTCTTCAAGCGAATAAAGGCAAAGCACTAAAACAGGGGTTGCTGCTGGCATAGGCACCATCTGGTGCATGGCAGCCCATTTCATTTGCTTTCCCACTCCCGGGCTTGCATGCCCTGTCCATGATGCTCAGCCTTTTCCCACAGAAAAGGTTGCACTTCTTTTCAGGACCACTAGCTTCTTTCCTTGTATCATTACAGGCCTCAAAATGCTATTCAGTAAAGTGGCCTGTGCATAAGGAAATTGATGGACTCATGGAAAGGCTTAAGATTTGGGGTGGACGTTGGATGCACTCAGAAGCCTTTCAAGAAATAACTAGTGGTTTTATTTACCCTGTCTTCAGTTTGCCTTTGAAGTTGTTTTCCAGGGGCAATGAGCTGTCCACAGGCTTCAGTACCCACAGCTTTTGCTGGACACTCAAACATGCACCCTGGGTGCCTAGCAAAAGGCAACTCCAGCTGGATTTTCAGCCATCTCAGCTTGAGCCACAGATCCCACCGCTGCTGAGAAACGAAGCTCAAGGCTGCCTTGGGACAAGCACCCCAAAAAAAGAGACATACACCAAATTAGGCAGAGGAGGCTGGGGGTGGACATCTTGCTTTACAGCACGGACTTTGGAAGCTTTCCCTGAGGGAAAGCAACAGGGGCCCTGAGCCCAGGCACCCTCAGTGCCTCGTGCTGCAGCACCAAGGAGGGAGCAAATGCCAGACGTCAATGGCAGTCAAGAAGGAGGGATCTGCCTTGTCCCACATGCCTGGCTCACTTAGCTCCCGGGTGCCACACAGGGAGGAAACGCAGCCAGGGCCAGTCAGGGACAAGAGCCCAGCGCCCACGAGGGGACCTTGCCAAGCGGCCTCCTGCCACCTCCGCACCTCGGGCAGGTGCCACCGCCACCACCTGCCCGCCCGGGGCCTCCTGGCCGGGCCGAGGGGTTGCTGCACCTCGCGGGGACACGACGGGCCGGCCGGCGGCCCGCAGGGAGGCGGCCGGCGGTGCCTCCGGGAAGTTGTCGGAGCGAAGCCCGTGGCTGCCGCGAAGCAGCGCGGGCCTCCCGCGGCGCCAGCCGGGCCGGGATCCCCGCGGGCGAGGCCGGCGCCGCCTCCTCGAGAGCCACCGGCGAACGCAGCCCCCCGCTCCGCTCCGCTCCGCGGGCCGGCCCCGGCGCAGGTGAGTGCCCGGGGGAGGAGACAGGGGAGGGACCCCGGGGGCGGCGGGCAGGGGCCGCGCAGCGCTCACCTTCCACCGCCATCCTGCTAGCGGCGCATAGCGCGCCCGCCGCCCCGGCTCCGCCGCCGCCGCTCCCGGCCGCGCCGCCCCGGCCGCCCCGCCGGCCGCGCGCTCGCTCCGCTCATCTGCAGCCGCCGCGAGCAACCTGCCGCGCTGCCGCTGACAGCGGGCGGCGCCGCGCCCGCCGCGCCGCGGCTCCCTGGGAAATGTAGTCCCGGCGCCGCCGCGCGCCGCGCTGCGCCGCTTCGTGCCAGTCTGTACCGGTCTGCGCCGGTGCACACCGCTCTGCGCCGCTTCGTGCCAGTCTGTACTGGTCAGCACCGGTTTGGGCCTCTCCATGCCGTTGTGCGCCAGTTCATGCCAGTCTGTACCGGTTCGTGCCCCTCTGTACCAGTCTGCACCGGTTGGCAGGAAGCTGTACCAGTCTGCGCTAGTTCACACCGTTCTGCACTGCTATGCGCTGGTTCATGCCAGTCTGTACCGGTCTGCGCTGGTTCACACCGCTTTGCACCTGTTCACGCCTCTCCGTACCGGTCTGCGTCGGTTCGTGCCGGTCGGTACTGGTCAGCACCGGTTTGGGCCTCTCCATGCCGTTGTGCGCCAGTTCATGCCAGTCTGTACCGGTTCGTGGCCCTCTGTACCAGTCTGCACCGGTTGGCAGGAAGCTGTACCAGTCTGCGCTACTTCATACCGTTCTGCACTGCTCTGCGCTGGTTCATGCCAGTCTGTACCGGTCTGCGCTGGTTCACACCGCTTTGCGCCGGTTCACACCTCTCCGTACCGGTCTGCGTCGGTTCGTGCCGGTCGGTACTGGTCAGCACCGGTTTGGGCCTCTCCATGCCGCTCTGTGCCAGTTCATGCCAGTCTGTACCGGTTCGTGCCCCTCTACACCAGTCCGCACCGGTTGGCACGAGGCTGTACCAGTCTGCACTAGTTCACACCGTTCTGCACCGCTCTGCGCCGGTTCGTGCCTCTGTACCCGTCTGTGCTGGTTCACACCAGTCTGTACCCTCGTGCGCTGGTTCATACCAGTCTGCACCAGCCTTAGTGGGCACCGTGAGCACCCCTGTTCCTGGCCACCTGCCCTTATGTTCTCAAGTTCAGCCTGGACAAGCGAGTTCAGTGCCCCTTGCCCGCAGCCACTTCGTGGTTCACATACAGCCACCCAGTTTCACTGTGGGTTTGTAGCATCACTTGGTGCTGCAAGCTATGGCGGCTCTATCAGTGACCGAGTCCTCCATACTGCGGTGTGGGCTCCTCCTGCCCCTCTGCGGGGTCTCTCCTGTGCATGGCCATCCTTGAGGACATACTGAGGCCTTGGCGCCATCTTGCACCCGCTGCTTACCTTGCAGAGACGGAGGACATCATGGGTGCGTGAACTCCAGAAAGCCATTTCATAAGATGTTTCTGTCATGGTTATTCCCAGCAGTTTTCAGGCTGAACCTGAGCCTGCTTTCCAGGTCTCCTCTGTCCATCGACTTTGTCCCATATTCTCCCACTCACACACTGGAAGATTTTCCTGGGAGAAGGAAAAGGTGCAGAAAAAAACATGGGTAATGTGTTGAAAATGTTGCAGTTTGAAAGCCGCAGTGGTAGTGGTGGTGGGGGGGGAAGGAGATATCAAAAAAAGTATCGGATTCACAAACAGTCTGTGGACTGTAGGTCCGATCGCCTTCCTAGGAGCGAATCGAGTTCCCAAATAGTGTGATCCACTATAAGCTCGACCCTGGCAGTATCGGATTCACGAACAGTCCGTGGACCGTAGGTCCGATCGCCTTCCTAAGAGCGAATCGAGTTCCCAAATAGTGTCACCAACTATAAGCTCGACTCTGACAGTATCGGATTCACGAACAGTCTGTCAACTGTAGGTCCGATCGCTTCCCCCCAGACAAGTAGTCGAGTTCACAAACAGTATGATTTATTCAAATGCAACATTTACAAAGCAGGTTTCGGATGTCAGTACAGGAAATTCTCTACTAGAGCGTGGGGTTTTTAGCTAGCTCTGATGTACAAATGTGCAATCATCACTCACCCCAGAAGATGGGAGAGGGCTCTCAGTCTCGAGTCTCCTCAGGCAGCGTCCCAGCGCGAGGGGAGGGAAGGGGGATCAGCCTGTCGACTGACCCAGGAGTTACGATGGTTTCTTCCCTCCTGACTTTTCATCCTTAGTTCACCTTTTATACTTTTCTTTACATTCAGGTGGAGCTTGAGTGACTAGAGTCATACTTAATATTGTTATTGATTGGTGAAAAAGTTTCTCGCTTTCATTTAAAGGTACAGTCAACCGAAAATCTAGAGCGCATGCTCAGTGAGGGGTGGTCGTACCTCGGAGGCGGGTAACTTTTGGGATGGAGGTATGATTTTCACATTATAATGAGCAAAGTTCAAGCAAAGTTCATCATTTGCCACCTTTGCTGGCTCAGCACCAGACTTGTTATCGTATATCTCTCATTAGACAGCCACTGTGCGGCTTATCAGCAGCCCAGCACAGGGAGTGCAACAGAGTTTGGCCGCGGAGCCTTCACCCCGCTCCATCCTCCGTTACTCCCCTTTGCAGCTGCGAGGAGGGCAGATTGTGCTGCCCAGGGAACCGTGGAGGAGCAGAGTCCGTGCATACCAACCATCCTGGAAGTGGCAACTGTGTAGCACCCCAAGCAGGCCTCTGTAATGCCAGAGCTGTGTTAGGCCCTAGTTTTCCTCTCAGTTCCTGCTTTCAAACAATTCTTCCACAAACACTCCTTCCACAGGTAACTTCAGTCTTTCTCCATCTATTATCTTTATCCTGTCCAACTCTGACATGCCACACATTTCTTGTAAAATGAAGGAGATTAGGGAGAGAGCAAATAAGCACTGAGTTTACTTCAACATCTCCCAAATCCTGTGCCAAGCAGCCCATCACTCCAAAGATCTGTCCTGAGATATTTGTTGTCAGCAAGAGTTTTGGGTTGCACCTTTTCTAGGTTCATTGCAAAGTCTCAAAACAGTTTCGAAGTTTTTTCTCCTTCAAAAATACCTCTGTCTTGCTTTCATAACAAATACTGACATACCCAGAGAGTCTGTGAGTTCCTTCATTCATGTCACCACTAAAATGAAGAGGACAGCACAAGAGGGACTGAGTATGCACAGGCATATGGAGAAAGGGTGTGAAAATATTTTCACATTTTCTTTGTTACCACAAGTTATTGCAGCTAATGAATATTATTTAAGACTGATTGCTTTTGCAAAATAAATGTCCATTAGTTCAAATTAGGGTGCAAGAACATGCAGTGTGCAAATGAATAAACCCCATGTATTCTGACGTTCTCAAAATATCTCTAGTAATTAAAAAAATGAGATCTTTCTTATTTATTCTATGAAGGAAAACTAAATCCTATACAGGACAACCTTAAGCCCTAACATTTTCCTGCAACCTTCTATTACCAGCTTTGCCCTGAAGCTCTCACTTGTTCTTTGCTCTCATATGCATTTGAACTATTACCCTTTGTGTTGTATATGAGGCAAGTTACAAGCTCCCTGGAGCAGCACCCTTGTCTTTCATGTGTCTGTGCATACTTACAATGTGTTATAAATAACAACGATGGTAAGGATGTGCTGATATTTCCAACTGCTCTACAACCACACACCAGTATCCATGTATTGGGTGAAACCAGCAGATATTCAGGCACTCTCTGTCAGGGTAATAGGGTGTTGCAGGTTTCACAGTTTTCAAATATATGTTAGACACGGAGACCTTCGGACTTTTTTTTTTCTCAGCAACACCACATAAATGTTTGTGATTTTTCTGACATTTTGTTTCAAGTTCATGTATTTAACTATTCAAGCAGGAACAGTGGCAATACTTGAAGATTAGTTGTTGTAATCATCCAGTTAATGCATGGGTATAGGGTTTCTTTCTTAGTTAGAATGAATTTAAAAGCAGTATGAATAGCCACCAGGAATCTGGTTCAAGTGGTATGGGCATGGAGAGCTGGAATCCTATCCCCTTTAATATGTTGAATTTCTGACTGCTAACTACATTTCAGCTGTGGTCCTTGAGGACAGCTCCAGTGAATACAGTATTACTGAGCCTTTTAAAAGAAAAAAAAAAAAAAGCCATGTAGTTTTTAATTACAACTTTGTGCCTGCTAAAGAACAGGAAAATTATAGCTATGTCTCGCTGGCAAATAGGGCATTGAAGACGTTAAGGGGGTTAGTGTTTAATACCTGAAGTTACATGATGGCTAATGAAACCTAGTATTTAACGATATCAAAAATGTCTAAAACTCTGGTCAAGATTAGGCAAAATGTAACTTAATGTATGTCACTCATTAGAGAAAAGAGACTGCGAGCTGATTCAATTAACGTATGGTAAAGTACAATCTGTTTTGAGCAGAGCTTTCAAAAACATCAGAGCGAGCTAGCTAACTTTCTAAAAACATCCTTTTAAATTATAGAGTAGAAAAAGACCAGCTTTCTCAACTCCAAGAGCTATCTCATCCTACTTCCTTGCTTGCTTGCTTCTCTTTTTTAACCATGTCTTTCTCCAGACATATTTCTTCTAATCTTTCTCTTAATAGTGCCTTAAAACAGACACAGTTTGTAGCAGCAAAAGTCAATTTGCTGTGTACTTTGCCTTAGGTCACCAGATTAAATAAGCAATACTAACAAAAGGCTCCTAAGCCATTTGAATTATATCTGGGTAGGGCTTGTTCCAACTAACATTAGATCAAAGTACATCCTTCAAGAGCACAGCTCTGCTAGAAGAGTTCTGGAATCTAAACAAGACACCGGGGCTGTGTACATCACTACACTGTCATACATCATCATTTTTCTCTTTTTATTCCCCTTTCACTTTGCCAAAATTCAATAATCATTAAGATTTAAGTAATCTTTAGTCATTAAGTACTTTTTGTACTGATAGGTTCTTTCTGTGGAGCAGTGAGATCCTCACTTGTCTTTATCTGATGGCCTTGTTAGTGAGATACTTTAAACTTCTGCTATAAACGAGCTAGGATTTTCAAAGATTGATTATTCTGGGTGCTCAAGCACACGCACCCAGAGCATCCTTCAGGAGCAGGTGAAGAAACAGCCGAAAATGAAGGACCTCAAGTCAGGTTTCACCAGAGGCAAACAGGATCACAGCCACTACTGAACATTTTTGGCTATAATCTGCTTAGTTGAATGAGCTTGGACTGTGATGGTGAAATTAAAACCAATCAAATGTTGTCAGCAGACTCAGGTGTGATAACAACAACCCTCCCACAGAACCATCCCACCTGCCCAACAGCTCCATGTCTGGATTCTTGCACATTGCAAGGAATCAGTACATGGAAATCAGTGGGGATTTGGAAGGTAATTGTTGCCTAGTACGTTTACCTTTTGGGAAAGTATGGAAGGAGCACACATAGGGTGCTCAAATCGGGTATGGATGAAGTGGGGTTTCTCCTTCCTTACTCCTATAGGTAGCGAGAGCTAAAAGTGGAAGAGGAGGGCGGGCTGTTTGCTTTCAGCACACGCCCTGGGCGGGTTGGCAATAAACACGGAAGTTTCTGCAGAAACTTTTAAGGACACTACAGTGTGGAAGTTAGCAGTAAATTCAGTGGTAGAATTGGAAAGCAGAGAATTCCGAGTCCCCCTCCCTTTTTCTCGTTCAGAGCCAGGGACATGCCTGGAAACGCAGCCCTAGGGTGCGGGGCGAGGGGAGGAGGGTGGGATATCTGCACACTCTGTTTTGCGTGGTGGTTTATTTGATTTCCTGTGGCATTTCCTGAGAAGACCTGCTGAGTCTCACGCAAAAACCTGAAAGATGGGGTGATAAAATACGATAGGTGCAATGTTGATCTCTCTTAAATATCCACATTTATGTTATTAATGTTCTGTAGGAATTTAGTTTTGAAAGAACGTGCTTCATAACTCGACTAAGCATTCAGGAAAAAGGGGAGAAACTGAATTTTAGACTTAATCCCCATGTTTCTATCCATTAAAACAAATTCTTAAGTTTGTGGGATCCAGTCTTACCATCACAGAATGAACCAAGTTCTGCTATGTATTAAGTATAAACAATAACATTCAGAAACAGTTGTTTGGACTGAAGATGAATTTAGAAAACCTATTAAATATTTCATTTGGAGATTTATTTGCATATAATATGCAGTGCTTTCTGCTGTAAGGAGGCAGGGAGTCTGCAGTCTGCCCAAAGATATAATAAACTTGTTTAAAATAGATGTAGAATTATTTCAACAGTATATTATTAAGACACTGGAAAGCAGGTTTTAATAGTGTAGTAACCTTGTCTTGTTTAGAGTCTTGCCTCATAACACTTTATAAAATAATGTTCTGCCATGACATATTACAATTAAATTGTATAATTAATGTTCTGTATCTCAACTATTGGCTAAATATACTTTGAGCGTTCTTTATATTACACACCTGTATTTCCTTATTGTTAAAAGTACCTTGTGTGATAAATCAGTAATCCATAATGCTCCCTATAGTGCATATAGGAGCCTACAGGAGACTCAGAAACCAGGCAGAAGCTTTTGATATCTTCAAAGTGTATTTTGTGTTGCAGTTCCTGGTATTTCTCTTGTTATTCTGTTCAAGTAGTTGATTTACTTATTTTTAAATAAAGATTTAAAAATGAGATTCTTATGTAATCAATGCCTTCCCCTCTGGGCTGTTTTGAAATTTTGCACTTTAGAGTACTCAGAATACTCAGATCCATTTTTTTTTAATCTCTTATTATAGAAAACAGGGAAGGGAATGTCGACGGGTTAATCCCATGATCTTCATGTGTCTGGGGCTGACAGTAGTCTGTACATGCAAAATGTCTATCCTTTTATAAGTGTCAGAATAAGTAACATCTATGTTTTAAGTCATGCACAGACAGTAGTATGACTGTTGCCATCTTCAAATGACATGATGAGCTCTTTAATTCATACATTATTCTATGATAAGCCAAAGAAAAGTTTAATTCAAGCTTGGAAACATGCCACATCTTTTCCTCCTAAAGCAAGTTGGTGACAACTTTCCCAACGGGACAGTTACAAATCAGCAGTAGGACTTGATGCTTGGACCACAGCTATGGCTGTCTGGGACAGCAGCTTTCTGAGCCAAGCTTTTCACAGCGGTATGTGGTGGGAGGATGGGAGAGAACAGGCACAAATGGAAACAAGAGAGTGTCAGGTCGGGTACAAGGAAATTTCCTGTGGTCCTATAGACATTCTTGGCTACTGTGAGCCAGTATTGCTATGTAGAGCAGTGATTGATTTTCTCCCAGCGCTCCACAGTTGTCTTAATCCTGCAGAGTCTTCCTCTTTGCTGAAAGCTAACCTGGCACGAGAGCTGTGGCATGTAACCCCTGCCAGTGCCCTGCTCCCATCGCTGTGGGGTTGCTTGCATGTGCCAGCCTCACATGCAAGTGAGGGTAGTGTTTTTTTCCCTCTGGCTTGAGGTGCCTCTGGGTTTTCAGAGGTGCAACACACTTTATATCAACTCTGTGTGCTCAGACACAGCAGATCATGCTCTCGTTTATGTCAAGGAGAGCTCTGTCCTTGTCATGGTGCCTCCCCTGAGGCTCAGTGTGGGTTTCGGTCACATCTGTTGTTTCAGCTCCAGCCTGACTTGCAGTACAGAGAACACTACCACGACTGACTTCTTCCTCCAGATCGTTTAAGCATCTTCTGTCTACACCTGGGCCTGTGGGATGAGTTGCCAGCTGCTTCTACCCACATCTGCTTGTCGCCATCCACTTATACATCCCTTTCTTTCTTGGGCATCCACTTGCTGTTTGCTATTTTTTTTTCATTTAAAAAGATCTGGCTTCACTTCTGCAGCTTCTGTGAAACAGCGTGGCCAACACACCTTATTTTGCCTGAAGTACATGGGAGTGTGATCACGTGCGCTGGCAGATCCCGGGAATCAGCACTGCGTAACTGAGCTAGGGAGGAGGAGCTGACTACAGCGATGCTTTCAACTGGGGCAATGACAGCTGGAGGAAGATGTAAACCAGTCTTCCCCTCCAACAGGGTGTCGTGGGTGAGTGAGGAGTAAGAGGGAAGCAGCAATGTGTTTTATTGAGGTCAGATAGTGACTCAACAAAGTTTGATCATAAATAGACAATGATTGAATGAGGTTTAATGGAAAGATTGACCCAGTCATTTACTACGTGGAGGACAGGGGCAACTGGAAGTGTCAGGGAGCCTGTCCTGCTGAGTCATGAGGTTCAGAGTGGACTCCTGCTTTCCAAAATCCTCAGGATAATCTGCAGGCCACTGGATCCAATCTTAGTCTCAGACTTGGACAACAGTTTATGCCTAAAGGACTTCCTAGCAAGGTTTGCAAACGAGACTTTCTCTTTGAGTCATGAGGTTTGGAGTGGACCCCCTTACTTTCCAAACACCTGAGAGGAGTCTGTGCGTGGCTAGATGCAGTCCTAGTCCCAGACTAGATCAGTGGTTTATGTCTAAAGGATTTATATGAAGAACTGGAAAGAAAATTTATCAAAGTTTCCCAAAGTTTTCAAAGTTTTAGCCTGCCGTTGGTCACTTGCTGCAGATCTCTTGTTGGAGGTTCTACAGTGCAACCCACTGTTGTGCAGCAGAGCTGCTGCAGGGCAGACATAACTGCACTCTTGGTGGCCAGAGAGTACGAGCTCTACAGAGATGTGTATATAAATCACTAGTGCATAAATTTTCAAGAGAAGATACAAAATGGCTAAAGGCAAATTGTGGTGATAAAGCAGACACCATGAACAAGAATGCCAGAACTGTCTAAAAGATTTATATACATATACTGAAACTTCTTTCCGCCATGTAGGCTTTATGACCTGCTTACATCAAGGCTCCAGACACAGAAATGCTCCAAATGGTCCAGGCATTTTCTTTACTGTTTATTTTTCCATGTGTAGATTGGAGTTTGTCCGGAGGAAGTTTGAAATGCATGGAGAACAGGAGGGGGTTCCTATATTAGGTGTTCAGGACCAGAGGACTTTATACCGTTAGCAATCTCCACCTATGACAAAAGCCAAAGGAGTGTGTTCCTCACACCAATGCAGAACTTGGCCATTTCAGTGATAGCCCCAGCTGGGTTCCTACTGGAGCTCTGAGAGCAGTGAATGAGATCCAGACTTTCCCAGTAAATGTTTTGATCCCTTTGTTTCAGAGAAAAGTAACACAGAGAGCACCCTCCTTGCTCTCCTTTGGAGTGTGAATCACGGGATCAAACTGTGCCTTCTGCATAGGTGTTCCTCGAAGAAAATGATGGTGACAGACCTAACAGGAGATGTGTATGTAAATGGAGCTAGAGATTTATGAAGAACAACCTACCGTAGCAGGTCGATGTGACAAACTGGCGTACTCAGCCGATACAGTTGGGAAGCTTGTTTAAACAACCATGACTTTTGCCATTATTTGCTGAAATGGAATTTGTTGCAGTCTAGAACAATTCAACGGTCTCAGGAAACTGCAGTACAGAACCAAGGAGTCACTGAGGTTGGAAGGTGCCTCTGGACATTGTCTGGTCCACCCCACTGCTCAGAGACAGGCCAAGGAGAGCAGGCTGCTCACAGCTGTGTCCAAATGGGTTTTGAGTATCTCCAAGGGTGGGGATCCATAAGCTCTCTAGGAAGCCTATTCCAATGTTTTACTACCTTTCACAGTAAAAAAAAAAGTTTCTTCTCATGTTAAAATGGAATTTCCTATATTTCAATTCATGTCACTTGCCTCTTGTACTGTCAGTGGGTAACACTGAGAAGAGGCCCCATTCTCTTTACATGCTCCAGTCAGATATTTATAGACATTTATAAGATCCTCCCTGAGCCTTCTCTTCATGCCTGTTTTGGTGATTCTATGCTGATTTTTACTGGCTGAGCATTCAGCCCACTCCTGCAGAGGTAGATGCATGAGCTGGTGCAATGTAGGTCACGCACATCTGTAGAGAGCCGAGCACATCTAGAACATCCTCTGTACTTGCACATCAGGGCTGATGCATCCTGGGCACTGGACTTACTCCATACAACCAGAATATTTAATTTGTACAAGCATAGTGGTTTTGTCTGGGATTTCCTGGCATCTGGCAGCCTGAATTTACACTGCAGTTTGTCATAAAATGCTGCTTGGACAAAATTACTGGGTAATGAGGAAAAAAAATGGTTTGTCTGGGGGATTCTCTGTGTACAGAAGCTCTAACAAATGGAAATCTAGAGCAGAGAACTTGGAATCTGACCTTTAGCACTGGTAATATTTGTCACTTAGCTCAATGCCAGTAGGACAAGGCTGTAAATAGCAGTCTATACTGCATAGACTTCAACGTAATCACAGAACAACTGTGATCCTCTGAAGGTCAAAGCAAAAAAAAATGACCTGTTTCTCTTTAAAATCCTTCTGTGCTGGATTTGGATCGAGGCAGTTATGTTATTGCAGATAGTAACAACTTCTTAATAACGATCAAAGTTGATAACATCTTAGCAATGACAACCTTTACCTGCCTGTGAATGGCTCAGTATAGTGTTGAAAAATTTAAGCACTTGGTGTTGATTTGTGGACATTTACTAAGGCAAATCACATAATTGCATTTAATATCACAGATGGCTTGTATTTTCCAGAGTGCTTTTATTCCAGTGCAATAGGATGACTCAGAAGCTCAGTAGGATATTATGACCCTGATTTTCATTGCCTCACATCTCATACACCAAAATTCCCGTTGTAAAGGAGGTGTAGACCCAATATAGAAGGATTTAGCACTGTCACTACACACATATCAGTTGTTACCAGAAATGCAAAGTATGCCCACCCTATCCCATTTCATTTGTTGCTTTTCCTTGTCAACAGTTTATTTTGAGATCATGCATACAATGTTCCTTTATGTTTTCACTCTGTACTCTGCATGCTTTTACTGCATAGAGAGCCAAGGAGCTTTATAAATGATCTAACAGAGCATGAAATTAGCCCTGGCATGCAGAAAAGAGCACCTATTCCATATTCCTAAGGGCTTTGCACTTATTTCTGAGTAGGTTGTTTTGCTTTTTAATATAAAGGGAATCCCTCCTGTATTCCAAGCATAAGAATCCAGAGTGCTACTCCATATGGGCAAACATAATGTCTGCCATGTCTTGGCAAGGGGCTGCATTGTGGATCTGTTTCCTTTTGGCAGAGAGCAGTAAGGTAGGATTCATCTCACTGAACTTCACCTATCAAAGCAGCAGGCATTCCATAATACTGTTTTTCCTGGAAATCACCAAGGAAAGACTAAGCAGCATTCATAGAGGTGCTCATCACTGTCCCTCCTTACAACAGCAGCAGCCTGGATGACCAACCAGCTTAGACATACAACTCACAGAGGGCCAAGATAATGAATACAAGTCCTGCAGTCACTGCCTAATTGCTTTATGTCCACTTGTCCGTGAACCAAAGTGCTCACAAATAGCAAGAGGGCAGCTACCCGTTTGGAGCTGCAGCCTTAAAATTAGGGTTATTTCCCAGGAAGTGTTTTTATCATGATGTTATCATGAGCTTAAGGGACAGAGAAAGCTATTGCTATTTGCAACAGCATCACAAAAGTATAATATTTCTGCAATTGAGGTGCTGTTGCATGCCAAGAAACACCACTCCAGAGGCAGGATTACCCAGAGAATCTGAAAAATGACTCTGCTGGAGTTATGACAAAGAACCAATATTTTCCCTCCCTGACATTTTCAGTACGATGTATAATGATCTCCAGTACAGAGTTTACTGCTGGTGCAGGCCTGTGCTATGTAAGCTAATGGACTAGACTCACTAATAGGAGGTGAGGTTATAAGTTCTCAAATAAACAGTGGGTTAGAAGCATGCCCTGGTTTTATCTCTGCAATTGCATAGCTCAAGCGATTAGAGCAACGAGGATGGATCAGCTGCAATGACAAGTCATCAACGGTTCCGTGCAGCCACTCTGCGAATCTAATCACAGCGGTCCTGCCAACAGCATCACTCACATGGCTGGAGCGGAGCTTCACCGACCGCCTGTGCTCACGAAAACCGAGCACAGATGAAGGCATCCAGGTGCATGAGTGATTGCAAATGAAGACAAACCCTAGGAGTGCTGAGTTCTTAATTCCTATTCCCTCACACTTAGCCTAGCTCAACCATCATTCCAGGAAAATAAATACGATAATCTGGGATGAGGCAGGGGTAGAAGTGAGGAGAGGATCAGACTGCTGTGTCTAGCATGCTTCAATTCACTCCCAGCTTAGGAAAATAGAAATATCTGTTTACACCGGCTGAAGTGATTGCACAGAGGTCCTGCTGTCAAGGCCAAGGGTAAGTAATAGATTAATGGTGGTGGGTAAAGAAATAGTGAGCTGTAATATTTACTTGCCTACCCTAGCAAGGAAAAAAAAGACCATGTGTTTGGAGGAAACACAAAGGCACATCCATAGCTTAGGTACATTAGGGGGTACATTCTTCTTAGGGGGAAGAATTGCACCTTTCCTATTCTTACCTCCCAACAGCAGAAGCAAGAAGACCAGCTCACCAAAGCTCTTCTGAGCTGTCGGTCCAGCCCCCTGGTCCCTTTCCTTGCTTCCATGGGGCTGAAAAAGTCTGCTTTCTCTATAACCTCATGATTATGCCATGGTAAATAGGGACAATTTGGGGGCAGGAAAAGGGAGTTTGTAGTGGGTTGTTCAATGGGGAACTGATACTCAGTCAGATGGGGAAACACCACTGAGAGAAGGACATCAAATGTTTCCATTTGAATGACTTTGAAACATGCCACAACCCTTTGGCATTTTGTACTCGTTCTTCTGAGTATTATACAGCAAGAACCCACTCTGTTGAAAGTTAAATTTTGCCACATCAAAACAAGAACAAAGTAAGTTATTTTGTGCTGATCCTTGAGGACCAAGGAAAGGCTTTGCCTAAGGAAATGAGAAGCCTTGGGGGAAAAGAGAGGAGGGGGAAAAGAAGAAAATCACAGAAGACAGCACTGCAGGCTGAGCATGTTATTGCCACGCACTAGCAGGCAACGAGCTTGCAGCAGAGCCAAAGTGGGTGAAGGCAGCCTCGAGGGCCCTGCTCCGACCAAGTCCAGTGGAGGAGCCCTGAACCACGCAGGGAACATGGTAATGCAAACGGTGCCCATGGCTCTGGTGTGGAGGTGATCCAGCATCAGCTCGGCCGTCTCAGTGTAACGGAGCGGTGCCCGCTGAGTTTCCCCATGGGTTATAACTACTACTCCAGAAGAGGTGCGGGTCTGTGGGAGGCCATGTGTTTTATCTGCCAGTGGGTACCTTGAATGTCCTACAGCATCTCAGATGCCGCCAAAAGGCAGTGTCTGAGTAACAAAATCCTGCTGTTTGTCTCTGTTGAGTACAATGGGTGCTTAAACAGTATCACACAAGCACCAACATTTGGGTGTTTTAATCCCCATGCCTAATTTCCTGTTTCTTGAAAAACAGAACTGAGCAAAATCATTGATGTTTTCAGTGACATCTCTGGTAATTCTTGAGGTGGGCCCAGGGTCTGGCTCCTTCCTGAGCAGCGGGAGCTGGCGTGAGAACCCTCCTGGGCCCGGGAATGGAGGCTACATCCAGCAGGTGCACACTGACTGTTTGGTGTCCCACCTGCATGGAGCTGCAGCCAGCAATAACAGAGACCAGAAACCTGCTTGAAACTCTCCTCATGTGTGTGCTCAGCCCATTGAGAAAAGTGTTGATAGCTTCCTGACAGGTCTTGTTAGTCTTCTCACCATCCTGGATGCATCTCAGAGCAGCTGAAGGCCATGCTCATCCCCCGTCTGAGCAGTGCAGCACGTTCAGAGCACTCACAGACCAGCAAAGCCAGCTGGAGGTCATGGCACGTGGGCACCGTTCTGGCCTGCGCTCAGCCCCGATGAATGATGTTCTGAGCATGGGCGTGCAAGGCAGGAACAAGCGAAGGTCAAGCATGGGAATGTTGCTGGTTCAGCGCACTTGACTCGGGGAGCCCGAGCTAGGAGGGCTGGTGTGACTACGGACAGCAGCGTCAGCCTCGTGGCTTGGATGGCATCGTTTCTTCAAGGCAGCCAGCAAAAGCAGTTGCTTTGTGCCTCACTTGTGAAAAGGCTGTGTGTTCTTCTGAGATAATTGTACTGTAGGCTACTCTCAAAAATGGAAGTTGTAATGAGTTCATTATTTTTAACACACTGAAAGAAAACATAGCACAATAATTCTCTTTTATATTTTCTCTTTTATCCCTTTTCTCTACTAGTTTGAACACATCTGTTTCGCAAGCTTCTAGCATCAGAAATATGAGTTGTGTGAATGGAATTGCAGATTCAAAATTTGACTTCCTCACCTTCTACCCAAACAACAATGAAAAGAAAAGGTTTTGTAATACACATTAGCCTCATAAAGGTTTTAATGTTTCTCCTTTTTCCTCTCTGCTGCTCCAGAAAGATCTTTGCAAAGCGTTTTCTTTTAATTGAGTCTGGAAACTATCCACTTTTAATGAGAACTTACTGACACCTAATTGTCATCTGCCTCCTTGAGTTTCTCGCAAAAGACTGCCTCATTTTTCCTTTGTGCCCTGAACTGCTCCTCTGCGTAGCTGCTGTTCTTTGTCCTCCGAGTGAATTCTTAAGTCTTCTTCCTGTTAATTTTAAGTAAGTCCTTTATTCTGTGCCACTTCTGTCTTTTGGGGAACTGCACTGAAAACTCTGCCAAACTTAATGCATGTTAGTTGCCGAATTTAGATTCAAGCTCCCTGCCACAACACTGATATTGCTTGCTAGTTTGTGTGTATTACAATAGAATCTTTTCTTATCTAATGACACTGTAACAGAATGGCAAAGCTGTATACAGCAATAATGTGGGAGAAAAGTAGTATAAATCTCCTAAACAAGGAAATACATGGTCTGTTCTGCAGAATGTAATTTACCCTTCTGCTGAGGGCCTGGACAAGGACATGCATTTAATAAGACCTGAAAATAATCTATAAATGCTGCTTTGTGGTAGCCTACTGTCCAGTGGCAAATTGAGCCCATGTCAGAAGCAAGGAATCTTTTTAGTTACTGAGGACTGAATAGGCCTTTCAAAAATGTTTGGCAAGCTACATCTTAACATGCTCTTAGAACAGAGTAAGTTTAAGGAAAGTCCACAGTGAAGGTTTTCCCACTTTCCTTCAGTTAACAGTCATTAAATTTTCTTTCTAAATTTTACTAACGTTTCCGAGCTCTCTGGACTGCTTGAAGGTAAGATTCCTGTCATCTTCTCTGCATCTTATTTTTGCCCCTTAAAAAAAAGTCCCAAAATCTAGGATAGTGAATTGTGTTTCTTGGCCTGATAATAATTCATTTCTATTTTCTTCTGTGCTGAAAACAGTAGGGAAAACAAAAATTGGGCGATAGCAGCCGGTGTGGCTCGAGACCGGAGTGCTGTTTCTGGATATTCCCTGTTGGAGGACAGCAGAGCAGCAGTTCGCAGTGCCGGAGCTGACGGGCCGGTTGCGTGAGCTCCGCTGTGCTGCGTGCGCAGGTCGCGCTGCAATCGCAGGGTATTGGTCAGTCTTATCGCGTCAGGAATTTTGTAAGTAATAGAATATTCCACAAGAATTTCAACTAGAGCATCCAATTCACATTCTACTTTTAAGTTTGTCTTCTGGAAGTGACTTGAAATTTATCATGAGCCAATTGTAAATATTTTGCCTACAGTTCACTTGAAATAACAGGGTAGTAAGTAACATATCACACAACAATGAGTTGGAAAAAACATTTCTAATATCAAATTAGGATGCTTAGAATTGTTAGGGCATCTTCTTGCCAGAAAGCCACTTACCTTTTGTTGAATCAGATGTAACGAGGGAATAGTTTTAAATAATGGCACTAACTGTGAAAGCAGCCTGTATAATTTCTTCAAAACTATCCTTCTGTAAACACATATTGAGGCTGGTGAAACAAACAGCAAACTATCCTATGCTCAGCATTTGATCTGTTTATTTATTTATTTTAAATGTCAGTAAAGACATGAGTTTATGCCTTGCATAAGCTCAAGTTACCTCACAGACCATTAGGCAATATGTATCTCTGCTCATCTGGATCCTGTTGCTTGCAGCCGTTTGATAGAAAAATTATCTGCATGCTGTTTGTACCTAGGGCTTCAAGAGTAGTTTCTCTATTTCTGTGCACAAGAATATAAGAGCAGCGAAATACTTTCTCTTGATTTTTTTTTAAGACATTCTCGCCCCAGACATAATGGCCTTACTATTATCCCAAGGAGGTTAGATAAGGAGCACCCTAACTCCACAGTTTGAGGCATCAGGAATCGCAGCTGCAATATCCCAGGATCAGTTAAGGTTGGTGCTGGGTTTCTGACGATCTGGGCTTTCAGGCAGGTTTCTGCAAGGCTGCCTGGGGCTGGCTTGGGATTCCCTGAAGCGATGCTGACCTATGCCACAAGCAGAGATAAGGATAAAGTTTCTTTAAAAACATGCAAGAAATAAACCTGTGAAACCAACATAATGCCTGTCATTTTTTTGGTGGTGCTAAATTCTGATAGCTGCAAGCTACTTCTCTGCAATGCCAAGATTAGATTCCAGTCATGCTGGAAAAATTATCTTCCTAAGAAAAGATGACTCTGTCTATTGGTAGTGGCATTTGGCAAAGTTCAGCCTCCGTCCTGCTGAGCTGATGCAGTACAATATGACCTGTGCATCTATTGTCTGTGCTTCTGCATTCTTGCCAAACCAAATAAAATATCACAGAGGTAATACTGGATATTGGACTTGTTACTGAGAAATGTGGGCACTTCTGAGGAGGATTGGAACGGTTTGGCGAGAGGAGCTGTGCAATCATTTGCATTCAAAATCTTGTTTGTGCAATTAAAAAGAAACATACCTTACAAATTTATTGTTAGCATGACTGAAATCGTAAAGGACTAATCTAAGAGCCATTATAGTCTGGATTTAATAATTACAGAAATATAATAAGAAAGTACATCCTTCTATAGGGAATCAATCTTAATAATATTACTGTTGAAATTTACTACAGTACAAAAATACACCTTGCTGGTTCCTCCCCCTCTCCCCGCTCTGCACTATCCCTCTGGGTCCTCAGGTCAGTGGCTTCAGTCTGATAAGGGAAAGGGTAGAGCAATGAACGTGAGTCTTTCATCTAGAGGTGAATGGCAATGATGTTTTCCTATTTCTCAGTGTAGTTCATTTTTATGTGCTTCCTAACACATTGTTATACCTTTTTCTTTCTTAATTAGCCTGCAAGTACACCTTACATCCAAATTTAGTATATGTGGTGCATTTTACATATGTTAGATACTTATTCTTTGTTGTCTCTGTCACTAGAGATTTTTTTTTTATCCAGTTCTAGGTCTGCATTTCCTTGACTGGCCACGGATGAGTTGTTTATAGCCATGGTGTCTCCAGGACCGAGCTTGTGTCCCACCTCTGCTCATCCCATGAATGTAGGTTCTTCACAGCACCCTGTGATCCAGCTACTCAAGATCTCTGCTGCTGTACCAGGCTGGTTTTTCCCTGTACTAGATCATTCTGCTAGAATCATAAATATCTCAATCTACACAGAATAACTGCTTGTTACTACTGTCTGCATAAAACTATGATTGTACCATACAAAGAGAAGCAAAAGTACAACAGATTAGGCATTGCCACCTGATCAGATGACAAATTGCTGTCGTAGCTAAATCAAACAAAAACAAAAATGCTGGCCAGGTCAAGCCCAGTTCAGAAGCAGCCTGGTGAGGTTTTCTCCTGAGGCTTGCAGATTTTTTATGAAGCCTGTGGCATGTTACTAGCAATGGCAGTGGCAAATTGTGGGGCTACAGGGTTACAGATCTCCATCCTTAAAGATTTTCAATACGCAAGAAACCTGAACAGCCTGATTTAAATTCAATATTGATCCTGATTTGAGCAAGAGGACTAGAGACCCCTGAGGTCCCTTCCAGCCTGAATGATTTTATATTGATGCAAATTCATATAGCACATAATTAACATAGAAAAGTTTATCCCTTCTAATAAATTCCAAGGAGACTCTCTTACTCCCAAGCAATATATCTTGGTGTTATTCATCAAACCTATGATACAGTATATCTTTGCACTTCAGAACTTGAAAAGAACTCCGAATAGTCCCACTCCTACTAATCCTATAGACTTGAATCCTGTTGATCACAAAGGCCTTGTTTGTCATGCTACTTTGTTGTCATTATGGATCAGATTTTGTCATTTACCAGATTTAATTTGTCCTATAGCATCACTCAAGTCCAGTTTTTAATTTTCTGTAATTCTTTGTCTCTTGCTGCAAATAATAGCTGAAGTAACTTCTGCTTTATGGGATCAGACTAGACTGAATTTTAACTCCATGAGAAAATCCTTTTGCATAGCCAAAATTTCTTCATCAGTGACTCTCACAATATTTGAATCTGGAGTCTGCACTTTATTAATATCTGATGGTGCTGAAACCCTGCTTTCATTATTTATTGGCATATTTATTGTGGCAGTATCAGGCCTGCATCCTTGTCTGGTACACACAGTAGGGAATTCAGCATGTGCACAAACCTTGCCAATAGTCACATTTACATGACACAACCCGTCTCATCTCAGGGAAAGCTTAAAACCCTGCAAGTAAACTGGAAAACTGCATCCAATGTTAATTAAATAGACCTGTTATCTTCCCTTTGAGACGACAGAAACATTGACAGCCAACAGTATAGTGGCTGCATTGTATTTTAGACTGTGTCTGCCCAAACCTGAAAGAGTAACTACAGGCACCTCGGGGACCATTGCTTGGGTAGAGCACTCTGATGTGTCAGCAAAATGCCTGTTTTTTTCTGCAGTGTTTCCATCACGCTTTCTTCACAAGAATTTGAAGTAATTTGAAGAATGTTTTGTAGATCTCCAGCTGTGTCCTGGTTATGAATTGTAAGTATGTATTTTTCAAAAGTTCAGGACTTCAAGGCCTTCACAGATTTAGGAGATTAGCACTGATGTTTCTACTGCCAGAGTGTGAGGCCTCTCAAGAGAAGGTAAATCTGCCTTTACTCTGTAAAATTACTTACATGATGGGGCTGCAGTTGCTTGGTGTCAAGATTGAAACCGTTTCAGTTCAAGCACAGGAGGGCAATCTGGAGTAAAGAGTCTCTACTGCTGTCCCTACCTAAGATACCTGATTAGCACCTCCCACAGCTGGACACCACCACCAACTGCAACTTTTCAAAGGACATTAAATGAATCCTTTCCACGCGATACAATAGAGACTGCTGAGACATTGTCTTCTTGTAGACTACCTATCTGATTTATATGTTCAATGGCAGCTACAGCAAAACCTGAAGTAATGTAGACTTTGATGCTTCCTACAAGGGGAGAGTCTCTGCAAGAACCTGGATGAACCTGGACTACATTTCTTTCCATACTCCTGATCTGAAGCACTCTGCCCGCTAGTGAAGAAGCGAAGGCAGCTTCTTCTAATCACCGCAGAGGGCTCTCATTTGCTCTTCTTTTGCCTTTGCCCTCTTCCTCAAGAAAGAAAGAGAGGATGGAAATAACAGAAGTGTAGAGCCACAAAGCATAGCTTCCAAGGCTGTGGTACCTGTGGGAGGCATTTGCCTGGGGATGATGGAATGTCTTTTCATCCCCATGCTTGGAGAAGAGGAGGAGGAAGGAGAAGCAGAAAGGGGAGAAGTTTTTCTAAGTGTCTGTGAACATTCCTTTGGCAAGGTGCAGAAAACTCCTTACCCATTGCTTAGTGGAGAGCTCAAAACCTGCCAAGATAGGATGGCTGAAACTGAGAGCAGGTGTGGTCAACTGGCCAAGATCAGCTGAGGAAGACAGAAATATAAATCTGCTGTCTGCCCTCTAGCAATTCTTTATGCTAGTAGCTGTGTTTGTGTTTTTTGCTGAACTGCCTCCAGCCCCTCACTGAGCTGCCATTCAGAAGCTGCATCAATATGTCACATATTTCTAGCATGTTTGGATATGGCATCCATTTCAGCTGTGTATCAAAAATTTAAGCCTTTGGCCTTATCTAGAAATGATAGAGCTCACCTTTTTTTTCTTTTATTTTTTTAACAGCCATCTGTCTGTCTCAATGCTGTTCAAAGTCCCCACAGGCAAAGTATTTTTAACTATTTCAATTATTTGTATCGACTGTTCTGTAATTACTGCCTTGGAGCTTTTCTCTACTGTATCAACATCCCTTTTGTAGTCTTTTTTTTTTTTTTTAATAAAAATCATGATCTTGTTCTTACCACCTTCAGGAAGGATTCTCTATGTATTATCTGTTGAGGAGAAAACTACATGTTTCTAAGACTATATTTTTGAATGGTGATTCTACCTACTGCCGCTTAAATATTCTGTCAAGGTAAAAGAAATAACCACATTTCTTTCTCAGAAAACTATTTTCTCTCTCATTTGTTTTAAGTCTGTGAGAAGCATATTTTTTAAATTTATGGTCACTGTGAATCTAGTTAATCCCGCCTACTTTTTCCTGAACACTTAAATTAAGAAAATGAAATGTAAAAGGGTTAAAGATAAGATGACATTCTGCTGATGGCCCTGATTCCACATGATGAAGTATTCTAAGTCAATTAAGTAATCTAAGAATTTTATTTGTGTTGATCACTGTTCTGTCTAGATTTATTTGTATACATAGTTTTCAGCAAATGTTCAATACCTGCACTTAATGACATGTAATTGCACTCTGAAGTCACATGTGGTTAAGTCTTCCATCACTGCCTCAGCAGCTACCATATTTTCCTACCTAGACCATATAAATTTGAACACTGAAAATCATCGGATACTATCTAACATCTAATTTCCATTCTTCTTGCACACAAGGCAATGCATACAGTACCTTTTTCAACATAACATGGTTTTCAGGAAGGCTAATATCTTTTGCTCTAACTCTGAATGAAAATTGCATTGGGAATACTCCGTGGCAACATTTGTAATGAGAAGTGAATTTTTGGAGTATAAATAATTTTAATTACATTTGCTTTTCTCCAGAGATGCAGACTGTCCTGTCTTTGAAATAATCTAATATATTTTGCACCATAGGGCTCCTATGAATAGTGAATATATTTCACTATGTTATTAAGACTGTTACTTAGTTTAATACTGCAGTAACTATGAGCTGGATTGGCCCACTGCCTGCAGAAGCTAATAAGATACAGACCAAGAAAATACTTTCACACACTTCTCTGTAAATCTCCCGCTTTAGGCTTATAGACTTACACGAATATGGGATTGGCAGAGAATAAGAGCTCCTGCCGAGGAAGGGATAACAGGAATTTAAGACTCGGAGTGATTCTATGCTCCCGACTGCTGCAGCAAAAATGTGTAAGGACTCAGAAGGAAAGAGAACTTCATCTCTTTCTACTATGGGTTTTAGGACACCCACTCTAGAGAGTAGGTCTGTACCTACTCTATGGAGTTGGTGTCTGTAAGAAAATCAAAATCTATGCATTCATTTACTGGAAGAGATATTACTGAGCATAGAAAAAAATACCAAATTCCACCCAGCTGGTTTGTTCTGAAATATTGCCAGCATATTTAAGACTAGGACATCAATAGTATATATTCAATAGAATATATTGTCCATCTCAATAATAATGCCATGAGCATTATGTCCAGTTTTGTTTAGCTTCCTTACATTGTTCCTCTCACTAATCCTTCTATCAAATATCTGCATGGATGCAGACTCCAGTAGCCACTGAAGCTCTTAGCCTGCTTGGTACATGACTAGCCTAACTGATACATATCTGAGAGCACCCAGCTGGTATATGACTGTGAGGTTCACACTAATAGCATTGATAACTGCAGGTTTGGGGACAAAGAACAACCTGAGGGAATCTGAAAATACTGAATGGAAGGTAGCTACTTTGGCAGATGATGCTGTTAAATTCCTTTACGATGTGCTATAACCTTCTTTGTCTATGTTTTATGTATCTTTGCAGCGTAACAAAGGTTGACTTCAATCCACCAATAAAATTTTCCCTATCAAGGGTTTCCAAAGTATGCAAGGCATCTGCTTGCTGCTGTCTGAACTGCTGGGCTACTATAGAAGAGAAGGACATAGAAACATAGAGTTACAGGGACCCACCTGGGTCACACCATTCTGTTTCCTACAGTTGGGGAGACCATGCAATAACTGTTAATTTCTGAAATTCCTAATCTGCACCAGGCGATACCCCAAACTATAAGAATGCATCCTAAAACAAACTTCAAGTCCATATTAAATGAACCAAAAATTCAGTTATAATGACTTGCAGGGAAGAAAAAAAAATGAACTCATGAACCTTATCAATGTTTCTGGAAGGATAATTAAATAAATGTTTAATATTAAATTAAACTTGTAAGGAATCCTAGGAAATAGTAGGAAGTAGTCAACTGCCTTGTGTTACAGAGGAGAGAGCAATCCACAGACCCTGACCCTATTTCTCCAAACCAACAGAGGAGTGACCCTAAATCTGGCAATTGTTTTAAACCTGAAGATGAGAACAGGACTTATCAATCATCTCCTAAGAATTTAATGACACTAGGAGTACTAGTGTCTTCCATTTACATTCTTTTACGTTGCACAACCTCGCAGTTGCACACAATTGTCCCCTGAATATAAAGAACTGTCAATTCCCTCTAAATCATTGTTTGTCTCAGCTAAATAAACCATTTATCCTAATAACGGAGACCTTGTTCTCACAAATGCTTTGTGTACTCATTCCAGTTTAGGTTCATTTGTCTTGAACACAGATGAGTGTAACTGAACTTCATATTCTAAATAAAGGATTTCAGTGCTTGGTACAGCGGCAAAATTATTTTCCTGTGGTGGCCCTCTACTCCTGCGGTGTTGATACTGCCTCTCAACTTTATGTCCTATGAAAATTCAAGTTTTAGCTCCTACCTCCTTGGCCAGTAATATATTAAGCAACATAGGTCCTAAGTTTGATTATCAAGGCAATAATCTCTGCTGTCCTCACAACATTTTTTTTAATGCAATTTAGAGAAAGTTTTCCCTTAAACAACTCTTTATCCACTTCACATTAATCCCAAACATCTCCACCTTAAATATTACTTCACTATAAAGTGCTCTAAGAGATGCTTAAACATATATAGATTACATTTGCTGCATTACCTTTTTCTAGGAAATTACTGATTTTATCCAAAAAAAAAAGAAAAAAAAGATTAGTTTGCCATGATCCATCTTTGCTATAACTATGTCGCAATTCAGTCTACTTTATCTTGCCTCTTTTCTCTTAATTATCTTCAAAGTCTGTTTTAAAATTTTGCAGAGTCAAAATCAAATTCAGAAGTGTAGTATTGCTCAGAATCATAATTTTCTCCATTACTGAGAATAGATACAATTTTTACAACTTTCCAGACAACATTTATAGCTTCACTGAAGTCCTTCCTACTGCATTTGCTCTTTTAAGCTCTTTTAATATTCTAGGATGGAAATTCCCTGCATCTTGGATGTTATGATAGTAAATAATCTGAAAGTTTTGTTTTTGTTTTCCGTCACGGAAATTTGAAGACATGTTGGTCTAGCTTAATTTACATTTGTTCATACTGCAATTTAATATGAACAGATCACCCTATCCAAAGTTATTTTTAGAGCATTTTTTTTTTGTCTGAAAGAGCTTAATTCCTCCAAAAACAGAATCTAAATTACCACTATTTCCTGTTGATTCATTGACAGCTTGGTAAATGAATCTCTGTTCTGCCATGTTCAGGACTGTGTAAGATTTGCCTTTACTAATACTAGTTTCCGGTCAGTCCATGTTGGGAAATTCAAGCATCATATAATCATAAAATTTTCACTACCAGTTATTTCACCTGTCATTTTGTAAAGAGTATAATCCAAATCTCAGTCAAAAGCTGCATTTCCTTGCCTACTCCAGTACTGAATGGACATCACATGCACCCAGCCACAAAACTCACTGCTCCTCCTGGCCCCTCAACCACGGATCTGGTCTTTCACCTTGGTGGAAACAGGGAAAGATGGTTCTGAACCCTGCAAGGAGGGGAATTGCACAAAGGCTGTAACTAGTAATCACTACATCAACTCTAGCCCCAGATTATAGCAATCACAACAGCTGGTATTACTGAAAATGCCTTGTGATGGTGGCATCTGCATGTTTCCCAGATGCCTACAACTATAACAAACTTAGTTCTTCATCTAACTGAAGAAACTATTCCACTTGCTCATCAGAAAAAGATTTGGGGGAAAAAAAAAAAAGAATGTAGGGAGGATGTGGCCAAACTCTTCTTGGTGGTGGCCGGTAACAGGACAAGGGGTAGTGGGTACAAATTAAAACACAGGAAGTTCCATCTCCATGTGAGGAAGAACTTCTTTCCTGTGAGGGTGACAGAGCCCTGGAACAGGCTGCCCAGAGAGGTTGTGGAGTCTCCTTCTCTGGAGATCTTCAAAACCCACCTGGATGCCACCCTGTGCCACGTGCTCTAGGTGTCCCTGCTGGAGCAGGGGGTTGAACTAGACGATCTCTAGAGGTCCTTTCCAAGCTTAACCATTCTGTGATTCTGTGATTCTGTGAAGATTTATCTCCAAACGAAAACATAGACTTTTGAGGAAAAATAAAAACAAAGAAAGAAAGGAATAACATAAATGTTTTTGGCCAGGAATGAATTTTCAACTCCAATCTTCAGAAAATAAAAAGGTGTGTGTATATGAAAACACCATATCCCAAGGAGCTATACACTAAATATCTTCTTTCTGGTTCTTCTCTGTGAACCAGACACCTGGCTGAACAGCATTTCCTCTCTGACACCAGTCCCCCTGCCACTGAGCCCCTTGGTGCCCACAGGGAGGTTGGTAGGTTGCAGTATCGGGAATGCTTGGGATTAATTTGCCTATGAGTGGAGCAAGATTGAAATTACTTCCCATTATTAAACAATGCTTCTGGTTGTCCACAGTTTTAATCCAAGAAGCCTACACTGTATATATTTGCTCCATAAACATTAGTAATATTTTCCCTGGCTGAATACCGAGTGTCAAAGCTGATCTTCAAGCCTATTTGCTTATTTTTAGTACTTTTTTCTACTCCCTGAAAATAAGGAAACACTTTTCAGCATGCTAAGTGTCTGCATCCTCTTGCATGCAGTGTTAATGTTTCCTTGGCATTTTCCATTAATCCCACAGTGGTAGAGTTTCATTCCTTTCGCTTGTAATATTTTCTTTCTTTCTGCATAACTATGTGAATGGTCCGCCTTGCAAATCATTATTTCTAAATTACACATCTGCTGCAAGAAATGAGATTCTGCAAGCGGTTGGTTTGTTCAATAAGCTTCCATGAACTTTCTCCTCTAGACTCCTCACACATATTATCCTCAATCCGAAATATCTCAGGATGGTGGAGAGATATTAGCCAAAGGAAAAAAAAATACAAACTATTATTATTGACCATAACAGTGCAGTAGCCAATAGATTTAACAATAAATTAGATTTAACAATAAATATCTCTTGGGTCACAAGCCCTTGTTCAGTGACTGACTTCAGTGTGATGAGTGTCACATAACTATTGCTGAAGCTGCAGGTTGCTCCTATTGGCAGCATTTGTTAGAGCCAGACTGCTTGGACCATGGCTCGGAGAAGTGGGTACCCTTCAAAACACAGGGAGGCCTTCAACCAGCACTTGGTTTGCCAATGTGTAGCCAATTACAGGATCAGGAAATCATATTCAGCACTAAGTATGGCTTTAGGAGACCTTAAAAAATGAGCCTTCATTTTGTATGCTTTAAAAAAATCTTTGGTCTTATTTCTTAGAGCATTGGCATAACTAAAACCAGAAATCCATTAATGCTGTGCCAAATTAACACGGCCTATCAAAAAGTGTTGAGAAAGGAAGCAAAAAGCCAAAAATAAACACACAAACTAAAAAGCTTGACAAAAGAAACACACAACTTCTTTATCTCTAATCTATTTTAATGAAAATTTTGCGGTCATTATCGAGCCAGTGCAACACCTACAGTGAGCTGAGAGCACACCTTCCTGTGTGATGTCTTAGCCCTCATGTCTTCTTATACAGTCTGACTTCATCTGAGCTCAGTGACATTTTTTTCACAATCAAGAATGGAGCAGAAAGTCCTAATGGCCTCTCAGAACCATTAAGAAAATTGGATAGGTGGTACTACTGCCTCACAGTGATGTAATATATTACTGTATGATTCCTAAAATTGCCAGCACTACTCATTTATTAAACATACAGCACTCCGGTTACAGCCAGTGAAGCATTTGCTAGCACTGTCCATTTCAGGCAAACCAGCACTAAATTCTTCAATTCCAATTCTGTTCTTTTAATGAGAAGCCTGTGCGTTTCTATGCACGGAATTAGAAACCAGGGGTTTTTAATTAATCAAATACTTAAACCACCTAAGAGCAAATTATCTTCTTAGAGAGAGGAAGATTCAACCAAGGACAAAAAAGGTCCAATCATTTGGCTCTCTTTTTCTTTAAGTGTTAATACAGAAGAAAACAGAATTTAAATGGAACGTCATTTAGCTTTAATTAAGAAAAATGAAAATAATCATGTATTCTATTTCCACTTGGGTCACCTTGTTGGATGCTTAATCTACAAGTAGTTAGATCAGACAATTTCAGAAGTAAAGATTCTCTTGGCAGTTATGCCAAATAGAAGACAAGTGTCTATAATGATGCTCATTTAAAATCTTTGAATTCTGTGCTTGTTCATTTCTGGCTTGATTTTTTTTTAATTTATTCTATTTTTAATTCTAGCTTAACATTTTTCCCCTTATCTCTTTTCCCTTATTTGCTATGGATTGTTTTCCTTCTTTGCCTGTTCTGCTTGTCTCACAACCACATGTGGAAGAGCACTGGGAAAATCTAGAGGATAATCAGGAATTATTTTCATAAAAGTATTTGGATAAGATGTTAGGTGATGCTGCATAATGAGTGTGTTCCTTTTTACATCACCTTTGGAAGAGATGAAACAATGTCAAGGATTTGACCTTGTCCTTCCTGCCTGGATGCTAATGATTCCATATACACATTGCTTGTTTCACGAGTGATGCAAAGTGCATGTGCTGGACTATATTCTCACTCACTGACCAGCATACTGTTTCAGTATAATTTATTCTTGAGGTGGCAAAATGCAATTTACAGCCTGTGTCCTGTATACCTAATGAGGCAATTATTCCAGGAGAGTCTGAGCTATTCAGCAAATTGACACAGAACAAACAGAAAAACTGTGCTGGAGATGACGACCGAGTTTGTTTAACCTCAGGGACTTCCGCTTAGGCTGTCATTTGCTTGCATGTAACCTCCACTGGTGGAAAATGGGGTCGCACAAGTTGGCCCTGAAAGATCATTCTAGCCAGATTTCACAAGGTAGTTTGGAAAATATTAAGACTTTCAGGAGACGTTCCACTTCTCTGGATGCTAATTAAAAACTAATGGTGAGTAATCTTAGAGGGGGTGGAGGGGAAAGAGATGGGGTTTTCTTTCAACTGGCAAAGCAAAAGGTCTGTTCTCAAAGGAAGGAGAAGGCCAAGGGACAAATTCATGTTACAGCAGAGATTTCTCAATGTTTCCCAAAGCACTATATAGTACATACATTTAACACATTATTTTTATTTTACAAACGTTTGTTGACAGGAGTGACAAATATAATGTGCATATGGGAGTGAGGAGTAGGAATGAAACGTTCTGTCTTCACTTGGTAAGAAGTCTCTTCTTACGAAACAAATACACACCTGCAAATTCTTCAGCAGTTGAAGCTGAGCAGATGACTCACATTGTACTTGGCTGGAACATGCACTGAGGTAGGCCTGCACTGACATGGCTTTTTGTGCAATGCCACAGGATGCTGAAAAGCAATGAGTAATTCTGTTGCAATGTAGCACTTGTAAGCAAGAAATTTCTCCTCTCCAAGCAACTGAAAAGGATCTGCTAGCAAAGTTAGTTAAAAGAGAAAGTAAATATGGTTTGATAGTTGCTGTGGAGGAGAGAGCGCTTAAACACATCTGCAGATCTGGATGTGATGTTCAATGTATTGGCTGCACTTCTCAGGGTCTCTTCAGTAATTCTATCGGCCAAAGTGTATTAGGCAGCCCTTGCTCAGGCAGCTCTGCTAATGAAGCCAGCACAGGTTTTAACCAGCACAAGTACTGTGTGTAAATAACATCAGATAAAGGGTATTATCTGCTGAACAGCCAGCTTCCAAGATGTCCCTGGCAGGTATTTCTACATGTAAGTAGGACTGGAGAAGAAATTGTCATGTGATATGATACCAAAGGTTGCTATTGGATATAAAATGCAATGCACATTGAAACTCTGTCACTACCCTCAAGTATATAGCTCAAAAAATAACATCAGAAACCAAGAAGGGACTCATATTTCTTTATCTTTGTCTCTCTTAATACAATTGGAATGTATTTTTTACCTGAATTATATTATCCAGTCAGTGGGCATGTCAGCATTGGGTGGGTAAGCCGGTCATGCAGGAGACACCTTTGCCCCTGCTCTGTATGGGGCGTTGTGCTGGACCAGGACAAGCTGGTATCGCTGTGCTGATGGCGAACCAACCAAGCCAACCAACCAGCCACGCTCGCCAAACCCACGTTAGCCCGTCACGGAGACGTCGGGGAGGTGCTGCTGGGCCAGAAGATCCCGGCCGGCATCACCATGAGTCTGTTCCTCTGACTCACAGGCTCTGTCTGCGTAGCTGGCAGTCATAAAGTATTTACTTCATGTCTATTCATCTGAAAGCGCTTTGGATCTTTATAAAAAGCTAGTTTAAAATCTATGTTGTCTTTAGCATTAACTCTATGAGGACTAGGATTTTACCATGCTTTTTATCAGAATGACACTCTGCGGACTGGGACATAGTGTTGCCTTCTCTTATCCGCCCTTCGATATGCTGCTGTTTTTATACTCTTCAAAAGAAAGGGAGGAGGCAAGAGGGTTCTGTCATTGCTACTTTTTTCCTGCAAGTGCTTAGGCTGAACTCAAACCTGGAATAAGGTTTAGAGCTGGTACTCTGCTCAGGTTGGCCTTCAGAAGCTAGAAGAATAAAGAATATTTTTCCTTTGCTTTTTTAAGGTTTAATTTTGTTCCCATGGTGACAGGTGCTTTGTAAATATCTGAGAAAGAGAGATGCTCTGTACTGTGAGGAGAAATCACATCAAAATGTGCAAGATTCAGAAAAGAGTCCTGCTCATTTCTTCCTTTCTTCATGGACAAAATATACCTCAGAGATTGAATCCATGGTTTAAAGAATGTATGCATGACAATCTTAATTGCATTTTTTGTATTATTTTTGATGGATCTGAAAGTCCTAATCAGAGTATCATATTAAAGAAAAAAAATCTAGCTAAACAAAATTGAGGTACTAAGTTTGTTCCTGTCTGCAGGAAAAAAAAAATCAAAACAAATCAAAAAGAACCCCAGCAAAAATGGGGATCACAATATAACAAAAAGATATGCACTATCTTCTTCCTGCATCAAATATTGCTGCATCTGTATTTTGGAACTGGAATAAAAATTTTATCTTTCCTTTCTGTTTCTGCAACAAGAAGGCAAAGGGCATGCGGACAAAGAGCAAATCCACTCCAGTTGCCTAATGAGGACTCCTTCTTCCAGAGTTGTTGCTGAAAGCCTGCCTGACCTAAATGGAACTGAAGGATTTTCAACAACCTTTCATCCTTTTGTGTTCTCTAAGGTTAATCTTCCTTCCTTTGTGTTGCTTTCACTAGGCTGCAGCTGAGAGAACAAGAGGTACAGCTCTGAACTCGGGGCATCTTTCCATGTCCAGCTGATAAGGAAGTGGCTTGAGGCTACAGCTAAATGAACTATTCATAGTAAATGTTTTACAGTTAATTTAATCTTTTCTCTTGTACATCAGTTTGTCATGAAGAGACCATTTTTTATAAATACATTTCTAGTCTAATGCCATTCGATAAATGCTTCAAGAGAAAATAAAGTAACCGCCTTTGTATTGCTTGAGAACTGTCACTTCAGGGGTGCTTGTCACTGGTTACAGCATCGCTGCTGCCAATCAGAATCAGGAGAGTGCCAGGACTTCATCGAAGCTGTGCTCAGACCTGTAAGCTCTGCTTAAATCCTGTGTTTCAGACTAGTCTGGAGTGGCGAGGGCAGCAAGTAGCCTCTCATGTGGGAGTAAGCTCAGGGTTTTGGTCACTACAGCCAAGTTGGTTTGAGTTTTCCCTACCACTCATATTGATGGGTGATGCACCAGTCCTGCTGTATTTCACATGTGTATCATAGCACACAGCACAGTCAGGGCAAAAGTTAGGGCAGGGCTGCATTTAGCCTCTCCCTTCCCCAGCCAGTAACCCTCCTGGATCTTCCCCCAAATCTGCGAAAGCAGAGATGCTCCTGGTGTCCAGACTGAGGGGGAGTGGGACAGGGCTGTGCTCAGCAGGGTCCCCAGATCCGACACCTCTAGGGTCCTCGCACTCCTTCCCTGTGGGTGGTGGGCTGTCCCAGGCATCAGCTGCTCCCGTTCACATCGCAGCCCCTGGTGAGATCAGCAAATCAGCAAGACAGGGACCTGTGGATCCTCAGCTCGCATCCAAAAGCTTTAAGAGATTTTTGATGTATGAAACATGGAGGGACGGGGGCTGCAGTGTGCGTGAAAGATCCAATATATCACTCAACAGTAGTCTAGATTTCTATGCAGTAGGCAAATAGCAACAGGGAAGCAAAAAGAATGAAAATGTGCTGTGTTGGTTCGCAAATTTTTCTCCCTATTATCTGCTCTGTTCTGCACACGAGAGATTTTACCGCTTGCTCCTGGTCAACACTTTTCAAATTAAAAGCTTGAGCTTAGTGACATACGGCTAGTCCATTCACAGTGGATCTCTGGGCTTGTTCCAACATGCTGTAATTCAGAATTACCAGAACAGCACTTATGGAAGTCCAGTTAAAATGTTATAATTTATCAAGGAAAATGTTTTTTCAATGGTTCTGTTTGCTGCTGAATAGAAATTAAGAGTCATTTTGTCTGTGATGACTTAAATTTTCATAAAGACTGCAGACATGAAATACTTCATGCAATGTCCTAATTAATGCAAATCCACCAAAAACCTTTATTTTCCAGAGAAAATTATATTACACTTTTACATTTCCACATTTTGTGGCTGCATATTTTATATACTGTAACCATGGTTACTGTGTCATTAAAGTCTATTCAGAGGGAGGGAGTTGGGCATAGCATACAGCTATCACAGAGAATGATTGCTTTTGTAAATTTAAAAGAAGCTCTGCAGCTAATTAGTGTGAGCTTGTGAAAATTGGACCAATGGAGAACACGAAATTTGGAACAAATCATGGTAGAGCAAATGGAGAACATTTTTATTTGATTTAGGAACTTGCCTTCTGTATTACAAGCCTCTTCAAGTTTTAATTGTGTAAGGCTGAAGTCACACACTGGCACACTCCTGATAGCAGGCACACATATAACTTTTGCTGAGGAGAGATGAATGTTTCTAAATGGGAAATAATGGTGACTGGGTGACTGGCAGAAAGCTGGGAAAAGGACAGAGCATGCCCATGCCTGGCTGGTCTTTTCTGATTTTGCATTATTTAGAAACTTTTCAAGCAAATTCAGCTTGCTGGGAATTTTCCAAACTGTCTCTTGTGTACCAAATATATGTATGTTTCCCTTCCCTATCATGGTATCCACTGTATATGGAGGTCTCTCTACTTTCTGTCCTTTACTGCCCAGTGCTGCAGTAGCAGATGCAAATTAGGACCTTGCAGTCACACATTTCCTAAATCATTTATCAAACGCTGATTTCCTTCTCAGAAAACAACATTGCCAAGGCAATATATATATATAAATATAATATTACATTTTATGGCAAGAAAAAAATATTTTAATAGCTGAATATTCCCCCAGTTTGGATTTAATGAACCACTCTTCCAGCATTCCCCCACAGCTTTTCAATAGTGGAGCTGCCAAATATGATTTGGCATCCATATAAAAGTTAGTAAGAATTTCCCCTTCATCCACGTTCTTCTTTGCTGGATGAATATAGCCATCTGTTTTGTTTCACCTTCCCTTGAAACATCAGCACTGGCCAGGGCAGCTGCTGATTCAAGGGATTGTCCAGAACAGGGTGACACCTTCCAGCAGCAAAGCAGCTATTGCCCACCACAAAATGCCTTAAGACAGAGACACCCGGCCTTAAAGTATTAATACACATTGATAAGATCCCTCGCAGGCATCTCTCCTTTGGGCTGACCAGGTCCAGGTCCAGCTCTCTCATCATATGATGATCCAGGCCACTGAGCATCTTTGTAGGCCTGCACTGGACTCTCTCCAATAGCTCCATGTCCCTTTTGTACTTGGTAGTCCTGCACTAGACACAGCAATTCAGGTGTGGCCTAACCAGAGATGAGTAGAGGAGGAGGATCACCTCCCTTGAAATGCTGGCAACTCCTCTTAAAGCACTCCAGGATACCATTGCCCTTCTTGGCCAAAAGGACACACTGGTGGGCCATGGACAAATTGTCCAACAGGACACCCAGGTTCTTCTCTGGAGAGCTGCTCTCCAGCAGGTCAGGCCCCAGCCCATACTGGTGTCTGCCACGCTAGGTACAGGACCCTGCACTTGCCTGTGTTGATCTTCATGAGGTCCCTCTCCGACCCTCTCTCCAGGCTGTCCAGGTCTCTGAATGGCAGCACAGCCCTCTGGGTATCAGCTACTGCTCCCAGTTTCATATCATCAGCAACCATGGTGAGAGGGCACTCCGACCCTTCATCCTGGTCGCTGATGAATAAACTGACCAGGTTTGGACTCAATACTGACCCCTGGGGGACACTGCCAGCTACAGACCTCCAACCAGACAGTGCAGTGTCCGGTCTCCACATGTCTGCTGTTGTCCATGCTCCTTCTGTCAGCATCCAGTGGCAACAATACAAAAAACTTTCCTTTTGGCAAATGTTCTGAGTTTCATCTATTATATTTGGTGGATGCTGCCAACTAAGAGCAGATTTCTCCTCATGGTCTCAGGAAATCTAACACTGTCCTGATCCAAGTTGTTGCTTACTTTGTGTTTGCTGTCTATGTAATCCTGGGATTTACCAGGCTTTTTTTTTTTTTTTTTTCCTTACTCCAGAGTCTCAGAGAACGGCTGGAGAATTTGCAGCATTTTTGCCAGATGTTTTTAAGCCTTGCTAGGCTCAGCAATAATCTGATGTCCTCAGTCACTTGCCTGCCCCATCATCTGCTCACCAGTTCCTAAGGCAGAACATTTGGAAAGAAGCAGATGGGCTCTACCAGCTTCAGATAAAATACTCCCAAAGATGAAGGGGGCGAAAGTTGATACAAATCTTGAGCATTTACTAATAATGCCTATCCCTGCACCACCATCCAATCTGATCCACCAAAGCAGCTCTGCACAGCTTGGCTATTAGGAGAGGCCATGATCTCCATAGGCAAAGGTGTGAAATTGAGGTTTCCCATGGACCAGTGACAGTTGGGCTTGCCACTGCATGGTGTAAGCAGTCCTCAGATGAATGGGTCCTAAAACAGGAACAAAACCCCTATCCACCCATGTTAAGAAAGACCTAGGGTCTTATGTACTGTTTTCGTACAGGCATGTCTTTGGCAAAGAGTTAGATCGTTTCAATCGCAGGACTAGTAATTGAATAAGTAAGTTTAGTAACACAGTGCAGGACTGTGTGCGTGTGCCCATTCTCATTCCCTTGCTCACAAACACTTGCAGGTTTGAGGGTCAGGCTCTCTGCCAACTTTTTCTCCATTTTTCCTGCTTTTTTCAGCCTCTGTTCACCCATCATCTTTTTCTGTAGGATACCCCAACACTAACATAGAATGATTTCCTATTAGAAGGTAGGAACTGGTATGATGTAGATTTATGATGTACATGGTTATGAAGAAATGTTCTGATACAATATTAGGGCATCATGTCAGGAACATTGTATTTATCTTTCTGTGATTTTTTTCATAATTTTGGGAAAGGTCAAATATGCCTGTGACTATGTGATGTTACTGGAGAACACTTCTGTCCCTATTTTGCACACAGAGAGTTAACATGGAGGGAGAAAAGCTGTTCCAACATCACCAGCAGTTTGTTAGCCTGTACCTCCTCATTGGAGATGCTTCAGCAAAGCCAGCCTCCAGACATGTCTGGACAGCGTGGGCATCTTCATGATCTTTAGGCTGAGCTCTGTTTCTCCTTGCACAGCTCTCATCAGCTACTCACTGGTAACTGTGCAGAATCATAGAATCATTATGGTTAGAAAAGACTTTAAGAACATTGAGTCCAACTGTAAACCTTTCTATACCACGCCTACTAAACCATGTCCTTAAGCACCTCATCTACATGTTTCTTGAACACTGCCAGGGGCAGTGACTCCACTACTTCCCTGGGCAGCCTGGTGCTACACTTCAACACTCTTTCCTTGTAGAAAATCTTCCCAATGTCTAACCTGAACCTCCCCTGGCGCAACTTGAGGCCATTTCACCTTGTCCTATCAGTAGTTATTTTGGAAAAGAGATCGACTCTCACCTCACAACAGAAGCACACTTCATCTCAGTCCTGGAAGCACGCAAAGCATACACTTGGGGGAAAAAAGAGAAAAAACTGCTTTGCTGGCAAATGGAGTAAGCACATAATCCTCCACATGATGGTAGCTTGTAGTAAGCATGATATAACGAAGCTCTGGAGCACTCCACTTCCTACCTCAGTCTGCTGCTTTTGTTCATTGCTTCTGCTAAATCCACATCACATTTCCCATTAAGTTAGTAAATGCCCATTTCAGAGAAGCCCTTGTATTTTTTAACATTTCCAAAAATAAAGCATAACCAGAGGGTTGTTGTTATGTAACATAAATATTTTATCATCTTCCACATTACAGTTTTGCAGAAAAAAATATGGATACACTTTTGTGGTTTTTCCTTAGTTTTGATTTCTTAGTTAGAAACTTAGTTTCCTTAGTTCTTGAAAAATATGATGCCATACTGCACAAGTTGTCTTTCTGCATGAGCATGGAATATTGAATTAAGCAAAACTAACACATTGCCAAGCCTTCAAAAGACAGAAAAAAAAAGTCTGCATCTCTTAGTGCTTTTGATCTAAACAACAATTGTGCCTGGCAATGAATTCCTTCTGTACCACAGACATTACTTTTTGATATTTCAAGGATACAAAATTGTCATTTTTGCTAGATTCATTATGCCATATGACAGCGCTGTAAAAAATAAACTACAAATCCTGCAATTCATACTGTGCATGTGCTAAATCCTGTGCCATGAAAAACTCTGCTGAGGTTTATAAGGTTACTACTCAGATACAAGTGCTAGAGCGGGGCCCACAAAGTCTCAGTGTAGGCACATCACTGCATTGCCACATCTCTGGACTTGACCTCAGTGGGCTCTGATCCATGATCAGCTTCCCTGCTAGGGCCACTGCACATCCAGAAATCCCCAACATGTATGCAGCGCTGGCCTTCAGCACAGGTGCTGCCCTGCACTTCTCCACAAGGCATTGGAGTTTTAGCATATGTTTTATTTGACTGCATGCGAGAGATGCAGCATGTCTCAAACTTATAGGATGAGGCTGAAGAAAACTTAACTAGATTATATGGCAGCTTAGCCTGGGGCTTGTTGCAGAAGGAAACAGATGGGATAGGTTATCACAATACAGTAAGCAAAAATAAAGATGCAGCAAGTTATGTAAGAAAACATACTGCTTTTAAAAACATTTCATGTACATAATAGGGAATCACCCAACACAGTCCTTGTTGTTTGAGTGCTGCTCTGGAGGTTACATCAGCTTGGCATAATGAAGCTCTACATTTAGTACATATCAGTACTATTTAAGGTTTGTGATAACATTTACAGTTGACTTCATTTTTGTTTGAATTATGCGCCAGAGATACCAGTAATATTTTGGTATTCTTGCCAAGGAAAAGCTTTTAATATTTACAGACAGACTTAGAGCATGCCAGCTGGCTGACTCTTAAGAGTTTGAGTTCTCTTCAAAACAAAATTATGAGAGTCATTTACATAAGTCTCATTGACAGTTTACTTTAGCTTTAATGTTCGAGACATCAACATCAGCAACTCTGGTTTATTTTGAAGTCTTCTGGAGAGTAAGGAAAGCCCTTACCTCTGTATTCATAATATTAATATTTATATAAATCAGCCTATAATCACTTGGATCTAAGAGCTGCATGCTGTGTTTTAAGCAAGATGCAGTTAACCTCCAGGGCACAAAGCCAGCAGACTAGGCCATCTAGGAGCTGCACGCAATAGGTCACCAACTATAAGGCCTCACTCGAGCAAGTTTTGACCCAAGAGTCAGGCAATGTTAGGTCCCTTGAAACGTTTTCATTAGGAAACCTCATTTGTTGATATTGGATCATGACTTCTTTCCACAGAAGGATTAAATGACTCAGCTAGCTTCTTTTCTGATGCTGCTTTCCACCATCTTTTAGCCCCCAAACTTACTCTTTCTTCAAGCTTTTCACAAAAGCAAGCATTTAGCCCTTACTCTGTGCCTGGCTTTCCTCTCATGCACTCCGTCACTTTTCATCATACTTCTCACTTTATTTCAGAAAATCCTCTTGCAGAATCTCCAGTACATACATTGTTCATTGTAGGTTTCAGCTTTGAACAATGTCATGAGTTTGTGTGGGTTCAGTCAGGAAACTGCTCTCCATCTAGGACAACGCTAGGAAAGAAAGCTGATGTTTTGCTGCAGTTGCAATACTGTCACATTCAATGCAGTTGCTTGAAATTCTAATGAAAGGATTATCTGACTGGTTTGTTTGCAGACTATGGCATATGATGTTGCTTTAAGAAGGGAGTCAAAGGCAGTGAGGAGGAAGCTGGCTCTTCCTTGTGCCTGGCAGCTGCTCAGAGGTCGTCTAGGAGGGGCCACATGAAGGCTGTATGCGTGTCCTTGGTTAGACATTCACCTTACAGGTAGGACAACTCATGCCTTTCTCCTTCTCCGGACTAGTAGATGACTAGTTTACATGCATCAACTCGCACTGCTCTTGCCCAGAGGTAGGTGAGCTGATTTGCCATCCCTGCCATAGTCCTGCAGCAGCATCAAACATTCTGATGTGGACTCCGGCCAGCTAGGCAAGAGTGTGGCCACGTGCTCCCTCCTGGTCAGGATGCTGCTCGTGCTGCCAGCTGAGCTGGGAGCACAGATTATTAACAGCTGTGCAACTGCAGCTGGGGCGTAAAGAGGCTTTAACTCCTTTTCGAAAGAAAGAGAAGGAGTGCGGAGGAGGTGTGGGCAGAGCTCATGCTTAGGGAGATGGTGCTGCTTCACAACAGAGCACAGCTGGTCAGCCCACTAGGAATAGCAAAGTGACAGGTTGCAGCTTTCCTTTTGGGGCAGGATTGGGGGAGCTAATTCTGGTTAGAACATCTCAAGTTTCATCTCTCCCCAGTTGCCTATGTTAAACCTTTACAAGAGCACAACACTACCATGATTTATTTGTACAACAACCTGCTTTGGATCAGTCTCTGCTCCTGAGGTTCCTGCAGAGGTGGTATAAAGCTGGCAGACCTCCAGTCGTCAGAACAGGGAGAGAGCCCTGAACCACCTCATCAGGGAGCTACTCTGCTCTTTCTAGCTGGGAAAGGTGTGGGAGGACAAAGTAATGGTGACAGAAAGGAAATTGTACAAGAGGCAGTGGTAGAACGAGCCTTAGAAGAGTCATGTGCTTCACATTTCAGAGCCTACAGCCCAAGCTATCCCATTGGTGACCTCCTAATGGGTACAGGACAGTCTCAGCCCTGGTGCCGAAAGCATATCAGTTGCTCAAGCTCCCTGATGTATATTGTGTACCTTTCTCAACAAGTACACAACAGTAGAGTCTTGGCTAACTCTTTTCTCCCCTCTAACTGGTTTTGGAGCAATTTTGACAATCCCCGAAAAATGTTTTCTCAGATAGCTCAGAATAACCCTGAGTAACAGTAACTCTTTCTGCTGGAGACACTCCTTTCACATATTTAGGATTTTTCCTTGCATGGTATGTGTTTCACTAAATAAAAAATCAAACAACCTGCCCAACCAGATGACCAAAAACAAACAAGATCTCATTGCATCTGAAGATCTCTCTCTTTTTTTTTTTCTAAAGATCTCTTTTATCTAAAAGAAAGAAGTGAGTCTGAAGATCCCTTTTCTTCCCACGCTGAGGAGGCCCTTAAGCTAAGCCCTGCTATAATTCTGATGATGGCTTTTAGGACCTATTCTACAGAGAACTGAGAAGGTACATAACTATGCATTCTGCTGAAAGTTTAGGGCATTATGTACCCTGGTAGAAATGCTGAAAGAGATGCTCTTTTCAGATACAAAGGCAAATATTCAAGGCATTAATTCATATTTCTTCACTCTGATTTGTACTGGCAAATTCCAAAAAGAAGTGTTGATCTGAACCCTGAACCCTAACTTAGTAAGTGAAATAAATAGTCATGTGTTCCTTTTACACTGAAAAATCTTTTGACTGATTGTCCAGAACAACTTGTAAAGCCTCTAAATGGGGTTTCTTGGCCTCATTGTGACCAATATTGCTAGTACCTTGCAGGAATATCTGGAAATGATATTAAAGGAAGAAAATAAAAGGTGGAGGAGGAAGCTGCATGTGAAAACATTATTTCCGTGATCCATATCTGAACGTTCCCAGTCAACAGGCTCTCAAGTCAGCACTTGAACTGTGCATCAAAGGAAGCAGACGATGTGTGTTCTCTTGTCAAGCTCATTCCAAACTGATGCATAACAACCATGCACTAGCCAAGGTCATTTTGAAGGTGTTTACTCTGATTACAAACTAAATTTGTCTCTCTTCACTTGAAGATATAGTCAGTAATATTTGTAAACCAGATATCATAAGCCAAAGGTCTGACTTGAAGCTGATGCTCTTGTTGGAGCTGGGAACATGAAACAGCTGCACAGCATTGATATTTCTCTGGAGACACTGGCAATCGGATGGTGAAGGCCAGATTCAGAGTCAAGTCTTTGGGAGATGTCTCTGGGGCAAACCAGTGATATCCAGGGCACTATCAGACGCCTCAAGGGCTGCTCTCCTTCTGTGTGGGTGAGAGCTGGGGCTCTGTGCCAGGCCTGACCTGTCAGCCTTCCCGTGCCTCTCTATCCGGGGGTGGCTCAGGCGCCTGTCTGAGCCTCCTCCTAGACAGGAGAGCCCTGACATGGCCTGTTGCCGACGCAAACAAGATCTGAAGTGGTATGTAATCAGGCTGAGCTCACCTTTCCTTAGGCTGGATCTGAGAATGTGTTCAGCTTTGGCAACCTCTGAGCAGCTCCAGGTCCAGCAGCTCCTCTCTGGAGCCCCTCGGTGTCTCAGGAGGGAAAGGTTCCTTCAGTGCTGGTGCACACCACTTGCAAAGGTGCAGGTGACTCTCCTAACCAATGCAATGGCAACAGGCAGGCAGCCTCACAGACCATGGGGCCTAACAGGCAGCCCCAACACATGGACCGTGTCCTTGCAGACTGTAAAAACTCAGAATGTGGAAATGAGGGGGCACAGGGGTTGGCCCAGGCAGCTGTCAAGACAAGGTAGCCCCTCACTCCTTGCCCCAGTCCCAGTGCAAAACATATCTATGGCAAACACAGCACAGCAAGCAGACACCGCTTTACACGGTCTTCTGCTGGTCCTGTGTACGTGCCTTGTTTTATTTTGTCCCTGTGTGCTGCCTAATAGCAATTTTATACTGTCCAATTTTCTTGAATTTTTAACAAGCATTTTTAGTGTTACCAGAACAACGTGCATGACTCCTTCAGCATATTTTTCCAAACTACTTGAGCTTGAGTTCTGTGATAATATTGATAATGGATTAAAAACACAGCACCACTCCCTGCGTAAAATAAGGACAAGCATCTTCAAATTATTACTTATGTCCCAGATTATGACATTTTTATATTTTGCAATGTGAAAACAAATGAGTATTTAACTTAGTTTAATGCTGCTAATGGAAAAGAAAATGAGCTCTTTTTGGTTAACTACCATGTTCTTGACATTTCTGACCAAACAGTACAGTATTTCGTTTCCACAATGGTACTTGCAGCTGCTAGCATTTACTCATGTCTAATCAAGCAAGAAGTTAACCTTGAATACAAAACACAAAATCTATAAACTAAAAGCTAGAACTAACTTGATTCCCTGAAGGTCATAGAATTTAAATAGAAGGGAGCAAAAACCACTTTAACATAAAACACTGCATTATTCTAGGCATATAGCCATATGTCTTCAGTGCATTATTTTCAGATTCTTTATTAACCCTTTCCAGATATATTTTTTTAAGTAATAAGGCCTTTGAGTCAAATCTGGCTGTGCTTATTCAGGATTTAATCAAGCTAAGGCAGCAGCCGGGGGCGAGGATGTCACTGGACCTGTGCAGCAGAGGAAGAAGAGAAGCCAGAAGTCTTTCCTCCTCCCTTACATGAGCACAGAAGTTAACGTAATCCAATTCCTTGTGCTCTAGTAAGTGGCGAAGGGGAGAGGGAGCAAAGGCTGCTCTGCAGAGAGGGGGAGGAGAGAAGATTTCCCTGGGGAAAGGGAGCCTGGCTGGCCGTGTAGACAGGGGCAGCGAGCTGGCAGGGGGTGCTCCGTGCCTATGGAACCGCTCACCTCTGCTCCTGCCCTCTCCACCCATTACGGCCACGATCGCTTCTATATTCAGCAGTGGGAATTTTGACCGGGAAGTTTGCAGACTCAGGTCTTTCGAGATTCACAGGATAACGTTCAGGGATATATTTAGCCACGCTGCCATTTCTTTTTCCAAAACCTCATTTACAGACCAAATATTTACCATTCCTCTTCACAAAAAATGAAGGGCATTTGAGATCCTGCACTCTGGATGGCAAGGACTTTGTCTTTTACTGGCATATATCTTAATTATTGAGCAGCTAGCACTTGACCATACATGACAGGGCCAGATTCAGAGATTCAGCCCCAGACAATGACATGTCCACCTAAAAGTAAGTGTCTAAGCCTATTTTGGTGAGGAGAGCTCTTGGTCTCAATTCAGGTGCTTGCAATGAGGGTCTGGGTCCGGCTGAGGCATCCTGCAGCATCTGAGTCCTTGGCCCGGGGCTGGCTGGTGCAACCTTAAGAGTGTGCCCTCCTGCAGAGGCAGCTGGGTTCTCTCTTAATCCACTTACTGATCAATTTAGCACCCTCAAATGTAGTGTTGTGTGGCCTGCTGAATTTCCTCCCTCTTGGAGCTCTACCTGCTGGCCCTGCTTTTTGCGTTTAAGCATTTCACCCTTTGCTGAAGCTTCCCAAGCTACTTATCACAATCTCATCTCACAGGCAGCTCCACAGTGAGTCTTATGTTAAAGACGTAATCTCCTGGGTTTATTACAATGCCATTATCACTTAAGAAATATGAGATTGGAGTCCAAGTTAATTAAAGGCACTACTGCTGGAGTCCTGGGTGTTGGCAAGGAGCTGCAATCCTTGTGTGAAGTCAATGGATCAACAGGCATAAACGAGACCGGATCTTGCAGGCTAACTTGATGCCTCCTATTCAGCAAGCTCCTCTGTTTGCCCTACTATTTTCTCTACCTGGGAGGATAATTCTACAGAGAACCAGCAGATATTTCACTGGAATTTCTTATTTTAAAAATATTTTCAAATTTGATACCTGATGATATTAAATTTTAACCATTTTTAAAGTTTGCAAAGAATATGCTTTTTATAAAATCTTTATTATTATTATTTTTACTAAAATAATTTTATTTATTGAGAATATTTTTATCTCCTCCCCATCCCAGCCCTTGTCAGAATTTATCTCCTCATAGTTCTTTCTGCATAAGAAATTCTACAAAGAGTTGCTTTGTTTTATTCCATTGGAAAGAATTCATATTCTCCGAACATCTCTGACTATAATTTCTTTTCTGATGACCTTGATTTTTTTTTATGGGAAATAGTGGAAGAAGATAAAGAAAGCCTAGTATTTCAAGTTATGGCAATTTGTACTTCAGAGGCTTAAACAGTCCATATTCATATTTTTGTTGGACACCTTGAAGAGGCAAAATTCCCCTATTCCTATGCTCTATTCCCTTACCAGAGGTTTTCTCCAAATACCAGAATGGGGTATGTGCTTCAGCAGATCGAGGTGAGCTAAAAGGCTGAACTGTAGATACGTGTGCTGAGGCATGGATAGGAGCACTTCCTACTTTAGTGCTCCTGGTGCCAGAACACTTAAACCATGAATATTCATGTGTTAGTCCTTAATTTGACCTTTTTCAAAAAAAAAAAAAAAAAAAAAAAAGAGTAATCCTTCAGAGAGAATGGGCTATGCAAGAAAGGGTCTTTTTCACTTAAAATTGCCTCATATTTGATAGGGACTTTGTGATACACTTGCATGAGGTAGGCACATAGGGAACAGGACATACAATTCTGGATTGCTGGAGCTGTTCATTCAAATAGTTTGTTCCTGGCAGAGGGAGCCTCAAGAAGCCATTAGCAAACACTTACAGCATAACCTGCCCTAGGGGAAAATTCTTCTCTTTATTAATTAGGAATTGCCTATGCCTGTGGCAGGAAGATTGTATATCACCGGCAAAATTTCTCCAGACCGTTGACTTAGTATTATCCATACAATATAAAACTTCTCTTTTAATGCCACTAAAATCTTCACTACGGTATTTTTTACAAAGTTTCACAGCTTAATTATACATTATGAAAGAAAAAATATTCCATTTTACTCTTTTCTTTTGGTTAAGAGTGCTCCTTCCTGGCCTAAGTGCACATGAAAATAATCTCTTGAGGCAACCACTTCTCAAAATTTATGCTAATACCTGTAACTTCTTTTTCTCCATGTCTCACCTTTGTGTTCATTAGAAAGTTTTCAAATACTGTTGTATTACAGTGGAGACAACATATACCTTCTTGTATAACATCTCTTTGCATGTGTAAGATTTTTGAAATGATATCTTCAGGCAGCTTTGACTGAAATGCTAATTGCTCAGACCTTGACTTCCTCAAATCTATTTAAAATTATTCTCACTCTAACCTTTCCACAACAATCGTTACATTTATTCAGAGTTTTAGAAACAAGTTAGAACAAAGGTAATAGGAGGAACAGAAACCAAATAAGAAAACTGACAAATTGGATTGTCGGTAGCACTCTCTATCATTCACCATCTGAGATGAAGAATTCCATGTGGTTTGTGGCATAAACAAATTTAAACTGAGTGACAGATTGTTATTTCAGTACCGAAAAATCCTTTCCCAATTTGGGAGAGAAAATGCTCTAGTAATTCTTATTAAAATCAGCCTAGAAACCATCAAGGCCAGAGGCCTTTTTTGATTGTATTTTTAGAAATAGCCATCTGGACTTCCTCTGGAGGTTTGAGCTTGAACATAGCCTCTGGTTTTTATAGTCACTTCACAGAAGTACGCCCTGTCCAGAAAATCCAAGACCTCAGGTGCAACTGAGATAATGAATTACACGCAGTGCTGGGCTTCGAGGGGGCTCCTAGGAGCCCCCTCTTTAAATTCTGCCACCAAACCAGAGGAAGGAAAGGCAACACCTCTGCCTCAACCGAGGCTCGCTGGACTGCTGCTAAGTCAGTCCTGCCAGGTCCTGCTTATCCCTCATGTTCCTAAAAAAAAGAGAAATTGTTTTCCTCTCTAATTACATGCTTTCCTGAGATTGGACCTGGAGCTTGCCACACACAAATATCCTTTATCATCTATTTTGTGATAGTCTCTTATTAACCCATATTGGCAGCACAGTGCTCACACTGTAGAAGTGTGCAGAAGTCACTTCGTAATATTAATCATGTCAACATCTGAGGCTGTCCTCATGCATGTCATTTTATATTTTGAATAGGAAGACGATAAGTGTTTTGGCAATGGGATAATTAGCCAGAAGGAAGCCTCTTTTGTCATTATAGAACTGATCCTGAAGATCAATCACATCCAGGAAAACATTGGCATTGGGTATGGAAAGACTGGAGCAGGTGCTTGTAGATCCTCTGGAAAGCCAGAGGTGCACCCATGGAAATGGTACAGCATGGCGTAATGATTTGCTCTCTGTCGCAGTAGCTGCATGTGGATTTTAACCCATTGTAGATACAAAGCAATTGGAGTTTGATTGGCCTTGATGCAGAGGATTAAGCAAAATTAATGTTTCACGAATTTCCTCCAGGTTGAAAGCCCATGTGCTGACAGTAGTTGTGGATGTGTGATATTTTGTCCAGCAGTCACTCAGTTCAGAATGAGCTTTACAACCTTCTAACATTTTCCTCAACTGAGAAGTCTCAAGCTGACTAAAGAGACATGCATTCAAAAGCCCAAGTGTCTCCACACTAGAGAATGTCTCATCATTTTGATCCTCTGTGTCAGGAAAGTTGGAAGGTTAGGTCTGTATTATTATTACTTTTTTCTTCCCTCCCCTGTATTTTCAAGAACCTTTTTTATTTCTCCAGTGATCCTCATTTTGCCATTGCCAGCTCCCTCCTCAAGAGTCTTGTTGCCTTTAGGTTTTTACAGGATGAATTGCAGCTTGGGTTACATACCGATTAGTATTATCAGTTCAATAGCCCCCATTGCTTATCAATGACCTTGAGGAAGCCAGGTGCACACAGGGGATAAAGCTTTCTAAGGGTACAAAGCTGGCTGCAAGACTGACAAAATTAATGAGGAAAAGACTACGTACAGAAGGCACCAGATAGACTACAAGCAAAGGGAGGAATAGCCATTATAGGCAGGAAATTGAGCAATAGCTAAAAGGATAGGTTAAAACGGGGGGTAAATAAGAAGAGTGGAAAGATCTGGTGATCTGGATGCAGATTGGCTGGGAACGCCCTTCATGGAGGGTGGAAATCAGAAACCCAAGGGAGTTGCTCGGGCATCGAACACAGAAGCTGAGAAGAGCCAGCATCCCAGAATAGGATTGACAACATTGAACAGAGGAAGAAAAAGGTGGCGAGACCACAGGCTGGCCAACGGGAACACTGTGTGCGACGCTGCACTTCCTTTCTGGAATTAAACACCTCCCTTCAGCCATGAGACAAACTGCTGGCATCCGCAGGCCAGACTCGCTTCCTGCACTCAGGCAGCTATGTGTCCTGGGCATGGGTGCTGGAACACTGTTGTTTAACAAAACAGCTTTGTCCAAGCCAGCCTGAAACACAATATTTCATTTTCATTTTTTTTTTCAGTAGGAAAGCAATTCTAGTTTTTTAAGAAAATTCATGTTTTCTCTATTAGAATCTTGCATTTTGCCAAGAAAATATTTGCTATTAGAAGGTCATTCCAACTGGAAGGTCATTCCAACTGATTCCACCCTGCTGAGGCCTCAGTTGTTACAACAAATTTCTGTCTTTCAGGTTACAGCTTTGTTAGGTCACAGCTACAAATAAATAAAGATTTCAATTCAGTATTTTTCTTAAGAACCAAATTCTCCAACACGATCTTTTCCCACAGCGCTTTAACAATGCATGCAATTTTCAGGTGAAAAATAATAGTGAGTCATCACACAGTCTTAGCTTGAGTGACAGATAACCTAGTATTGAATATCTAGATTTACCTAGACCAGGTTGAACATCAAAGTAAGTCCCATGTATGTTACTATCTCCTGTCTGTTTTTGCATTCCTTTGAATGTTAGGGTGAGCTATGTGTTGAGACACACCAGGATTTTTCTAGTTAGTTAAGAAGGACTTTGCTACTCTAGCACCAGGTTATGCATCCCCGTAAATCTCTCAATTATAGCATTAACATGTTTGGGTCAGTGTTTTTTGTGCACTTGGCTGGAAGAGATTAATAGTTCAGGGTAACACACAGGTGGGATCCCATATTCAGTGAGCAGAGGAGGATGTGCACGAGCAGCAGACCCTGGGCTGTGAGACACGATTTAAAAAGGCTATATCCAGAATGTCACAACACTAGAGGAATATTTGATCTCATAGTCTCTTGTGAGTCTTTATAATAAAACGTTCGGAATAATCTGCAGGTCACAGTTATTTTTGGCTCTGTAGGTGGATAGAGTGCTGCAGAGCACTATGTAGGTTGTAGTTCCCTATGCTTCTTGGGACATGATGGAAATTCACTGTTAGGGACTATCATGAGCTGAAACTCAGTTGCTGCTGTTGTTTTTAATTGGTGTGCCCTATGCTTGACAGATGTGTAACACTATACATACTGATTACAGGTATAAAGGACAAATAACTTGTCCAAGATCTTACTTATTCAAACAAAAGAGAGTAGCTACAGGTTGGATATTTTGGATAAACAGCAATATTCTGATATTTTTCTCTTCACTGCAAATATTAAAAGAAATCCCATTTTTAAAGAATTTCTTACAAATTGCTGCATTCATTATTGATTTTCTTTCTACAGTTGTCTAAACATCAATACTTTTCTAACCAACCACTTCATGAAAATGCAGTTTACCAGAGGTTATTTTTATCTTACTATTCTTAAGTATTTCATATCTCAGTTGCATGGAAACATGAAGAGTTCAAAGAGGGGGAAAAAAGACAAATATTTATGTTCTTAAATGTCTAACATTTAAGATTTGAATGAGTTGTCTTCTTCCTCTCTCTTTCTTTTTCTCTTTTTTCTCTTTCTCTTTTTCTTCTCTTTCTCTTTTTTTTTCTCTTTTTCTCCTTTTTGGACAAACAATGAATGTTTGTCCAAAAGAAGCCAATGTCCAAAATTCATTTTACAATGGACAAATATAAACAAAGGAATATATAAAATGACTAGATTTGCCCTTCCACCAGCTTCATAGTAACCATTTGCATAAATGTTTTGCTGTTTTGCTGTGTGTCCTTTAGTAGAAAGAAGACATTGCTCTTGAGCAGCTGCCTATTGACAGACTCACAAGTCCTAATTAGCACAACTGATTTTATTCAGAGTGTTAATATAAATGACAGCAGCAAAAAAGTGCCATGGTTTTGGCATTGCAGTAACTCTACCACAGAGCTATCTTTAGTTGTAGACAGGTTGTCAAGTTGCTTTGTGCCTTCCAAGTTGCAGAAATACCTGATTTACAGCCCAAGGCAGAGGAGGCTGGGGTAGAGCCTGGCCCCAGCAGGCAGCAGTCCTGCATTTCCCACAGAGTATTCAGCACCAGGGTGGCTCCTTCCTCCAGCACCTCCTCCTCTCCCTCACGCAGGCAAGAGTTACCACCCAGCACTGCCACCCTACCCGTAGCTCCAGGCATGGTCCTTAACTGCTTGTCATCAGCCTTATTGACAGGTATGGACAGATACAATACATTCAATTTAGATTTAACTCTTCAGGCCTGCAGTTTGCTGTAACAAATATTTGCATAACAGCTTATTGACATCAGTACTTTAAAGAGCCCTTGCAGTTCCCAGCAGGAAGCCAAAAGGACTGTTGCTGCACGTGTTACCTGCATACAGGGACTTTGAGGAACCAAGATGAGGGTAGTCAGGAGATTTCCAACAGTGCTATTTATAGCCACTCACAATAGTCTTGGCAGGTGACGCACCCTCCCACCCCTTCAGTGCACTTACAAAAGGATATTATTAACAGAGAAGAAGGAGAAGAGACAGAGAAATGATTTGTGGAGGAAAAATTGAAAGTGGAGGTACCCTTGTCCCCACAGGAGAATGCTCAACTGTCCTAAGTATTGAAGAAATGTGTATACTTGATAGCACTAATGTTGAGAAACAAAAAAGAAATTTTGTTTTCTTACAGCCCAGTGGCAGCATTATTACTTCTGTAAGTGAAGCAATGTTTTCTCCTCAAAATTTGTCACAGAAGTAGTTGAAGAGAGTCTTCTCACGTCTAGCAGTGAAATCAGGGCAAACTCAGCTGAAGAAAACAACATATTGCTGCCTTTGCCCTCACCTGTGCCCACAGTGCTAGTCCAACAGCGTTGACAAAACTGCAAAGTAATTGGAAAACTATTTGTAGCAAGAAATAACTGATCTATTTCTTTTTAAGAACAACCTCTTGGCTTGAAACTTCATCACATCTCTTTGGAAGGTTTTCCACTTTCTCACTTCTAGTGGTGCAGATTCACTGAGAACAGGGACTTGACTGAGTAGGACTCAGTATAAACCAGAAACAGAAATTTAAACTATGTTACTGAAGCTGAAAAGGGGCAAACTGGGAACAATTAGTAATTAACTCTGTTTAGGCCCTTTTAACCCTAGACCATTATTTTCTTAGCTACTGAGAGCTAAATACTTACCTATTTCCAAAAATAGGTAAATGAATAGATGAATAAATAAAACAATAATATTTTATAATATTGTATGTGCCAGCTTTATTTTTTACTACAGCAAGGAAAGTCCTAAGGAGGTGAGCATCAGAAAGTATTCTTTGCTTACAGATGATTTGCAACTCATCTTAATCTCAAAATACGGTGGAAGGTGAATGTTGGAACTCCTGAGGAGTCCTGCAAGATCACTACAGATGACCTGAAACCATCATTCACATATTTTCCAAACGGTGCTTGAAGGCAACCTAAATAAAAAGAGGGGACAGAAACCAGAGGCTTGTTTAGCTGTGCTCTATGTGGAGAGGATCTGTGGGATAATGTCTCAGAAGTGAGCAGTTAAGCAGTCAGAAGATCTCAGTTAATCACTGTTAAGTGTTTAAAACCTCAGTGGGATATCTCAGCACTCATCTACATATATTTCTTTGTGCATCTTTAATTAATTTAATCTGAAATCAACCTTGTTAAAGCAATGCAACTCCCAGGAGTGTACACCATTATTCAAATAAAGTGAATGACCTTTCCTGGTATAAGACAGTTTTATATCACCCTCTCTAAAACAGTTAAACGGTCACAACAATTCCATGTGAGCTAAGCTCAGAAAGGCTCCAGTTTCTATGAGCCTGTAAATAACTGGAGAAAACTGACTCTGAAAATACTGAAAAACAGAAGCGGCATCCCTGGATAGCATAGATTTGAAAAGAAAGCTTTCTGGACACAGCATGGAGATTCTCACTGCCTAGATAACAGGAGTTATTGGCAGACCTGCCAAAAAGCGGCCAAAGAGAAGATATAACCAATTCATTGCTCTTGGCCCAGCTTTGGGGATGCACTGCATCTGTCTGGATGCAATCCTGTGCCATGCGCTTTAGGTGACCCTGCTTGAGCAGGAGGCTTGGACTAAATGATCTCTGAAGGTCACTTCCAACTCGACCATTCTGCAATTCTGTGAAACATGACTATGGATGTTATTCAAGTCTCCACCCCCACTTTTCAATTACATTTTCTAATTTAATAACTCTTGTGCCATTTGGTTATTTCATATCAGAGGCTTCAGAGAAAAGAGAGTCCTGAAGATATCCTGGAAGTCAGAATTTCTGAGACTAGGCAGCTGAGTGACTAGCCACAAGTTAAGGAGATACCGAATGAATTCACAGGGGTTTACAAGCACACGCACTAAGAGACACCTGTGTCTTCTGTTGAGGTTTAGGGTGAAATGTTTTATCGCATGTTTGCTATAGGCTAAGAGCATGCACATAGCTCGTCATCAAAACCCATCATGCTGTAAATTGTGAGACCGCTGCTTTGTCTCAGCCATCACCTACTGTCAATGAGGACATAAAATATGCTCAATTATACCTGAAATGTACACATCTTGACTTCATGTATAACCACTACAAATCTCATAAAGTAGATGTCATTAGGAATTACCATCAAATGGGGTATTTCTTACATTAAAACTACTTACAGGACAAAAAAGATAATTTCTTAAGCTGCACAAACCAATTGATTTTTTACTAAAAACAAGTTAACATAGTACCTCCAGAAAAAGAAATGTAGGTAATTGTTGCAAAAATGCTACAAGAGTGCTGGTAAGCAGAAAGACAATTGTAAGCTTTCAGTATGAATCTTGAAGAAAAAAGGTTGAAATGATCTTAGATATGTTTAGAGAGGAGTCATGGGTCTTATAGTTTATCGCTCTGCATGGTTTTGTTCAGACTGAAACTAGAATACTTGCACAGATCAATTCTTCACATTTTGGGAATGATGTTGAAATATTGGCAATAATACTGAAAGTAAGAAAATTGTTGAAGTTGTAGCAAAAGTTCTTAATGACTTAAACAGGTTATTAATAAAAAGAAGACTGGACAAATATGTGATTGAGTGTCTACCAACTAGTGAAAAAGAAGGCAAAGACAGAACTGTAGATAAAGCCAGAAAAATCAAATTAGAGATCAATAATAAAAATTTAACTGGGATGGCGACTCAACTTTGGAACAAATTACCAAGAAAAACTATGGATTTGTCACCTCTAGATCTTTCTTTCTTGGAGGTCTTCTTTCACTCAGTGGACTCAGCACAGAAATAATGTGGAAATCCATCAGAAAACAGTCCATACCTTCACTGAAAATCCTGTGAATGTGTGATGGAGCAAAGCTGTGGGCATAAGCCAAAGACAAGCAATTGCAGCAACATAAGTCACACCAGGTCATTGACCTGGTGATATTACTTCTCCAGCAGCTTTCCAACATGAACAAACTGCTTATCTAATACTGCTTCATCCCCTCCAATGATCTGCTCTCACCTCTGCCTCACTCAGGTCCCAGGTGGTGATTGCTGTAAGAAGGGATGTTTATGGGCCTCTGCACAGTTTTGATGTGATAGCTGCATAGTTATGCTCTCAGCCTAGGTCTAGGGACTGTTGAGTTGCCGTTTTGGGACTATGATCTCCCTTACAGTTTCTGGAAAACAGGCTTAGGCTTTTCTAGGCACTTACCTTCTAGCCAAAGATGATAAACCAGTACAGGTTTAAACTATTGCCTTTACATGTAACATACTGCAGGTTTGCTGACAAAGTTCTGAAATCAGCTTGAAGCCACTTGAATCAGCAAATAGTAACCAAATTGTGCAAACGAAGTGTGAGGGTGAAGAAGGCATGGAGCCTGGCTGGAGAGCAGGGCCAGTGCGGCCCCCGCAGCAGAGGGCTTCCCCATGGGGCTGGTGGAGAGACAGGATCTGCAGCCTCTGCTCTCCTCCCTCCAGGCATCATACATCATGAGAGAAGCTGCTTTTCCACACATCCCTGCTGTTTTCAGTCCACCTTGATGATGGGCTCTCCCTGCGCTTCAAGCTCCACATACATGCAGATAAGCAGGGAGGGAGCAGCTTCCCAAGCTGCAAGGAGGCCCGTGTGGGCCTGTGCAACATGTCCAGGCCCAGCAGATGGCACTCACATTGCACACTCCAGGCGTACCACGCCATGAAAGATCCCACAGGAATCCCCACCGCCCAGCCCTGGCGGAGGAGAAGCCAGACGAGCGAAGGGCCCGTGTCTCTGCTGGGCCTGCGGACACACTGCCGCGCTTTCCAGGCCATCCGTCATTATTTTGCTGTGCTGAGAACCATAGCCGTTTGCAGCTTTACACAGATTATCAACTTTCCTGCAAGGCATAAATATTCAGCGTCCCGGCTCTGCTGCCAGCTGGGGAAATACGCTCAAAGCTCAACATGATGGCTCCAGACACAGTCACAGTTTCAACACCTAGGGCATAGGTTAAGCCAGCTTGTCTGGGTGGCCTCAAGGTCTCTTTGCTCTTTCCGCATAAGAGGACCCCTCCATGTCAGGTGAAACCATGAGGTTCTCCTGGCTGATTTGAAATCCTCTTTCTGGGAAAGTGGAGCAAACCCTTACGGCCCTGAGCAGCCACTCATCTGTGCAAAACAACCCCTAGGGCCATAGCCTCCTCGTCTGCTGCAAAGATGGCTCAAGAACAACGTTAGCTTTGGGTAGAGAGATTCAGGCTTTGAAATTTGTCTGAAAAGGTCACTCTGATGCAATAGCAAAAGAACAAGCTTTAATTAGAAGCATTTGTGAGTTTTGTTTTCGTCCGGCAACCTCACATGGGCACAAACCAATGGCTGTCTTCAGAAAATCATAGTTCTTCCTGTGCACACTCTAGTGAAAGGAGTGGTCCAAGTTTCCTGATTCAATGGCAGAAAGAAGAAGAAAGAAAGGGGACAGCCATGGCATGGTGGGACGGATCCTTACCTTGGACATTTCCTCATGCAGAGTAAGTATGCACAGAAATCACAGAAATGGCACTTATGACAATCCCTGCAATTAGGGTATCCTGCTGGCTGCCCTGCTTGATTTCCTGGCTTGATTTCCAGTCAATTCTGCCTCTGCTTATCCGCCCTCATTGTCAAGTGTTGGCAGCCCAGAAGCATGGCTGATTAGTTTCAGTTAAATTCTTGCATACTTTTCTCCATTTAACCCTTCACATCCGGTAAAAGCTCTCTGTAAATGTCTGTAAAACTTTCTGATTTTCATCTGGTCACTCTTCATTCCCCTTAAAACTCTTATATTTCCAAGTATTTACAAAAAACTTGACAGTACTTAGCGCCATCTCAAGGTGCCACTTGAGATAATCTCATATTAACTAATATCTTCTTATTACTTCCTTGCACTCTGCATCCATTTGGATCTGTTTTCTTTTGACTAAAATCTGAATGATAAGCTCCTTGGCACCACAGTATTGTAATCATTTCTTTTCCCTGTTTGTATGTATGTAACACTGGAGAGTTGCGGTCACCAAGCAGCATTTTTGGAGCTACAGTAATAGAAATGGTTGTTATCCATACTACCCAGTATTATAAATTTGCCTGATGCTTCTAATTAAAAATTCCAGTTTTAGTTATTTATAACTATGTATATTTTCATGCTGGGTGTCTGCCTCTGCTTAAATTTTTTTTGGAAAGTTTCAGCAAAAACTGTTATGCTATTTCCCAGAAAAAAAGATTAGGAAAAAATATATTGTTTTGCCAATGTTAATGAATTGGTTGTAAGAATTCTTTTTTGGAAATGCTAGCTTCTTTGTACTTTGACTTGAAGGTTGGCAGACTAGAGTTATCCTGGTGCCAGACACATAAGCATTTGCCCATATTTGGCTGGGTTTTAAGCCCTACTCAGTAGTAATATGGTAGAGTTTGGCAAATAAATTCTTCACGATTCCTGTCTGTCCTGAGCATGTGCTAGCTTTTGCATGCCAAGCTTCATTATTTCCAGAGGGTGACCAGGACCTTCAGCATCCTTACCAACCAATGTTATGTGACTTATGTCTCCTGTGCCCACACTGCTAGGTCAATGGAGAGCAAAAAAAAAAAAAAAAAAATCTGTGTCCGGGCAAGAGAAGTCAAGATCTTAGATGGATTGTCAAAGAAGAGTAAGACTCTGACCTGCAAAAGCATGGAAGGTGTTCAGTTTTGTCCTAATTTAAATAACAGAAAAACATATATGTAGAAACTGTCTAGACAAGGAGACCTGAATCTAAAATCTATAAGGAAGAACAGGTGTAGTATGAAAAACTGTGAGGCTAGCAACATCAGAGCAAATGTTTATCTGTAACAGTAAGGAAGTCTTGGGAAAGTACCTCTGATTACTCTGGCAATTTCTTTAAGTTCCTCTACCCACTTACTTCGTTTATGAGCCCTGAGGAAAAGTCTCGTATCAACATGCTCTAGCTATAAATATTACTTTGCATGTAAATGCAATAGTTACCTTACCTCCACAGCATGAATATGGTAATTCCTTGATTTCCCCTCACAGAATTTGTTTGCCTAGATGAAGACTTCACCATTCAGCCATATCAAAATAATGGGTAATCAGAAGTCCTAATTTCCATATGGATGAGAATTTGGTGTCAAATGTCATGCATCCTCAGCTTCCCCTTTGCCTGGTCACCTTGGTAATAAGTGTAGATACTGGGCATAATTTTCAACTTTAGATGAAGATGCTTTAGATGAAGATTTATTTATTTGAGGATTAAGATACCATTATGAAACCATCACCAATGCCTAATACATCTGAACAGGAGATTTTGTAGGAGATTTGTCCAAAAAGATTTGGACAATTAGCTTTTAGTATCAGTCTTTCTTTTAGTCTTTTAGAAGAGGGAATTATAATAAATCTATAGTCCAAAACCCCTTTCTATTCCTATATCAGTTTAAATCCCATTGAATCTGGCTTTGTGTTTGCATGAATACACTGGAGTGACCAGGGTGGATCTTCAACTTTGGTGCATTCAGGTTATTGATGATTTTTGCATCACTGCCATTTTAGACCTGAATGATAAGCGACAGGACCACTTTGATGAAGTTGAGTTGAGATCTCACCATTCATGCCAGACAAGGTGGATAGGGTAGTGTAGGGAAGGAAGCCAGAAGGGTTGGCAAAATTTATGGCAGTGCTCCTCCTTGAGAAAGCATGACTGCCATTTGTAAGGCAGAGTAACACTGGATTGAGGACATTTCAGCTGCGTACTTGGACAATTCAGGAGCAACTGTAGCCAAGGGCACTTCCCTGTACATGTCAAGGCAAGTGTAATCCTTTCTGTAGGATGCAAACCTGTCACAATCATCAAGATCTTGGCCACCTGAAAATTAGATTGTTTTAACAGTCCTCTGATGTGGAATCACAAGAAGGCTCTGAAGAATGCTAAAACCCACTGGAAGGAGTTATGTGCTAAGGGTTTATGAACTAAGTTCTGTACCAGGGTGTAAGTCCACCTGTATGCTGTGTTGCTTTATACTCTGCATTTTATTTGCTTTATCTTTTTGTATTTTTTATCTTTATGCATTTTTCTGAAAACTCTCCCAACCTGAGCGATTCTACAAATTCTTTTATAGGGCACCAGGAAAGCAAGTGGATCTGCTTGCCTCTTAGACTGAGGTGCACAGTCTTTATATTCTGAGACATTTGTTTCCAATAAGCTTCTCAGAAATCTACACTCACCTGGTGTTTTGGAAGTACATTTCCCAAAAGATTCATTTCAGAACCAGGAGAAAGGAGGATCTAGCCCAAGCCTTCTTTTTAACAATAGTATCATGTTCTTCCTAACAGTTTAGAAAGAAATATTTATGGCTTCTCACTAGGTGTGAAAGCAAAACATGCAGCTCCATCTTGTTTTGTTTGGCCGTGCAGAGGGAAGACCTGAAGGAGTCTAGTCTGAAAAGAAACAGGAATGATTTGTGAAATGTGGACATGTGCTTTGTGAGTAACCCATGAAACACGAAACAGAGTTTTATGCTAGTTTCTGAGATGGGATCATGAAGGGACATTTAAGAAGCCTGTAATCACAGTGTGGGACAGTGATTGCAATATGGTCTAAGCATTTCAAGCATTATATGGAAACACGAACTGCAAACTCAGCTTGCTAAATAAAGACTAGGCCTGCTTTTGCATGATCATGTTGGAATTAGGTTAAGTCACTGCCTGTACTTTCAACAAGCTTCCCAAGTTTTTCTTCTTACAGATCACAGCTTGGATGCAGGGGATATCTCCAAAATGCATTACTTCATGTTGAGAGAGAATACAGCAGTAATCTGAAGCCAGAAGTAAGCCACATGATGGACTTCTGCAGGCATATAGGCAGTGCTACTAGGCAGCATTCCCACCACTTGTCTGCTTTCAATGTAACTTTGAGCATGGCTCAGTAGTGGAAAGCATCAGTGGTGAGCTGTGGTGACCCTGAAACAGGCTGTTGCTCTGCGCTATATCCATCTGGGCGCTGCATCTCCAGCTGCAAGGAGCACTGAGGTGAGGACTGCCTGTGCATCTCACATAAGAGTGTATTTTTAAAAAAACATCCGCATGACAAATGCATTACTGTGGTCCTAGTTTAGACTGAGCATTTAGGCAGAGGAAGTATTTCCGCTAAAAATGCATAGGAACAACTAAAACATGAAAAATGTAAATTTGAACATGTTGGCAGTGTGGCAGAAAGTTATTACAAGAATGGTGACAACAGTCATAACGGAAGATTTCTGTCTTTTTTTCTTGGATCCGAGGCACCCTTAGTCACAAGACAGCAACCTTCACCAGATTTTCACCACTGCAAGATTGATTGTGGTGTTTTTTTTTTGTTTTTTTTTCTTTTTTTTTAAATATTACTTTGTAATAGGGATCAGTCTGTTTCAACACAAGGCAGGATCACTGTCCTGAGATTATTAAAGCAGGTCCTGGCTGACCAACGTGATCTCCTTCTATGATCATGTGACCTGCCTAGTGCGTGAGGGAAAGGCTATAGATGTGGTCTACTTAGACTTCAGTAAGGCCTTTGACACAGTCTCCCACGGCCTTCTCCTGGAGAAGCTGGCAGCTCATGGCTTAGACAGGTGTACTTTTTGCTGGGTGAAGAACTGTCTGGATGGCCAGGCCCAGACAGTGGTGGTGAATGGAGCTAAATTCAACTGGTGACCATCATGAGCGGTGTTCCCCAGGGGTCAGTGTTGGGGCTGATCCTCTTTCTTTAATATTTTTATAGATGATCTGGATGAGGGGATTGAGTGCACCCTCAGCAAATTTGCAGACAACACCAAGCTGGGAGGAAGAGCTGATCTGCTTGAGCGTAGGAAGACTCTGCAGAGGAATCTGGACAGGCTGGATCGATGGGCTGAGACCAACTGTATGAGGTTCAACAAGGCCAAGTGCTGGGTCCTGCACTTCGGTCACAACGACCCCACGCAGCGCTACAGGCTTGGGGCAGAGCAGCTGGAGAGCTGTGTGGTAGAAGAGCCTCTGGGCGTGCTGGTCAACAGCCAGATGACCATGATCCAGCAGTGTGCCTAGGTGGCCAAAAAGACCAGTGGCCTCCTGGCTTGTATCAGGAACAGTGTAGCCATCAGGACCAGGGAGGTGATCGTCCCTCTGAACTTGGCTCTGGTGAGGCCCCATGCCAAATACTGTGTTCAGTTTTGGGCCCCTTTCTACAAGAAAGACACTGAGGTCCTGGAGAGGGTCCAAAGAAGGGCATGGAAGCTGGTGAAGGGGCTGGAGCACAGACCTTATGAGGAGCAGCTGAGGGAGCTGAGGTTATTTAGTATGGAGAAGAGGAGATTCAGGGGAGACCTCATCGCTCTCTACTACTACCTGAAAGGAGGCTGTAGTAAGGCAGGGGTCTATCGCTTCTCCAACATAACCACAGTTTGAACAAGAGGAAATGGCCTCCAGTTGTGTCAGGGGAGGTTCAGGTTAGACATCAGGAAGAATTTGTACCCGGAAAGAGTAGTGAAGCATTGGAACAGGTTGCACAGGGAAGTGGTGGAGTCACCATGCCTAATAGTCTTCAAGAGAAGTGTAGATGAGGCACTTAGGAACATAACAGATACAGTGCTGAAGGGTTTATGGTTGGACTCGATGATCTTGAACGTCTTTTCCAACCATAATGATTCTATGATTCTATTCTATTATTCTATTCTTTAATTTCTCAAGGACCACACTGAAGACTTGTATACTTGCCTGAGAGAGTGAAGGATCTCCTAATTCTTACACTGTGGGCAAGAGAAGAGATCTGCTAGATTGTGAGAGTAAGACACAAAAACCACTAACAGCATCTGGGGAGTCCTAGAAATTCAAATATGTCCTTCCAGAATTAAAATAAAGGTGAATCACAGAATCACGGAATGCTTGAGATTGGAAGGGACCTCTAGAGATAACCTGGTTCAACCCCCCTGCTCAAGCAGGAATACCTAGAGCACGTGGCACAGGGTTCCATCCAGGCAGATTCGGAAGATGTCCAAAGAAGGAGACTCCACAGCCTCTGTTGGACGGCTGTTCCAGGGCTCTGTCACCCTCACAGTAAATTTCTTCCTCATATGGAGATGAATCTTTCTGTGTTTTAATTTGTACCCATTACCCTTTGTCCTGTCACTGGCCACCACCAAGAAAAGTTTGGCCCCATGTTCTTTACATTCTCCCCTCAGGTACTTATACATATTGATCAGATCTCCTCTCCGTCTTCTCTTCTCCAGGCTAAACAGGCCCAGCTCTCTTAGTCCTTCCTCATAAGATAGAAGCTCCAGTCCCTTAATCATTTTTGTTGCTCTATGCTGGACTCTCTCTAGAAGCTCCATGTCCCTCTGTACTGGGGAGCCCAGAACTGCCTCCAATACTCCAGGTACGGCCTCACCAGAGATGAGTGGAGGGGGAGGATCCCCTCCCTCCACCTGCTGGCAACTTCCTCCTGATGCAGGCCAAGATCCCCTTGGCCTTGGCCACGAGGACACATTGCTGCCTCATGGTTAACCTGTTGTCAACCAGGACTCCCAAATCCCTCTCTGTGGAGCTGCTTTCCAGCACGTCAACCCCTAATCTGTACAGGTGCCTGGAGTTATTCCTCCCCAGGTGCAGGACCTTGCACTTGTCCTTGTTGAACCTCATGAGGTTCCTTTCTGTCCAACTCTCCAACATGTCTAAGTCCCTCTGAATGGCAGCACAGCCCTCTGGAGTGTTGGCCGCTCCACCCAGTTTGGTATCATCGGCAAACTTGGTGAGGGTGCACTCTGTGCACTTGTCCAAGTCATTGATGAACAAGTTGGACAGTGCGGGACAACACTGGCCACAGGCCTCCAACTAGACTCGGCCTCATTTATCACCACTCTCTGAGCTCTGCCATCCAGCCAGTTCTCAAACCATCCCACTGTCTAGTCATCCAATCCACGCTTCCTGACCTTCCCCATGAGGATGTTACGGGAGACTGTGTCGAAAGCCTTGCTTAAGTCAAGGTAGACAACATCCATGGGTCTCCCCTCATCCATCCAGCCAGTCATCCCATTGTAGAATGCTATCAGGTTCATCAAACATGACTTCTCCTTTGTGAATCCGTGCTGACTTCACATGCCAAGAGATGGTCTCTAGGATGAGCAGCTCCATCACCTTTCCAGGCATGGAGGTGAGGTTGACCAGCCTGTAGTTCCCTGGGTCTTCCCTCTTACTCTTTTTGAAGACTGGAGTGACGTTGGTTTCTTCCAGTCTTCCGGCAGCTCTCCTGCTCTCCATGACCTCCCGAAGATGATGGAGGCGGGCTGAGCAATGACCCCTGCCAGTTCCCTCAGCGCTCTTGGGTGCATCCCATCTGGGCCCATAGATTTATGGGTGTGCACCTTGCCTAAATAATCTCTAATCCAATTCTCCTCAATCAGCAGAAAGTCTTCTTCTTCCCTGGTTATCTCTCTTATGTGCAGGCTCTGTAGTTCATGGGGACTCATGGGAACCAGCCTTAGCAGTAAATACTGAGGCAAAGAAGGCATTTAACTCTGCCTTCTCAGCATCCTCCGTCACCAAGGCACCCTCCCTTTTCAGCAGCGGACCCACGTTTTCCCTAGTCTTCCTCTTGCTGCTGATATATCTGTAGAAGCCCCTGCTGTTGTCCTTGACATCTCTCACTAGTTCTTATTCCAAACGGGCCTTGGCCTTCCTCATTCCATCCTTGCATTCTTTGACAATGTTCCTATATTGTTTCCATAGGAGAGAAAGAGAGGATTTAGCTCATGAAAAGTAGCCCATCAAAAATCCCAAGCCCTTTTTCCATTTGAGTGACACACAGTGTCATCAGACCATGGGAAACCAGATTATTTAAAAAGCAGGAGTTGTTAAAGCAGTTATAGACAACACAAGGCTTGTGTTTGCATGGTGCAGGACAGCACTCGGAGCCTCATGGGCATGGAGGCAACTCTCAATCTGTGAAAAATACAGCATGCATGTGGCCAGGGGCCTTTGTTTTCTTATGGGAGAGTACAGACCTATTTGTTATGCAACTTAGACCTAGGAAGTGGTGTGGGGTTGTTTTTGGCTTCTTTGACATGGTTTTGGATAAGATTTTGGTATGTGGGCTTAAACTGAGCTCAGATTGCAAACTTCAAGAATTTATCATTTCTAGTGGCTTGCAGAAGTGGTCCAAAAATGAAATCCTGTGGGACAGCTGATGTTTGAAGAAATGCCACAATTAAAAATGAAATAAGGAACATGAAGTAGCTATTGGAAAATGTGGTTCATTTTATAATATGATTGAATAATAGAACAAACACTTACGAACCCGCAACTAAGCCTGAAAGTGTGGGACATGGTTTTAGATAGAAATGATATGCAGCCAACTGTTTCAGAAATAAGAAAAGTGCTGTAATTGGTGAGGTCCTGAAATGCATGTGCTGCCAGCTTTTAAATGCACTAGACAAACTTGAATTTGTATTTGTTTTGACTCAATCCCCTGAAATAAATTTGGATCGGATATTTAAAATCCAATTATGCTATCTGCCATATTTCAAATGCTAAAATAAACCTCCTAAAAGGAAATAAGCTCTCCTTACAGCTTTCAAGTGGGTATTAGTGCTGGGAACAACCTAAGAACACTATCATCTTGGTTTCACTTCACTTTTGACTCCCACTGAAGCAATGGTATATCGGAAAAAAAAACACAGGAACTTCTTTCTCCCCAGTAAAAATATACATGATGCTTACTAAAACCCAAACGGGTTGCCAGTGCACCCACGTGCCTTATGGTTTATGTTGTGTTTTCCGAGTGAAAACTTCTTGAACATTTGAAATTCAAAAAAACAACAAGAGAAAACAGAGGAGTGAGGCAAATTTTCCAGTGTAATCCCATTGTCCTCTAGCTTGACAAAAAATAAAATTTATTATGTGCAATGAGTCTGCTTTGGGACAATGTTTTTGCATACTTGGAGAACATGGGAAACAGAGAAAAATGGAAAACAGAAGGCTGAGATTTCACCTTTCCTTTTTTCTTCAGCTTTGCTCTCAGAGGAATTCAGTGATAATGCTCAGGAGCCTTTGAACATGGGTGTGAAGGACACAGTGGGAAACACAATAAACTTGTCCAGATTATGCACTGAACTATAACCTTCAACTCCCAAAGGAGCAGCACATCTATTACTCTGCTAGCTTCGCAGGAAGGTCTGGAAGTGCTTTTAGCTGTGAGACAATAAGCTTTTGTTTATAAATATATCTTTTATAGAGTACCTGGGTACATTTTTCTGTCATGTAAGCATTTGTGTCATATGAAAATCCTGGGGGAAAAATCATTTTCATTGTGATAAAGAAATATTGATAGCTAATTTGGTATATGAAATGTAGAGGTTTCAGAGGCAGGCTCAGATTCAGGGGCTGTCAGAGCTTTAGCACAGAACTCATTGCTGCAGCTTTCCATGAGCTTCATACTGTCAGCAGAAAAAAGAATTTTCAACTTTTTAAAATTGCTGTTTACTTTTAAATTGGAATCAGCATGATCTTGTGGCAGTGATTTTTCAGGTCCCACAATCCACAGCACTGATGAAAGTCTGAAAAAAATGTAGAGATCTCTGGATGTAAGAATCTATAGCAGATTTGGACCTGACCTGGCCTCCGTTCTGCTGCTGTCCGCCTTTCCTGCATCGCTGGCAATAGTTGCATGGACACTGAGGGCACCCTTGCATTGTGAAGGTTTGACCTCTCGAAAACATCTCCTTACTCCAAGGGCTCCTGTGTTTCACTTGCTAGAGGTGAAATTGTCCCATTTCCCTTGGACTAAGAGCCTGACATTTTCTCTCATGAATCCACTTGCCTGGACATATCAGCCTCAGCTCCTTCATCGTGTGTGCTCCAGTCTTGCAAGTCATCCTCTGAGCTTAGCTGTAGAGATTTCCACTCTTTTCTGCCATTTCTCATCAGGCTATTGCTCAGCTCCAAGGGAACCACTTACTGTGTCCCAGGCCTGAAGAAACCAACTGCAACAAATCCATAATAGCATCTGGCCGTAGTAGCATCTACCTTTCTCATTGCCTCGCTGGATCAAGTCTCTGGGTCTTCTTCCCCTGGTATTACAGGTGGATTTGCCTAGCTGCCTTGTAGCTGATCTCTCTGCTGAGGCTCCTTCTGCTTTCCCCTGATGCTTTTTTTGTCATTTTAACCTATGAGACCTTTAAGCGGCCTTTAATACAACACTATTTAACTGGTGTCAAAAAAGAGAGCATCTTCAGTATTTAATTATACCTAAAGTATCATCATACCTTTTAATCACCTATTTGGGTGGGGAATTGTGAGCTGTAGTGTGGAATACAAATATATTCCCTGTTATTTCTAAAGTCTGAAAACAAGAATGAAATTGAAGCAGGACAGGATATCATTCTCTCCCAGACTTCCCAGTCAAGACCAGTGAATTTCTTCTTGTGTTTATACCCCAAGAAATCTGGGCAGAGATTGGCTTCAGCCCTCCCTTGGGACCTCTGAATTGCACATGTGATCCATGCCATGTAAGATACGTGGTACCCCTCACTAGCCGTGCCAGACATGCCTCTCTGTTACTGTCGACTTTTCATCTCTATTCCTCCAACAGCTGCTCCTGAAAAAAGGATGTAGCAAGTTCTGCCGACTCAGTATCATCCCTGTGGAAATGTAATGACTCTGAAACTACACGTGTCTGGGCTTTTCAGACATGAGTGATGACATTTCTTTTTGCTATGTCTTTCAATTCTATTGAGATAAGCAACAAAAATTCTACAGCAGTGCTGGCACCTTATAATCCCACATATCACTCTTTATATTGCTACTTCCTTTCAGATTTTTGTCATTGTTGGACAAGAGCCCATAAAGTGTGTTGTCTCATCATTTGACCTTCCAGAACTCCTGCTACAGCAATTTTCATTTGACCCACATCTAAACCAAGTGGGTTGGCATCCAGCTAATTTTATGCAAAATTCAAAAATTCCTCAAGCTAATTTCTTTTGCTTTGGAATGGAGTCAGTAAAGCCAGAGATCCTTTCCTTCTGTTTGTCATGCTCATTTTGGTTCCCTTGTTCATTTTCCTGCCATTTCCTAGAGAATGGGCAATGGGAGGAAAGGAGAAAGGGAGGGAAGGAATGAAGGAAGGAAGAAAGGAAAGGTTTCTCAAGCTGTACAATGCTATAATGCAAGCAGCAATTCTTCAGGATGTTGTTCCACTTCTTGTAATTTTTACTAGACAGAAGGAGATCTTGCTAGCTGGTTCCATTCACCTATTTTGAGGCGTGTGGCACATTGAAACCCTTCATAATGAAGGATTCTTCTACAGGGACTTCATTAGGCTTAATTGTCCAAGTGGCTTTCAGAGTGCCTGATTTTTAAAGAATGGTCTAAGTCTAGAATTGAAGAACCTCACAGCTTTGATGAGCCCTGCTGCACTGCAGTACATACTAGGGCATTTCACACATTGCTATCTTTTAAATTTATCTTACTTCAAACACCTAGAATGATCAGTTCCCATGTTCCCAAACCTATTTTAATATTGTTGCTATTTTTTACCTAGATAAAAGTGAAAGCTGTTTCTAATGATTAAATAGAATAAAAAATATTGGCACACTAAAAATCCCAGGAGCTTTCAAATTATATTAAATCATACCTTTAATAAATTTGTAATTTCTCCCAGCTGTATTCATTATCTAAGGACTGTCTTACCTGAGCAACTAACCAGAAATGTTCTAAAAATTAGGGTGTGTTTCTCCATTTCTGACTTACTTTTTCCTGAATATTTTAGAATGCACCAGAAATGCGAAATTCTACAACAGAATTGCATCTTTACCCAGGTGTATACTGCTGCCATGTCACAAAAACATCATTGACACAGAGAGAGTGTGACTGATAACTAATTATAACTATGACCTCTTTGAGGGGCTTGTGAAATATGTTTAATCTTAATATATGCCACTGTTATTAGCACATACTTTATCTAAAGTCATTGCTGAATTTAAAGGGACTGCTTGTATGTTTGCTTTTGAGTAGCCACTTGAATTCTTAGCAGGATCAATCAATCCTCCATATATTGGAGGATTGGAAAAGGATCCGTAGAGCTTCCTAGGGCTTTACTGCCTATAGATGCCTTGCACTTGGTTGGCATGGCAGAAACAAGAGCAGAGCGCAGAGGACTTCTGACTTCCCGTTCTGGCTTTGTGTGAGATGCATCCTTCTCACAGAGAACAGGAATATGGAAATAACAGCAAGGGGTTTATCAAGGAGGCTGCTGCCATTTCTTATCCCACCGTATTTCACAAATATGGCCTGTGCTCCAAACAGTCCTTAGAACCCTCATTCTAGGGATTTAAACAAAATATTTCTTCATTGCTTCTGAATTTTAGAGCAAGTACAGAATAAGTGCATGGTTTCTCCAAACCTCAGACAATTTACTTTGGCTACCGATACACCCACAGAAAGAGTTTTGCGATTTATATATTTATCCTTTCCTTACTTAGTATTGATTCTAAATAAAGAAGAAACCATGCTTGACGGGAAATGTATGAGTAAGGACATATGAATTAAAGAGTTTGTTTTATCTACCCACTTTCCTTTTACTGCTGCCAAAAAAGAAAGTTTTCTTCTTTGTAGTAAAGAGTGCTCTGTGTATAATCATTACAATATAGATTATGCAAAACCTTTTTCAAATAAGAAATCATTATATTATTATTCCTGCTCCATTTTATTAGTCTTTCATTAATTTTACCCTGTTTTCCCAACCTGCTTTTTTGAATCATACACTCTCAGCATCATTAAATTCACCTGTTATTTGCCTATCACTACAACCTGTCATTGTATAGGTCTTAGACGTTTATTTTAAATTTATCAGATTTTATGTCTGCTAAAGAAATAAAAATAGGGAGCTAGTTCTGTGATGGCAAGTGTCATACAGGTAAGTCAATCTTCTGAGCAGACAATGCTGCTATGCTAATAAAGTTCTAATAATTTTATTTTATATCCATATATTTCCATCAGTGGTAAGAGGCAGCCATTTTCCTCAATGGATAAGTTTAAAACAATATTTTTGTTATGTCTGTGGGGAACTATAATAACCTTGAACCAGCACTCCAGATGCAGGTTGCACTATATAATTAGGTACTCTAGATAAACATTACTGTAGAAGTTAGAACTGAATGAACTTTGAAGGAATGGAAAGAAAGGGAATTATGATCCAGTGGTAAGAATACAATTCTGGCAATGGTCAGGTAACAATGTTTTCCTGATGATACTTTTACCCATTTGCCTTAGTAAATAAGATAATATGCTTGGAAAAAGAATTAAGATCTTTATTTTTAATGCACACTTGATCCTTGTTTTTAAATTTCAGCTTGATACGTATTCCTGCAAGATAGGAAGAAAAAGCAGCTGAACACATAAACAGTCGTATATATCCAGGTTAACCTTCCTTGGAAATTGCACAGCCTTGCTTCATCAGTATTATTTCATCAGTTCCCGTATATTTATTGTTTGCAAATTATCATTAGGCATGTGTGGAAACTGATTGTACACTTCACAGAAAGTCAGTAAAGTATCCACAGGGAAGCCAAACCTCCGCATGAAGATGGTAGCAGAATTCAGAGACACCAGAACTTTCTTTACATGAGGGAGGTTGTTTCTGTGCCGTGATGTTGCTGGGGTCCCACTAATAAACCTACTCACCTCAGAAGCATGGAGGAATATGATGTATTGTTGCCCCAAGCAAGTAAAAAAAAAGGTTAAAACTGCTGAATGTGTCATTTCCAGTAGCATGGGCATGTTGAGCTGAGGTCAAAAAGCCCACTGTAGTCAATAGAAAGACTCCTACTGATTTGAGGAGGGTTAGGAAGAGGCCTTGTTGGTATATGGTGCTCTGTGAGACTCATCCAATGCAGATGAACGGTATCCGTGTGTCCGTGCATCTTGCCCAGATAAAGATAGATTTATCTTTTGCTCCTTGGTGTAAGTCTATGAAGTTGAAACTCAGTTTAAGAAGTGATTGGTTATTGATTATTTCCTCCGATGCCAAAACAACACTGCCTTAATGGGTAGTGTGGCCTGGCTCATGGTGTTGATAATAGGGCTTTGGTGGTGCTAATGGAGGACATCTGCTCCTCACCAGAGCTCATACTCTGCATACCAGTTTCCTTACTCATGCCTTCATTTTAGTTCTGGGAAAGTGGCCCGTGCCTAAATTGGACATGAAGGAAATAGGTACCAAAATAAGACTGTAGAAGGCTAAAAACTTAAAACTTAAAAAAAAAAAAAAAGGAAAAAAATAAAGAAAAGAAAAAGAAAAAAAAGACAATGCCAGAGATGTTCTCAAAAAAAAAAAAAAAAAAAAAAAAAAAGAGCAAATGAGCAAATGTAAGAAGATATCTGAAGTGGAACTGAAACTTACAGTTTAGCTTCTTCTCCTATGAACTTTAAGAGGGAAGTCTGGACCATGGCATAAATCCAGCAGTAGCACACACTAAGTTTAGATTCCATGGATGTTTAAGGGGAAGCTGGATGGCTCCAATGCATTAACATAAACTTGTTCAACCAAGTAATGGGATGACCTATGAACTACCACGGTTCCTCAAATTAATGTAGTCAAAAGATATGTTTACTGCTGCATGTTTTTTCAAATTCTGGTCCCAGGAGAGCATCAGTGAGGACAAATAGACAGAACATACCTGGGTGCTCTACCAGGGGCTGCTGAAGCAACTTGTCACACACTGAACCAACAAAAATCCAAATATCTTACCCAGCCAATCCTGGGTACACACAAAAGCAGGCAATTTAGCTATAGAAATAGCTAAGGCAGTCATCAAAGCTTCATGAGTACTTTCATCTTTTTGTATGATAAGTAGCTGCATAATCTAACAACTCCCAGGTGCCCCACAGGGCTGGCTTGCACGCTGTCTTTCTATTTTTTTTTCCTGGTGTGCTTTAGTCAGAGTATTTGAAGTGGATCCCAGAACATTGATATATATGGTCCTTGCTTGATATATAAAGTTTTTCTGAAATCAGTTCTTCTATTTTTCCATTTGGAGCAGCAATTGCCATCTGTCAGGTGCCCAAATTTATTTTAAATCCTATCACGCCACTGCCAGGAGAAACAGCAAAAAAAAAATCATAGTTTTGGAGTCTCTGAAAATCTTTTTCGTAGTCTAGCTTTAGTGACAGAAGCTTTTAATGTTCATTCCATTCTTAACCCCGTGTCTCTCTGAGTCATCTGCCTCTTCAAAGGAGATGATAAAACAAAAAGTATAGAAGCTGCCTTTAGATCAAAAAGCAACTTAAGAATCTGTATTTCTCCATCTGAATCTCATGTTGGAAATCCTTCTTCTTCAAGGCAGACTTATCTGTGAAGAAAAGCCATGGTGGCATTTAAATATTCTTCCCTTGTAATTATGTTTAATTTTCTACAGTTTTGTAATTAGTTGTTATTTCTAATATGCAGTGGCTGCAAAATTTCTACATGCTCATAACTCAGGGTTGAGGTCTGGAGACATTTCTTTATGTGGAGGGAAATCACAAGTTCTTCTGTCTTCCTAAATGATAGGCCTGGCGAGTGGGGGGCAGCAATTTGTTACTGGCTGGAATAGTACAGCGTGAAGAGGAGGTGATCTGGAAACACAGTTTACATAAGTAATGTACGTAAGTGTTGAATTTATGTGGATACTGAAAAGAGCCCTTCGTATTCTTTTGAACAGACTTTCCAAATATCCACAGTACAAATGAGTGGAGTGTAAGTAACCATAGGGGAAGAAGTGAAATCTTGAGAAGGACTGAAGAGTAGTTACATGGGGGAAGAGTTCTGTAGCAAACAAAAAAAACAAAACAAACAAACAACAGAAGTGGAAACCCAGGGATCTGTACTGGGACCAGTGCTATCTCATACACTGATGTGGGAGGAAGCAGGCAGCAATCTAGTTAAAATCTGCTGATGACTAAGTTGTTTTCCAAGTGAAAAATTGTGCAGACTTAAGAAATACTAGATGGATTCATAAACACCAGACAACATTTCCCACATGATTAACATGGACAAATATATTGATGCCAATGTGCTTTACATAGACACTACTTCTCCAGGATATGTAGTACTCAGAAACTACTGGAAATTTTTATGAGAAATGAAGAAAGATATTGTGATGTTCTCACTGTTTATCAGGAGGGCTGTACCTCCGTAGCTATGGATCTAAAACCAGACAGAAGGATTGTGTGTCTCAAAGACAAAGAACGCCCTGTGTCTCCTGAGCAAAGGGATGTCCCTGTCTCCTTCCAGATTTGCAGCTGGAAGGAAAATGCTCAGCAAGGCAGAGCCCCTTGCTGAGCTGGCAGGTCCCAGTGCCAGACATACAGAGCACACTACAGGGTCTGTGCGTGTTCTCCTTGTAATGGTACCAATGGCAGAGTCAACACAACAAAAAGAGAAACCCAGGGAGCCACAGTGTTTGCCTGCAGCTTCATTTTGCAATCTGTGATGCCACGGTGAGGTCAAACTGTGTGTCTACTTGCCTGCCTGCCCACTCACTCAGGTAAGAGGTCCAGCACCTCAACCTCAAACTTCAGTACCACATTTAGCTGATGTCAACGGGAAACAGGCTCTGCCACGGAGGTGGCGTTGAAGAGGGAGGCTATATATAGGCCCTGTACTCAGAAATGGTGTGTACTTTTGGAGGGCGACTTAAAGGAACCGGGATAAAAGTTTCCACCGAGCTAGTAGGAAAAGGGGAAGCCTGCAAACAGATCTGAGTCAGGCCTTCAGGGAAGGCTTGGGAATTAATTCTGTCTGGGTGCTCACCTCACTTTTATCACTCAGTTGTTGTTGCCAGAAATGGTATAACTCTGCAAGAGGTTGGCCTGGTGTAACCAGCTCTGCCTGAGCCCTGGCAAGCTCGTTGCTGCCAGACAGGGTCAGCTTCAGAGCTCTGCCATGGGTGACAGTTCCAGGAGATCCTAGTCTTCTGCCACTCCTCTTCCCCTAATCCTTTGACTGCCACTCATTCCACTATTAATACCTATCTCTTTTCTACCCTTTGCCGATCCATTTCATAGAAGTTTCCATTTCACAATTTGTTCTGTGTCACCATTATCCAGTGTTTCACTCCACTAGTAGTGCAGCCCATAGAAAGTACTTACAAGAGAAACCCTCACTAACTCCCTCCCTGCTATTCTTACAAAAAAAAAATAACAGAACATGAAATCTAACCCCCTGATTATGCTTCATAAGGATGATTTTTAAACAGTAGTAAAACATCAAGAACATCTGAAATCACTGAAGAAGCTAAAGAAAACAGACAGGACTTGTTTTCTTCATAGATACCGATATATTTTAATTTACTTCTTTCTATTAACTGGGTTTCCTTGACCATGTCCACAGCGATCTCAATTGTAATTATGGAGCAGTTAACCTGTTCCCCATGCCTAACATAACCCATAATTAGTTGTCTCGTGTCCACAGTTTATGACTCAACTCCGTGTGGTTTTTCTATATCAAAGGCTTGGTTACCAGATTTTTTTTTTCTTTACCACAGTACTTGTGCCTGTACTGGCAGAGGGCAGCAAAACCTGAGCACATCTGTTTCGTTTGAGGACAAAACCACCAGAAAACCAGACAGTTTTATGAAGATCTTACTTGGGTGCTTTCCAAATGCTACATAATCTTGTAGAATAAAATGTTTTCTTGAGGAACAACCAATATATTTAGATATTCAAGTAGTCACTTGTACACTGAAGTATAACCTGTTCAGACTGAATGCTATCTTTGTACCTTATCTGGAGAAAAGAGAAACCAAAATACACAGCTTGAGGTGGGGGTAGGCTGTTTCACTCTTTTGACAGGCAAGAGTTTTATGCAATGAATTCATAAAGCTCTACATTAATTATGTTTCAATATCTCTTAGGGCTCTTCATTTGGATGGATAAGATCACCCTTATGAGAAAGTAGATTACTTTGAGTTACAGCTTTGCTGAATAAGAATGAACATTTTAATAAATGTTTAGGCAGGTTTTCCATTTGATTAATTTTTCAGTGACACATGGGTAATAGAGGTGTGCAGAAAGCAAACAGGCAATTTAGAGTGATATAAAAATGTAGAAAAACTGCTATTCAAGAAGAGTTAGTTGGATGAGAATAATTAACTGAACTGACCTAAATATTTTAACTGCACAGTCAGTTTGTGAAGCTGAACTTTCTGACCACACTACGCACCTGAGGTGCCTCTCAGTTCCTGAATGCACAGATGGCGCTTGCTGCAGAAGAGACATTTCATGGGCGCTGAAGTGCCTCCCTTCCACCAGCAGGACCCAGAGTCATGGGAAAGTTTCACACTGTTTATCCTTGCATGTATTTTCCCTAGTTAATAATAGGGATGCATTTTCCCTAGACAAATCACAACTGGGGACATTGTATCAATACCATGATGCGGTTTTCACTGAGTGGTCCAAATTAACGAGAATTTCTGTTAAAGGAAAATAACAGTTGTGTAGCTGTAATTATAGATAAGAAGAAAAATGTCTAGGGAAGGACTTCTCTTTTTTCCAAGTGAGTTGACAATTTATACAAGATTTGCTTGTTGAAGTCTCCCATTTGGTATCCATGCTGTCTGTTTTTGTTCAAGGAGATGATAAGCAAAGTCTGAGGTATCCCTTCTGCAGTAAGAGTGGGCCAAATAAAGAATATATGATGCCCTTACTGAATGGGATGCCTGTCTGAACATTTTTCCATTTCTTAAGTATAGTATTTCTGGCAACAGAGCAATGAATACAAAGTTCTTCATATAATTTTCCTGGCAGCAAAGAATAAATGATGTACTAATGCATTGGCTCTTGGAGGATTATTAATTAACACACATGAATAACTGAATTGCACTTCAGTAGAGGGAGAAAAATACCATGGTAGATGATTCAATTACCATGGTCCAATTTAACTTAGCCGAAAATTTATAAAAAATTTAACCCTGAGGTATTTTACATGGGTTTAAGCAGATCAAAGTTGATGGATTATGAATTACGGACTGGCTGCTGTGTCCTGATTTTCTAAAGTCTCTGACTGAGATGTTACCTAGACGCTGAAAAGACTGTAAGAAATCAATAGATCTGTCTCTCCCTGGCTTACATGATATAAAATTCGGGGCGACAGATGTTCGTCTCTTCCAGCTTCCAGCTATTTTTCAGTAGGGCCCAATTAGAAGTACTCATGCGGAGGGGAAGATTTATTTAAGAGAGGAATCTACCACACATTTCAGATCCTAGCAATGAAGTAAACAAGCAGTAAGCTGTCCAGACTGGTACCAAGATTAATAGCAACAAGAAGGACAGGCTCTTCAAGTTTCACCTATGGCTGAATTCTTATGGAAAATGGCAAACAAACTCCAGACAACTCAGTTTAAGAGAATATACAATAAAATCAATCAGCCTTGATTTGCATTTCACTTGAAGAAGAACCTGTTAATTTTCGACAGTTTTAATATACGTTCTAATAATATAATAATTTCTACATTTCACAATTACACTTGTATATTGCATTTAAAAACTATGGGGGATTGCAACTAGTCTGAAATTAGTGAAAACATTTTGGCATGGATGACAGACATTTGCCTGCACCTTTTCCCATCTCTGCAAATAGGGATGCTTACTATCATGATTCAGCCTACTCTTGCAATATGCAAGACATCAATATGTGTGTTAAGGGCAATACATCTTTTCACAAATGAAAATAGAAAAAGGTTTCTTATGTGGAAATTTTGCAACTTTGTCTTTTAAAGAAATATCTAGTCATACATGTTTTTACTAATTCGCAAAACTGAAAGTAGCATTTTTCATTACAATAATGAAAGCATGAGTTCAGACTTCATTATCGCATAGTTTTAGATGAGCCTTCTACTATCTCCCTGCTAACTGAAATAAATGTGAAGATTAAATGTTGTTAATATCCAGGGAATGACAAATCGATATGACTTTTAGAATTGCTTTCCAAGAGATTCTTCTTGTAAGGTTTTCTGCTTGCTAAACCATCAGTTTGTGGAAAAAAAAAAAAAAAAAAAAAAACAGAACCCATAATCTTTCAATTAGAAAAGGTTAAAAAAATCAAACCAGCTAAGAAATGGTAAGAAAACATTTCAAATTTTCAAACTTAAAACTAACCAGAAGGCAGAAATTACTGGTAATTCATGTTTTTTTACAGAAAATACAGGAACATTAGTAGCTCTAATAAGCCATGAATTAACAAGACACATTAATATGAGAGACTGTGGACTTAGCTTAGGTTTTAGGAGCTTTGTTGTTTGCTTGGAGAATGAATTTTAGCAATTGTGTTTTCACCATGAGTCACTGCATGCCTGACTTAAGGCAGCTTGTCCTGTTTCTGTGAATCATTTTCCTTATACTGGAGTGGAAATAATGTTTACTGTGTTTGCAAGACTGTGGTGAGCTTTTATGTGTAAAAATACAATAAGGTACTCATATAAGAGAAACTTTAAAAATGAAAGTACATATAATAAACATTCATAAATTGGATCCAGTATGCCTAACTTGAGCAACTAACTTGTGGCTAAATTTTGTGGCCTAATACCTTTATGGTAATTGACCACATTCCCTGGACAGTCAATGGTGAGAAGTAGGTTTTCAAGGCTTCCTGGAGAAGCCTCTACAAATTAGCAAGACATCTTTTCCAAAGTCTTTTAAATATTTTTTTTTAAGTGAGAGATCAAGAAAGAGATACCAGCTCCTGTGAGAGAGGCAAGATCAAGGTGATAGGATGTCTACCTCTGTACGTCTATGAGAGCAATTAAAGCTGCGAGACATGAATCAGATAGAGGTAACCTTGCCACAGAGGAAAAAGATGGCCCAAACAACTTCTTGTGCCCCCGTTCAGTCTTATTCTTACATGTCCATAGATGGTTCTTATATTTCTAGCACTGAAAATATCCAAACTTCTGGAGATATTCCTCTTGTCTTTTGAAGACTTCCCATTCAACATTATGCATTTACCTTAGATGGAAGAATCATTTTTTCTGACAGCCTTCAAAGGAATCTCCTTTACTTCATGGACACCTTAGAGATAGCTTTGTTAGGTGTCTAAAATTGTCACACAATTTTTAGGTCTATGTGATTCTGTGTCTCCTAGCTGAGCAGACTAGATCCTACCTAGCATTTCTGCACTTACAAAAAGGATTGCTAAATCTTTGAAATTTGTCTGTGAGTTGGTTGACCACAGCAGAGAACTGACAAGCAATAATAATTGTGTTATTTTTGATTGTATTGAAAAATTTGAAGAGGAGGAATTTCATTTCAATATGCAAAGAAAAGGCTTGGAAAAGAGCAGTCTGTTTTATTTGATTGCTGCACTCTTCACTTCATAGGTAGCTGTTGCAATAAGCAAACACTCCCTGTAATTGTGGTAGTGCACAGTCACTGTTCCCTTGAGCTGGTTGGCTCATTTGAGATGGATGTCTAAGTGTGCTGCCTGTTTTAGCATTTAATCCCAATAGTTTAGGACAACCACAATCTTTTAAGCATATAATTCATCTTAGTTCCCTACGAAAGTTTTAAGAATTTTCATGGCCATCCCAGTTTTCAAGGTCTTTTGATGGACTTTGCAGGCCTCCAGAATCTTACATGAACACTGCTTCAGACATGTCCTCTCCATACTTTCCATCTCCCAGATTAGATACTTTCGCCATGTGCCTTGTTGTAGAGGGCAGTGCCATCCAGCTTCTCACTTACTCTTCTATTTAGAGGTCTATGTTGGACAGTCTGGCTTTCAGCAATGACGCAACTTTATTATGATAATAATACATGTTAATTTATGGGCATCCACGCTTGAAGGATACTGGGCACCTTAACAAAAATAACTAAAAATGAAATGACAATAAACAAAGGCAAAAGGCCTATAAAAAGAGATCCCTGAAGCCAAGTGCTTAAAACCCCTGCACAACAAAACAGGAAAGGAAATGAGAAAGTCAGAAGCGTTGCCCGCAAATGTATTCTGGAGTGTATTGGTGACAACGCCTTTCAGAGGCAAGGGAGGAGACCCATCTCTTTGACCTCCTGTGTGGAACAGGCAGTGATCAACACCATCGGTCTGAACTGCCAAGGAGGGACACAGAGCTTCTGGAAGTGCTCCTTTTGCCTCGGAACAGGAAATCTATTGGAAAAGCCACATTACCCTTAAAGCTATGTTGTCTCCCTCGGCTTCAGTGAAAAGGTTAATGGAAAACTTTTCCTCCCTGGGTTGCCTGACATTTGTGTGAAGACATAACATGTGATCTTTTATATAGCTCTGACGGTCCTATAGCATTTAAGGTTAAAATTATTAATTTTTGATAATGGGTGTCACTAACTACATTAGATCCCAAAGAATGAGTAGTTTTAAGAAAAAATACTGGAGGCATGTTACCTTGAGTTTTATTTCTAGCTCTTCAGCAACTAGAAGTTTTGATCCTATTATTTCTGTGCCTCAAGTGGCTTATCTGTGAAGTGAGCATATTGATCTGGCTTAATGGAAAATACTGTAGATATGCTAAATCTGTGATTATTTCCCTTAGCTCTGCCTAAAGCAAATTCTAGTCTCAGTATTGATATCTGCCTTGTAGCCTGCTAAACACTTCTGGTCTATTAAAGTCTCCTTCAGCTACTTCTGGGGTCCATTACTTTTTTTTCTCAGTCTGCTTCAAACTTTAACAAAGTCCTTGACAGGAGGTTTTGTGTTCCCTTTGGAGGAGCTAATAGCTATTAAAAATCTGCTGAAATAACTTTAAAAATGTGACTTTTGTTTTTTCAGTCTGTAATTACAGCATCAGTTCCTTTTCATGCTTCTAAATTACAGAGAAACAAGCTGTGCTGTTTTCTGATGTTTTATTATTTTAAATTACCCTGTGGCTTTGTGGGGACAAAGTAACTGAATATTTTTGGTGGTGTTACATAGGCAACGCCTTTCCCATTAGTTTTTGTGATTCTTCCTCACTCTTCAAGGTTCACTTCAGTGGGAATGGAAATTAATTTGCTTCAAGAGAAATAGTAATAATGAATGTCCCCTTTTAGTGGCTTAGTCAGCTTGAAATAAACTCTTAAAAATGTGCGCATCAGTTTTAACAGAGGCTTAATGTTAACTAGGATTAAGCGGACTCTGTTCCTGCTTCAAAACTTAATTATCTGGGCAGGGTTGCAGTGTGATTGGCATGGCTTCAGTGCAATGAATGAAATGGGGCCCCCAGTCCAGTCAACTGCAAATGTCACCTACCCCTATCATGTCTTCACAGTTTGGCATCCACCCACCGCTGCTCATGGGCCTCAGTCCAGTTGTGTCACTTATGCCGACAGTGGTTATTCTGCTGGATCCAGTCATAGTTTGAAGGAGTACATTGCGATGTTATTAGAGGCTCTAAGGATCATTGATCGTCTTTCAGCAAGGGTGGGCTACTTTTCAACATTCCCTGGAGCAGCTGCCCTCTGCTATTATTTTCCTTCCACCTCCCCAGTCTGAAAGTGTTTTGTCTTTCATTTTTTTTTCCCTTTACGGGAAAGACACAGCTTTAACAAAGGAAAGTGCCAAGTCCTGCATCCGAAGAGCAATAATCCCCCAGGCCAGTATAGGCTGGAGGCTGACCATCTATAGAGAAGCTTTGAAGTGAAGGTCCTGGTGAACAAACTGAACTAAGGCCAGCAGTGTGTGCAGGGGGGTTGGACTGGATGACCTCTAGAGGTCCCTTCCAACCTTAAGCATTCTATGACTAAGACTAACCCTAACTCTATGACTAATGTGTCCTCATGGCCAAGAAAGTCAACAACATACTGAGTGGGAAGCATTAGGCAGAGCATTGCTGTCAGGTTGAGAGAGATGATCTTTCCCCTCTACTCATTACTGATGAGGTGCATCTGGTGTGCTGGTTCCAGTACTGGGCTCCCCGGAACAATAGAGACATGGACATACTGGGGCAAGTCCAGTAAAGGAGTCAAAGATAGTCTAGGAACTGGAGCATCTGTCATATGAGGACAGGCTGAAAGAGCTGAGATTGTTCAGCTGGAGAAGAGAAGGCTCAGGGGAATCTTGTCTTCTGTAAATACCTGAAGGGAGGGTGTAAACAGGATGGGGACAGACTCATCCACTGATGGGACAAGAGACAGGCACAAACTGAAATACAGGTAATTTGTTTAAATCTAAGAAAATACTTTTCATATTGTCAGAGTGGTTAAACACTGGAACAGCTTGCCCTGAGAAACTGTGAAGTCTCCATCCTTGGAGATACTCAAAACATGACTGCAGATAGTCCTGGCTAATGTGCTTTAGGTGACCTTTTTGAGCAGGGAATTTAGACTCTGTGACCTCCGGAGATCCCTTCCAACCTCAGTGATTCTGTGATTGAGCTGAGTACTCACGAAAGAGTGTCTCACAGGTTGCATCAGCATTTATTGCTGGAAGAATTTGGGTAATTAGACAGTTAAAAAGCTGTCACCTGGTTAAATTATTAACCATTGCATCAAGATAATGTCCTACTTGGGCATCCATGCTTTCCTGATAGGACGTATGACAAGTTTTCTGAGTATCCATTTTATCTATTCACCAGACTAAGTACTGACAAAAATCTACTAAAACATGTGCTCATGCTACCTGCTTATCTTATTGCACCATTATTTTATTCCCATGCAACTCCTTATTTTAAAGTCAGTTCTCTATAGTGCTCTGTAATCAAGAGGTTTGTTGCTCAATTTGTTCCTCAAATGAGATCATAGGTCCATAGCCAAGAAATTGTGCCTATTCACAATTTTTTGCCAGCACGGGAAACGAGCAGCACGGAAAACCAGTCAAATAGAGAGTTATCTAAATTTACTACTTGGTTCAAAGAAAACATTAAGCTTTTCAGAGAATCTAATTTGTAAAGAATTTCTACAATAACTGATTGGGATTAATATTTATTTATGGATCTGTAACTGTTTTGATCAGCTTTTGCTGTTTTTACCCAAGCTATTTTGTTGAACCTGGAAGAAGATTCAGCCAGACCACTAACTTTAATAAGGTCTAGGATTTTCTTTGGATGTAAGGACTTGCCATATGGCAAATGTTAGTGCTTTCCACTAGTTTCATGTGTTAATTTTGTTGGGCTGTAACGCATATTAGAATTTACACAAGTATCATACAAAATTGCTAATGATCTGATTTATTGGCAAGCCTCCTTATTCTACTTTTTTTCTGATTATGAATTTATTTTTGATTGTTTATTGTACTCAGCCTAAAACAACAGGAGTAGATACGTAGATACTTGTGCTAAGTTTTGCTTCCTCCTAACACTAATTTAATATTATTTTCTTTCAGCCTCACAGAAACAAATGCTGGATGAAAACTAATCCAATTTTTGTTACATGCAGGTCAGGAAAATCTGATAGGCTGTGGGATTCCATTTTTTCTCGAACTTTTAGAATTGTATTATGAATGATATTGTGTTGTGTTAAATCATGTATTATTTGTAATGTGCTTTTGATTGTCTTTGTATGACTAGATATATGGTTGAGCCAGTTTCATATGTTTTGTTGCTGTGAAGTGGAGCAATAAATTGTGAAAGTAGCAATCATCCTCCATGGTATCTTTAATAAAATTTCTTTTTTTTTTCCTTTGAGATTCTCCAGGAAAAAAATCACAGCTGTCTCTATCTGTCTTGCTACAGAAAAAAAAAAAAAAAAAAGCGAACCCAAAACACCTCCAGGTCATCATGGTTTACTGTTGTAATGTTGGGACTAATTTTTGGCCTGAATAGCAATTGTTCAGTCCCTTGTTAAAAAAAAAAGGAAAAAAAAACCCCATGAAACAAGAGAGTGGTTTCACAGTTGTGGGTAATGTGAATATTTGAGTCTTGGCCTGCAGAGTTTTGCACAGGGGTGCAACCCAGGTCAACCACTGGTGATCAGAGTATTGTGACCAGAGTGTTCTTCAGAAAGGATTTTGGCTGTTTGAGCAAGGCAGCCAAGCACAGCCTGGGCCTATGTGCAGCCCACATGTCTTCTCATTCCAAAATAACTATCTGGATTACGGGATCCTTCACAGACCAATCCAGATAATCCCTGTTGCAGCTGGACAGTAATGACTCACAATGGCAGGTGTGAAGGACCAGCCAAGGCTGTGAGACAGCTAAAAGAGAGGCTAAAAAAAATGAGGGTCTTTTATAAGAAACTCAGAAGAAGGTGATAAGGCAAGAAAAAGAATGTGTGAGAGGACATTTCTCTAATAGAGAATCACCATCTCATGGAGAAGTGGAAAAAAAACAACCAACTGTCAAAGATTTGCAAGGGAAGGGGAAGGTTGAGGGATGTTGCAAGATTGAAGCAAGGGTAGCGTATAGATAGTGTTGGTAGAAACATTTGTCTGGTATCACTGTATTCTCCCAAATTATTTGTGTTCCTTTTTTCATTAATAACATTCCTTTTGTATACAGACAGGTGTAAGGCTTGTGAGAGGGGAAGTAGAGCCTGTTAAGGTGTCTAGGGAAAATTTTTATTTTTCCCAGGTTTCTGAGTGGATTCTCAGACCAGTGTGTTTGTTAGTTTTAACAGGAACTGCTTCCTATTTGCACCTGGCCAAAGTTACTGTCAACAGACTCAGACATTAAAGTCATGAGATAATTTTATTCACTTTGATCTCCCTATTAGAAAGGGGAGATTCTGGGAGCTGAGCTAAACTGGTACTTGGAATATGGAACATCATGAAAAATAACTTCCTCTTCTGGTGTATTTTGTTCTTTCAGTTGGATTCAGAGTTCCTGTACAACATGTATATGGGTCTTTTTATACCTCTCAGTTAATGAGCAGCCCAAGAGCATCAATAAGGCATAAATGGGCAAGCTCAGCACATAAATATTAGTCTACTAGTAGGTTCAATAAGGTTAAAAAATGGCATATTCTTTGCCACCTGTGACAGTCCAGGCATACTGAATTATGGACAGAGAAGTTGCAACAATAAATGAAGTGAGTAAAACACTATGTTAATACGGGATGTAGTATGTTGTTCTCTTTGACAAAGGAAAGCTTTCTGAAAAGGGCTTATACAGGCCACATGTTTTTAAAACTCTTCTCCTCCTTTAGGGTCTTATCCTGGTGATTTCAGAAGTATTACTGCTGATCTACAATGAGAGCATAGCTGAGTCCATTTTGCATTTCAGGATACACATAGAGAGTGTATTTAGCAGTTGCACTTTGAGGATGCAGCTTTAAGCAAATATAATTTCTGATTACAGTCATATATAATCTCAGTCATAGATAAGTACAACCTGCTATTAGAAAACCAGTGTAATTCTCCATAATAGTTGTAACATGCAGGTTAGATGTTTGCTCTTCAGCTCAGTATCTCACTCTGATGGGAACCACAGCATGTGTGGAAGTGTCCTATCATTCCAGGAGCATCTGGAAATTCCACTGTGGTCTAGGAGTTCATATATGCACTTTCTGTATCTTCTCAAAGAGAAGCTGTTGGCATGTTTGTTTTCTTGAGATAGGCTCCATATGGAGAGAGAGAGAGCATCAGATGAAAGAATACAGAACTGAGGATGTGGCAGGGTTGTCAGCAGCACAGAGAATGGTTTTCTTGTTGCAACAGTTCTGTTCTGCATCAATGTCAGACAAAGTGGAATAGATAACCAGAAGTTACAAAGGGAGGATGATACAAATGAGTGAAAGCAGGAAATTGGAAAAGACTCCAAGCCATTTTTTGTATCTTCTCAAGAAATGATGGCTATCTCCAGCTTAACCATACAGTGCAAGACACATTTTTTTTCTCTGAATGTTCAAGCATGGTTGTTATAACGAGATAACACAGTGGGCAGGACAAAGGAGGCAACAGAGAATGAGGCCCTTGAAATTAATGGAAAACTTTGGCCTGGTGACTGTCACTTGTCATTTTCATGTGAAAAAAAAATGGAAAAATAGACTTCTATTTTGTTTTGCATAGGGCTCAGCAATAACCTCTGCATATTACTATGCAGGCATGTGGAGTTTTGACAACACATACTTTACATCCAATGATAGAAGTGGTAAAAGTAACACCATGGCCTCTGGATGGTTCAGCTGTTGGAAAGCTCTAAATTATCTTTTGGGAAGGACTGAGAAATATGCAGACAAAAACAATCTGAGACAGAGACAGGCACAAAAAATTAAGCTGTGCTACACTTCTTGAGGGTATCTCAATAGAAACAAAATGAACATTGCTACTCATTAGCATCTACACCATTAAATTCAATTAAATTTAAATTAGTTTTTTTGTGAAACATACTATTTAAGGACTTCCTAACTAAATCAACAATGTTAGTAATTTCAAGGCTGACATAAACATTTTGTCATCACAAATATATCTAGCTCTTATCTCCCAGTATGGTTTGTTTCCAAAGTCTTGCCTTCCTAGACATGGGGTAATTTAAACTGTAGCCTCAGTTTCTGAGTTCTGGTCTTGCATAGATAATATTTCAAACCCCAAACTGATAGGGAACAATGGCACTGTCAAGGAATATTGGGAAGGGTCTCACTGATGTTGAGATATGTTAGTACTACCACTTAGTGCAGCTCAGGAGTTATTCTGCATGCTGGTCATTCCCATGAAAGTCAGCTAAATCAGGAATGTAGGGGATACTGGAATATTTTTAATATTCTTCTATCTTCTATCTTTTCTAATGAACAGCTTGTTTGTCTGGAAATTCCAGGTTGGCACTGCGAAACTCTTCCTGGGAAAGCTGCTACGTATGCTCCCACAAAATGAGCAGGTTTTGACAAACCACACTAACAGAATGGAAAATTCCACACTACCCTGTGCTTGTAGACACCCAGTTGAAGTGCAGTTTACTTGAGTCAATAGTGAAGTAGTGCCCAGTGCCTCAGGAAAACAAAAAATAAATAAAAAAGAAAAAGGAAAATGCAGATATAGGACTCATAACACATGGAGCTAAGAGCATTGTGGGCAAATGACCAGGCAGGGTGAGAAGTCATCCTTCTGTCTGAACTTCATGTTCACTTTTGATGACAGAGATCACATACAGTTTTGGTCTGTTCCCATTCTTATATGCTAGGGGTCCATTTACAACCATTGTATGATGGTTGATCCTCCTGCACGAGACGAACAGCAGATATTTCTTCTCATCCCTGATCCCTTTTCTTAATTTCTCATCCAATTTTGTGTTTTGCCCTCTTCTGGAGTTCCCTCACCAGACAGGCTGTGTGCTGCTTGGGTTGAGGGATACCCAGGAACTTAATGAAACTTAAGGCCATGCGAGTAAGGAGTTCTGTAGGAGGGCGATTTTGAAGGAACAACCCCAGCCTTTCTGTTCCATGAGTGAATGTAGTGACACTGGCAGGAGAACAGTGCTCAATCCATTTTCCTCTTTTTGCCCCATTCCACTGCTCTAATCTGCAAGTGGCCTTCACCAGGCTATGTAAAGCACTCCAGCAAATAATCAAGGGACTGTTTAATTTGGAAACAAATAAGAAAGGACAGTCAGGTAAAGGACACCTTATTTACTTTCTTGAAAGAACAAGGAGATATTCAATCATATTTAAAACACTGCAGTGTAAATCTTACCAAAGGGAAATGATTTTACATTATGCAGAAGCACTAATGCACAGCCACAGGATTTCACTAAAGCCAAGGTCAATAGGAATAAAGAGAGGAATTCAACATTTGTATGAGTAATAAGACTATAAAATTATGTCTGATGGGAATTTGTGTTTTGGTAAAGAAACATTAAAACAGCATGTTTTTATAAACCATCCAAGGGTGTTATTAAATATAACTCATAAAAGGAGCTGGTGAGAAATGGGGAAACAACTAATATGCAGAAGGGTAAGGGGAAATTGATATGATTCTCTTCAAAGGTTTCAGCCTATTCACAGCACAGGTCAGAGCTCCAAGCTCACACATCCAGCTAATCTGCGTGTGCCAATCAAAGAGATTCAACCGAAGATCAGAATCTGCATGTGTTGGCATGAAGCATGCCATCCTTCTGCACTCTCTCTTGGCCTTTGGAAGGTGCTTCGGTCTGGTCAAGGTCACACTTATCACGGCTTGTTACACAGGAGAAATGCCTAAAAGCAGAAAAGAGCATCTGGTCTGTGTGTTCCTTTTGCCAGATTATAGGATTTGTCACATTTTAATGAACAGAAATTTGAACAAAAGTTCCACAGTGGTGCTTTCTTTAACATTTTAAATAACTGTTACACTTGATTTCTTAACCCATCTTAATTCTTGTATTTCATTTGTTCTCCATGTAAACAAATTGACAAGACTTAGCCTCCTAATGAGATAGAATCCCTTCATCTTAAATCTGTGGAAGCTTCTACTCTCTGGGAAACAGGCTTTTATGAAGAATGATTTCATTGTTAATCCATTTTTATCACTACTTTATCTTAGTGAAATGAAGAAAGCATGAAAGTAGTTTACAGTTAATGACTTAAGCATGTTTTATTTGTGGGATTTGTTGGAAAATATGCCTGCAGAAACTGTAAATTTGAGGAATATTTTGTAAAAAGCAAGACTAACAATAATATAACTCTGTATGCATCTATAGTTCCTCTTCAAGTGAATGTTTCTGAACATTGGTCTGAATATAGACTATATTAGATCTACATTATAATTGCAGCATTACAATTGAATTACGACCACAAAGTTTAGAGTCCACTCCATCTAAGCTGAAATTTCACATTTGTACAAAAGCTAAAAGCTTAAAATAAAACTAAGCTATATTTATCCATCTTCTTTTAAGCAGCTTTTGCACGTGTGCTAACGAAGTAGGCAGTGTTAGAATAACAATCATACTGAGTTCTGGGTGTGTAACAGGAAGGATTTTTTTTTTTTGTCCAACAGAGAAAAATAGAAAGATTTGCCCAACCTGGTGCTAAAAATACAGAATAATTATCAGCTGAGGCAAAAGCACTTCTGACCTAAGCATGCATGCACACCACCTATTTTTAAGTCCACTTTGTTATAGGTGTTACAGGTGAATTTTTGTGTCAAGTACAGACTTTAAAATCAAATACAAGTGACTCTCCTGAGGAAGTGAGACTCATTCCCAGAGGAAGCAGTCCAGCCAGCTTTGACACCATGTTACGTTCCAGCTCCTACAGCAGGATGAAGGCTGAGACACACATCACCGCCTCTCCGGAGACCACGCCAGGTCATAGGAGCCCTAGACCTCCTCCCCTGTACGGCCTTCTGGGCAATGTCCAGCAGGCTTCGCAGCATGGATATACGTAATGGCATTGGAATAGTCTGTCTGATACTTGCTGTTGCGAAGGGTCTAACTATCATAATAATCTATGCGACGAACAAAGGATGATTCCTGATATTCAACACCCTCTAGGGCAATACCTCGCTTTCCTGATTTCCTAAGTGGATATTAAAGCTTCAGAAGACTGGGACTGCCATCTCTAAGTAAGCAGGTGTAAAGTCAATGTTGTTTTGTGTGTTTGTTGTAAAAGAAGTCAGAACCTGCTGCTTTCTTGCTTCTGCTTGTATTGTTGTTCACTTTACCTGTACATCTCAGTTCTGCTTTCTTCCTGTTTTTTCTTGTTAGGGCCCAATTGCAGCCTTCACCTGAAATCATGTGGAGCACTGAAAGCCTCCCTTTAAGACTAACATAAAAACAAAAAGGGAAATACAGAGTCTTTAACACGGATCCTATATTCCTTGTGAGAGCTGGTCACAGAATACGAAAATATATTGCCTCTTTAATTATATTGTATTTTATTTATTCTGGTCTTTCCTTCACTGTTGCCTACTCTTTCTAGATCTCTCTTTCAGTAGCCTTCCCCTGTCTCCCTCAGACCTCTTTTTCTTCTCAACAATTTCATAACAGAAACTTATTTAGCAGTGTGAGTTACGTCATGGAGCTGCCGCTCAGCGTGGGCATTAAATGAACTGCCTGTCAGGGACAAACATCTCATGTATCTGGCTGCCTAGGAAGCCAAAAGAGCTTTGGAGCAGAAGTCAGGATTTTGCTCAAACCTTCTCCTTGCTGAGAAGCTGACAGGTGGTGGGAGAAGGAAGAGGCTTTGCTGCACTTGGTCATAGACACCAAGGTAGAGCTGAATGCTCAGATCACAGTTTTGCCAGAATAAAAAGATGGCTCAAATCCAGGATATGAGTCCCGTTCAGCTCCTGTCAATGTGTTGACTCATTTGCAGTTCCATTACATCATTTCTCACTATCCATTCCAGAGCCAAATGAAGAAGGACACATGGGTTATAATTCCCAAGTGTAAATACCCTGTTGTTGTTGTTGTTGTTGAGGACCTTATGAATGTATATAGACTGCTAAGCAAGAAGTTCAATAGTTTTTAAGAAAAGACCCTTCCAGAGAGAGTTCTGATTTCTTCAATGAACTGATTTCTTCAATGAACGTGCTTTCCAGAATTTCCACAGAAGTGACAAGTATTCTTTTGTGCCATAGAAAAGAGATACACTTTTGAGTACCAGACAGTGTTATACAACGTTAAATAAAAGCCGTTTTCACTGTTGGTTGAATATGAATCAGGTAATTTCTGCCTAAAAAAAAAGCATAACCCAGGTGAAAAAAAAAACAAAATAAGTATGTAAGTATGAACTCTTTTGAAGGCAATCACTTCAACACTTGGTTGTGGCTCTTTCTTGGTAAGAAAAGCTTCTTTTAACATCTTTTGCCAACTCTCTTAGAAGTTTGGCCTCTTTTCTAAAGAGATACAGAAGTGCAGGAAAAATCCTGCTTACTTTGTGACTTTGAGTCCTGTTGGTTTTGTATGTCATAATTAGTGGGCTTAATTTACTACCTTGGCTTTAAAAAGTGGCAGCCCCCGGCTATGGCACAAAGACCAGCCTATAGCTGAGAAAGTTAGGGTAGCAAGCACAGAGTGAAAACTGGGACAGTGAATCTGTATAAGTTTGGGTGTACCACAGTATAACAAATTTGGGGCCCTTTTTTAAAAGTTATTGAAGCCAAGTGGAGCCATAAGCCTCTTTCTCCCCGTTTCCTTCCCTGCCAACCTCGCTGGCATTACTGTGATGAAGACAATCAGCTGAAGATCATCTGCCACAATCAGGAACATACAGTTGCTCTCACTTCCTTCATTTCTATTCCTTATTTACAGTAGGCAGTGCTATTTGCTGTTTTTACACAGAAGAGTTAAGCAGTTCTGCACCTCCCCCAGAAATTGTCTGTGACAATATCTAATAAAGGAAGGGTTTTCTGCTTCCATTTAATCTCAGAATAGATATCCACAATATTTAAACAGCATATTGTATTTACACAGTATACTGTATAACATACAAGTATATTATTTTCTGTCTCTCAGGCTTCTAAGCAGTCAGATGTATCATTCCACTGCATAAACATCAACATATTATTTCATAATTTCTAAAGGTTTAAATGCAATTTACTTCCTTCTTTGTTTTTTATAGTAATGCACATCTACTGTATGAATTGGAACTGTTGCAGTTACTGAGTTCAAGTAGTGTGGACTTCCATTTTAGCTTAGTTCAATTATTTTATGCTTAGAAAATAAGAGTGGGATTATGAAAAGAACTGTTTTTTTGCCTTTTTTGCATATTACTTTAAGTTTTAGGTTGAATATATTAAATTTGCTTTTGCTTGGTTTGAAGGAAAAAAATAGAATTACCTAACTAAGCAGGTCTTTTCAAAAGAAGTTTGACTTAACCTCTGGCTTTGAATACAAAAGAGCTTTGTAATTCTCCCATGTGAATGACCCAGAAGTGACAGTGTAAAATATTCCTAGCTGGGACTTCCTGACAGGGTAAGGGGAAGCTCCATGTAGCTGGTCGTGGTGGCTTAGTGACAATGAGGGAGGAACAGAGCACTGTGCCAAGCTGAGGCAGGTAACAAATAAGTCCCTTGCCGTATTCAAGCAAACCAAGGCACCAAGTCCTTCTGAGCACACATGTATTGGGCAGAGCAGCAAAATGTGAAGTGTTAACTATAGTTAACATGGAGAATATGAAATACTTGGGTTTCCCTCTGGTACTGCAATGATATTAGTTTAATTAAACATTTAAAAGGAAACTAAAATTTTGTCTCAAGGTAACATAGAAAAAGTGGCTTGTGAGCCTAAGAAATAATGACTTAATCTGAGATTTTCCTGCCCCTGTCATAAGCAAGCAGATGCTGCTTGTTTCCCTGGAGGTCTCTACTTGCTTCCAGCAGTGAATAAGCTTCTGTTATTGAGTTCCCAGTCGCTACTCCCAGAGGTAACCCCTGCTGCTTTCTCCTCTAGCTAAAAATGTACCTCCAGGAAGCAGGTAGCTAATCTGCCACTATTTTTTTTATTGTCTGTGGCTCCTTACTCCTGGATGGAGCTCCAGGAGTGTGAAGGAAGAGATTCGTATAGGGTAGGTTGTGGAGCCTCGTCATTCCCTTACAGCCTTAATGAATTAAACAAAATTCCAGACTAAGTTATTGTAGCCTGCAACACCAGCCCACACAAGATTAGAATCAGATTTCCACTGAAAGATTAAATTTTTATTTACAGAGAAATTCACAAGAAAAAGAGGAACTAAAACAAATACTGAAAAAAAAAAAAAAGGTCTGCGGAGGCTAGACTGAAACCAGACACATTAGCATAACCCAGAAAGTCTTTGGGCAATCAGGTGCCTGTCTCCGTGGGCTCAGAATTCCCCTTGAGTGCAACCAGCAAATGCTTGTCTGGGAATGATAAGTGAAAAGCCAGTGGATCTGCAATCGGAGCTTCCACAAGAATTTCTCTGGTTATTGCTCTGCGCTAGAGTCAGGGGATTAAATGGCTCCAAAACAGGATGCCGAATGGCTGGGCTGGCTCCCAGTGGCTGTGGTTGTTGCTGGGGTAATCCTGTGCAGTATAGCTGAAGTAAAATTGAATTGGATTCATTTCACATTGGTCCATCTTTCCAGAAGCAAGAAGGTTTTCTTACTCCAAATAAACATTGAAACAACATTTTTCATTATAACTATCCATCTGAAGGCTGCAGCTGTCACAGGAAAAGTATTTCCTTTAGTGGCAATAAGTACCTATGCTGGCAGTGGTAAAGACTGCCTGTGGCAAATTCTTTTTTACAGAGTGGTCTATTCTTTAGAGCGTTTGCACCTCTTACAGAAGTATTTAAGCTTTGGCTATGTAAAGAATACTGGATACGAACCTTCAATTGTAATAAAAAAGATATTTAATAGTTAAAACTGCCTTTTTTTTTTTCTTGACAGGGGGCTAAAGATTCTACTTAAGTTAGTGAGCTGTTCTAATGCATCATAAATCAGAGGTCCTCCCACAGAAGGCCTAAAATATCCATTCTAAATAAGTGTTTTCTCATCCATTTCAGGTTTCACTGCTGGAAAGGAGGATTTTTCAGTTTTCAAAGTCTGCATGGGGAGCAGACAGAGGAAAATTTAGTTCAAGGTGTAGGATAAGAACAGAGCTAGATGCTGCACAGTGTAAGAGTCAATACTGAACTTGCGTTCTTGAGAGCCTGTATTGCACACTTTCATGCAGATCTGCTAAACATCTATACCACAAATGAGTCTAAACTCATCCTTCGTGCAGTGTGTCTTTAAAACATAAAGTTATTCTTTCCTCAGACCTTCCCCTTCCTTTCTCATATCTTTTGCTTTCTTCTTCCCGTGTGAAAAAAGCAACTCTCTTTCTTACTTCTTTCTATTGGTGCTGTGTATTGAGCTATCACTATCAGTGAGTCAGCATCCTTTCCCAGAAGATTCAATACTTGGGATTTTTCAAGCAAACATTGCCAGCTTGTTATGCCTCAGTGGGATTTTTTTTGGAAAACACCTTACATTTGGAACATGAAAAAACACTGCTGAGCATTATGTAGATGACGGCCAAGGACCCATTCTCTCCAGCAAGGATAACTTACCAACAAGGTAGTAAAACTGCACAGGAGGTGGGGAAATTACTCCAAGCCTCCCTCCAGGGCTGACAAGAGGCTCCCTCCAGGCATCTCTGAATTCGGTCTTTTGAACATTAACTTCCCCTGGAGTACAAGTGAATACCTCCGGGGATCAGTTTTAAAAGCAGTGTTCTCCTACAAAAGAAGAACACGGGTAGCTATTAAAGAATTGTAGGAATTCTTCTTATTGTTCTTATTAAAATTGTAATTATTTTAATATACAGTTCAAGCTGCCAACTTCGGAAGTATATATTTATTGCTACCATTAAAATTTCCCAGGGAGTGGTGTCTCTGAGGCTTAGAGCAAACCCAGGAAAGAGCTGATTAAGTATTTTCCAGGCTGAATGGGCCTGTAAGGATTTTAGCTGTAAGTAAGACTCACCAGGCAACAGGGCTGACCCTTTTTGTGTTAGATTTATTGTTGCTCCAGCAAAACTGCAGCATATGTCTTATAATATCTGCACCGTGGGAGCAATGATGATTCTTCCTAGGATTGTATTTTCCTGGCACACCAGTTTTACTAGTCATTACCCTTCATATAACCCAGGTTTTCTGGTTGTCAGATTCTTTTTAGCCTGTATTCCGTGGGTGTTCTAGTTTGTCCTATACCCTTTAGAATTACATTGTGGGATATTGCAGTAACCACCTTCTTACAGTGGTGTCAGAGCGAGAAGGGAGATTTGTGTGGGAATAGGTGCAATTTCTGCATTTTCAAAGCAGCTTGTAAACACAGTATAACACAAAGCAATAGCATGGTGCTTATCCACCCGTCATGAGCCACTGATAGAGCCTTTACATTGTCAAAGTATATCTAATGTGTTCAGTTATTTAAGGTGTGGTTGAATAAAGAGCTCCCTGACGGAGCTAGTGTTGCTCCTTGCAGCACCCATTTATGTGCTGTAGACTTTCTGCATGGTGACAGGAGGATGAAAGGAATGGGGAAAAGGTCAAATACAGCACAACAGTAGAGCCATTTACACTACCAGACAGGATGAAGAAATTACGTCAATAAACTGTCTCTAGTGGGAAAGCAGAAACAGTGGTAGATAGGACTCATCAGAGGTGTCATTAGAATGACTGTAAAGGAGCAAGGACTAGCCAAGGTGAACGGAACTGTGTGTTTCCCACTGAACAGTTGCTTCTTGAAATGCTTCTCTTGTGTACACAGAAATACTTTGCTATTTGTGTAATTGAAGAGATCGCTATACAAATGGTAGCTGATTCTCGATGTGAACTTACAGTGATGAAGAGAAGGTTTTTGGTGCTTCCTCAGACAGAAGCCCTACATTTAAACCTCAGTCCTCATTACAGCACTCCTTGCTTAATCCATGAGACAAACTCCCTGCCGATTAGGCTGGTGTGGTTTTGATGTGCCAGCTTTCCACATTTTTGCAGGGAGAGATTAGTTTGTTCTAGGAATTTTCTGGAGTTATTCTGTGGTTTTTATGTTTAAAATGAAGAGTATTTTTTTTTACTTTATATTTGAAAGAACAAAGAGCAAAGTGTTAGGTCTTACAATCCTTCCAGATTTGTACAGCCATGTAAAACATCAATGTTCAGTTCCCTGCTCCAAAATCTTAGGTTAGTCATATAAGGCCTCGTGTGAATTAAATGAAACTCCACCGATGCCCTAGAACAGGATATATTGTACGTTGAAGTATCATTACTGGAAATGGATTATGTGGGACAATTTCAAGTTTATTATCACATTAAGTGTACCAAATTAGCTACAGAACTGACTGACTCTGCCTGTTAAATTAACCCATCTCTCCCAGACTGTGAGGTATTTTTCTTGCTTCTGAAGAACTGCTGGCTCCCCAGGGTCTCTGGAATAAGTTTATTTCTGGGTTTTGCTTTCTTAATTTTTATTTTTTATTTATTTTAGGCAGACCTAATGCCCATTATGCTCTGCAGAGTCACTCTAAATCTACACAATCACAAATTCCAGTGAAATCAGGTCCACAAACTTCTCCAAATGTCTCTTGTGGCACTGGCCCAGCTGTGCATATGCTATTGCTGTCACCTTTCACTGGAGCCATAGGGACAAGTAAGCATCCAGGAGGTGCAGGGCATCTCCAACACATGTAAACCTTCCCAAGCACCTGTCTTCCCCAGTAGCTCACTCTGGCTCACTCTGTGCTGGCCAAACGTGTTTCCGACAGTCCGGGTCCAACCAACAGCTCTGAGCTCCTGGGGCAGAAGGGACCCTGCTCTGCTGATGGGGAGGGAGCGTACCCTTGCCACACACGCCTTCCTCAAAGGCCAGGAGTGCTGCAGATCCTGGCTCCCCATGTCAGATATGCCCTTATTTTTATGCCCATTTAATGCAATCAGGTTCCTGGCTTAGCCCCATTTAGCAGGAAGAAAGCAGCTGGTGCATCCCACTCTGTCCCCAGCCCACACCACAACCAAGGAGGGATAGAGGGAATTAACCCCAGCAGCCTCCTTCCCACATGAGAACTTTTGGCATTTGTAGATGGGTACTAGCAGCTCTGGATACGGCAGGAAAGGAAGGTAATTCCTGCTCCCAAAGGGATTGCTTGGATGCTTCATCAAACCAGCATCAAGCTGCAAGTCCAGGAGCCACAGAGATGCCTAAGCCAGTGGCAGGGCTGTGGGGAAACAGCCCAGGGTTTCAACACTCTGCCCACTTGCAGTAAGTCTCCCAGCAAGGCTGGGCATCCCCCATGGGCATCCAGATTCATGAGTGATGCCTGGCTGGGTGCAGAGCCTGGGAAAGTCTCTGTGATCATTGCTCCACAGCTGGGCATGTTGCAGCTTTGGTGTCACCATTGCTTATCTGCAAGCATGATCTGTTAGCGTAAAATTAGGTCTTGGTCATTAGTTGTCAGAAAAATTTCCTCTAGAAAAGTGATATATACTGTCAGTATCCCAGTTTCCGTGATTATTTCAAGAGAGTCTGATTTTAAGGCAAAAAGTATATTTTCCCTCCATGGTTCCTCCAGCTTCCTGAGGTTTCTATGTTGACCTTTTCAAACTTTCAGAACAATTCAACAGTGGTGACAGCCCATTCCTTTCATCCCTGCTCCAGCTTCCAAACCCACACATTACCTCACCTGCCTTACAGCCACTGCACAGATTATTTTGTTACAATTATAAAATCCTTCCTCAAGCACTCACCCATCTCTTGGGCTGGACACACTTCCTGAGAACATTAGGTTTCCTTCCTCTAACCAGGCTCCTTCAGGGCATGAGGAATGCAGCTTGATCTTTGACTTCTGTCTCTCCTCTTTAAAGAAAAACATGAATCTGACCCATTTTTACTGACATTGCATTTCCACTGCATTAGGTGGGAATAATCATCCCTTAGAATCTATCATTTCACTCATCTTAAGTGTCACAGATCCAGCTAAGGCACAATAGAAATAGCTAAGGCACAATACATCAATACTATAAATAGAAATAAATTAATGTTTTGTGTGCTGACAAAATTTTGCACATCCAGAGTGACATGTGTCTTAGTTGCTGGTAAGTTTATTTATTTAGAAGTGAATGACAGCTTGCTTTCTTAGATTAAGGAAAAAAAGAAGAATATATTTTCTAGAACATTCTGTATTCACAGCTATTTAACCACGCCCTGTCCTCATATATGAAATATTGCCAAAGCCACAATCTTTCATGTGGTTCCTTTTAAATAACCTCCTAGGTACTAAAGGTCAGGATGATTTAAAAAAATAACCCGTTAGAATGAAAGAACTTTTTTTAAATGTGAAAAAACAAACAGCAAAATCCTACGCAAACTTGCCATAAATAAAAGACATGAGGATGATAAGTGGAATAAACTACTTTGGCATTGCAATCACCTGTTTTGCTTTGTCTCAAGCTTTGTTCAGTCTAAAACTCTAATATAAAAATAAGATTCTGAAATTCATTACAATTATGAACCCATTGCAATAGCAGTGTTGGCTTTGTAGATATTTTCATGTCCTCACTGCTCAGCTTGTTGCCAATGTTGGTTCAACCATCCAGGTAAGATGAAGGAATAAAAAAATGAAGAAAAACTCTTCTTTCTGTTATTTTCCTCAACATTATTTGCTCTCACACATTATTTCAAAGAAATATTTTGGAGGATGGGTAGTTCTCACACACATTTTCCCAAAATTTAGTTGTTTTTGATAATGTGACACAAACAAACAAGATTTTAGTTACTTCTGAGCTTCCATTACATTAAGGCTCAGAAGTCACATGCTTCAAAGGTGGTTTGGAAGTAGAGCAGTTACATCTGCCTCAGAGGTGGCAATAACTGCACTAGGTCATGCAGGATGGGGCCTGAGGGCTCCCCCCTTTAGAGTCTCGGTTGATCTGCAGCAGAACGTAATATTGATCAGTAATTTTACTATGAGAGCACCAACGAGTCCATCAGGAACCAGGAACCTTGTCCAGTGATGTGCATGGCATAAGACAGACAATTAAAGAAACTAGACACTGAAGTTCTTAATTTCACTCCTACTCCAAGACATCCGCCAAGATGCTGACTCTCTAGGGACAAGTATGCATGAAACAGAGCAACAGATCGGAACTGTAGAAAACTTCAAAATCCTAAGGTCCTGCTTTAAATCCATTGTATTTAAGGTTGAGAGAGCCCTTTTGATAACCACAAGCTGTTTAGGCCTCCCGCACAGATGGCAGCTGGAGCACCAGGTGCTCCTGTGAGCCGGGCAGAGCCCCACTGACACCATGGGGAAGCGCCCAGATGGCAAGAGCTTGGCCACCCCGACTTGGGGAGGCTTCACTTGGCCTGGGTGACCATGAGACCTCCAGTGTCCTGCAGAAAACCCTGGCTCAAGGGGGAAGGCCCCATGGCCATCACCAACCTTGGTTGCTTGCCCTTGCTCTGGTTTTAGCCACTCTGGAGACATCCCCACGGCCTGGGAATTTGGTGGCAATGAGGGACACATGTGTGGGCCTGGTGGGAAGGGGATGTTCTTCGCTGTGGTGGGATCCAGCTGGACCTCCCCACACAGGAACAGCCACCAATAGCTAGCGCGGTTGGGGCATCACCAGGCGGGATCAGAGAGGACCCTGGGGTGAGGGAGGTGCACTAGAGAGATGGCACGTGGGAGCAGGAGAAGGTGACACCCTCAGGGACATGGCAGAGGGGCCCAGAAACAGAGAAGGAGTGAGGGTGAAGGCTTGGGAGGAGGACAGCAAAGCTGACAGGCAGGGTAGGAACAGCAGCAGGACAACACAAGCTCAGGACACAATGAGCAGGAGCAGACATGGCTGCTCATCTAGGCAGAGCCTCAGGTCCGCTTCCCCAGGAAGACAGAGTGCTCCTCTGCAGGACACTGAGAGCTGCAGTGGCTCCACCACTGCCAGCCAGCGCCAGAGATCCTCAGAAGAGAAGCCCATGCTGAGGCCATCACCCCATCTCGAGGCAGCAAACTCGTTTCTCCTCCGTTCTCTAGAGGTCAGGCAGCCTCTCGCTGATAGCCTGCAGGCTGCAGCAGCGGCAGCCTCCGCAGGAGCTCATCCCAAAACTGGCCTTGCACCTTGCCCTGATTCTTCTGCTGGGCCCTTCCTGAGAGTGGGGCCCTCTCCCACGCCTGCTCCCTCCTGACGGCTTTCCTTAGAAAACAAACCACCCCCAAGCCCACATTTTTTTATTTTATTTTTATTTTTCTTCCAAGCAATCCTCCCACTTTCTGTTTGCCTCACCTCTCCCTCATTATCCTGGGTCTTGCTTTTGTTTGTCTTGGCTATTTTGGGCCGCAGGCTCCTTGGGGAAGGAGCACAGCTCCGGCGTTGTGCGCGCGCACCACAGCATGCCTGGTTCCTTCCAGCCAAGCGGCGCTCAGGTGATAAATCGGGCATAAACCAACTGAAAAGTGTCAGCCTGCATGGCTGAATCAGCTTTAAAAGGTATAATTCATTAAACAGCTGTAGCATTGGGAAGAAAAAGCCACCCTGTCTTCTAAAATATAGTTTCATGTTGAATTTTCAGAGAAAATCTGGTAAATGCTATGCTACCCTGGAGCTGAGTAGAGCAGATTAGTGTAGGTGCTATAGCACACCTAAGAATCCTATACAATCCCCTTCAGTATTGTCCCTCCTAAAGGACCACAAACACTCTCAATGTTATCTATAATGCCAGTTGCATATAGTGGCAATATGGAAGTAAAAATATGAAATGAAATTAAAAAGGTGAAAGCACTATGGAGTAATAAGCAAGAAGCAGCTGTGATTTCTACTATCCAATTAACTCTTTTCAACTGATGCCATTTACGTATTTTTTAACCATATTGCTATTTGATATTAACACTCTCAATTACTGAAAAATTGTATTTAAGGGGCCTCATTTAGAAAGGATTAGGATGAAAATGTTTATAAGAGCTGTGTGGGATTTCTCTTCCTACTGCTGTCAAGAAGATGATTATTCTAATTTTATACAACAACATCCCAAACTTCCATCCCTAGAAGCATCACGTAAAGATCTGAGTTTTGCTTTCCACATTTACGACTCTTGTGTCATCACCTTTTAAACTCTTTAACTGTGCTTTAAGCCAATTTTTGTTGTGAAAGTATGCAAATGATTTAACATGAATCAACATGAAAGTAGTTTCTTTTATGTGTTCAGCATCATTTTTTTAGAGCTACACTGATAAATGGATTCTAATTTATAGCATGTGAAATATAAAAGGGAGTGCACTCCTGCATACTTGCACTTTGATGAAAAAAGTGATGTGGGATTCTAGAGAAAATTAAAACCAAGTTTTTAAAGCAGTATGTCCTGTTTGTACTCTGCAAGGACTTCGTTTTTGATGTTTATTTCCAAACCTATCAAACCTTACAGGAATCTTTCTCATCTTTGCTTAAGATCCTCTCATTTGTAATACAGGAATAGTTGTCATATAAAGCTAAATGCAGATGGCTTTTTGCCTTCTCCAGAGGAAAAAAAACATATTGAACATCTCAGTCTGTATGGGTAGTTTAAAGAAAAAAAAAGAAAAAAAAATCCCAAGAGTGCAGCCTCCCACCCAGGGCCTTGGCTTGTGGTATGAATGATCAGTAACTCTTACCATTATTTGACCTTAGACGATCAACCCCAATGTGTGTAACACTCTTTTTCCCCTTCTTCTAGGCCCATCTCTCTATAGATACCTAATTTTGCAGCTGAGGGCAATGGGTAGTGATTTTTTTTTTCAGTGTGACCTCTCCGTGCTCCCTTCCTTTAAACACAGTGGCAATATATGAGGCATTCCAAGCCAGCGAGGCCAGTGCATCATCTTTCCTCCATGAAATTACAAGCTGTGGTTAGGGCAAAGGTTGCGAGCTCTCCAAGAATGACACTGGGCCAGGATTGACACTGGGCCAGATGTATCTATGGAGTTGTAGCTGGTTGCAGCACATCTGGCTATGCCCCACCAGCTAGAATTGTTCACACTTTTCATATTCTTAGACAACTGTGACAACAACATTCTAAGACAACTTAGACAACAGTGCATGACAATGCAGCGTTGGTCAATATTGACATGGCTCATGTATTAACTACGAGACCAGGCAAAGGGTAGCAGACAGTCAAGCCTGGGATAAGCAGCAAAATTCATGCAGCTTGGCTTTGTAATTCCTGGCCATCCCAAGAGTCGAGAGTAAAATGTCAGTCAAAAAGTAAACTGAAAAATGTAATTGTTTTATAAAATAAGATTATGAAATTCTATGTAAAAATTCAACTTCTTAAATATGATACATTCACTTTCTCACAGAATATTTAAATATTCAGGTCATTTAAGCTATATTTTCACCGTATTTGTTAAAATCATCGGATAAATTAAAACATCTCTACTGAAAGATACCACAACTTATACAGATAAAACTAAACAATTATACTTTTCAAATATACAATGTAAAGAAATTAAGAACTTTTAGAGCATGCTACAAAATTTTTCCAGAAAAATATATGAGATCATTTTGTTTAACTAGAATATATACAGTGTGCTTTTCATTTGTCTTCCTAAAACTCAGACTCATACAACTTCCATTTAATTTAATAAATATGTACAACAAAAATGTTTATACCTTAAAGAATATAAATAGCAAATACTGTATTAGAGCCTGGTCCAACATTCTTTTCTCATCTAGTGACTGTAGTGGGGCTTTTCAATTCCGAATGTGCAAAATGCAGAATCAGGCTCTTAGTGTTACCAACAGGTTAATAGCTTTTACAAAGTGATTTTATAAAAAAAACTCTAAGAACACTGCAAAAGACTTAGAGCTATTCCAGTCAGGCAATTCTATAAATAGTAAGACATAATGTAGGGAAACAATGTTCCAGTTTAATTACTGCTGGCAGTAATTAGGGAAGAATAGTCAGTGGAGAATGCAAAGTATCTTGAATTAGACACATCTTACTTTCACTGATTTAACTTGATTCCCTATCATTTCTAAAAACAGTTTTTGGTATAATCTATACATTGTAAATCTGTGAAGAAACTTTATCACCTTCTTCAGACTTTGGATGGTTGTTTTCGGAAAGTGGTATGTTTTCAAGTGCTTCAGTCCATACATTAAACCTTTAATGGTGTCTTGGTCTCCATTCTTTATCCTCCACAGATTGAGCAGCTTCAGGATTTGTTCTGTAGGTTGACATAGCTTCATTGAGCGTTCAATATCTTCTTTTCCCACTTTCTTGCCTGGTAAACTTGCCATCAGTGTGTTGAGATGTTCAAAGGTGAGATTTGGGCGGCCAATATGTTTTAAGACAGTATTTTCACAAAGATCGATATCTATATAAAGCAAAAAGAAGAGCTGTAAGTACAATGCATTGCAACTTTATGGTGGTCTGCAAAAATAATTAAATCAGTCTTGAGAAGCACTTAAGATTGTAATTAACTTTGCAAATACAGTCCAAAATGACACAAAATTACTAGCGAATATTTATTTCTATGAACTTTTTTTCATGCATCTTGTACAGCTGTCTAGACATTGTAGGACACCTCATGTTTGGTTCCAGTGAATGAATAATTTACTCTTCTTACTTTGGAAATGTCTGGACAAGCTTTGCTAAAATAGGCACTGTCATTTTGGCTTTTGAAGCATTCTAGACACTTTTCAATCTGACACAGCCATACATATTCAAAAGGTAGGGAGAAAACAGTAGCAGTTTTCTAATCTATTCCTTGTAGAGAAAAGGTCACTAAAATCTGGTGGTTGTTGATGGTGGCTTACATGAAAATAGGTAGTCTGACTTTCATAAAAATCTCAGTGCTAACATTGCAGCACTGTTTCACCTTTGCCACAGGAATTGGCAGATTCAGCACAAAGAAAGTTGTGAATTGGCATGACAAATAGCTACCAGAAGGCAAAAAGAAGGGAAAGCACTTCAGTTATATTCCTTATTCCCTTGCTGTCCCCATTCTGCAAATAGATGTATCAGTCTGAGCTGTCGATCAGCACTGGTAGCACTTTTATTTTAAAACAAATTGGACTCTCAGTTATGTGCATCCAGCTCCCTCTGACGTCAACAGTTGTTGCTCTGATACAGCTGTGGGAAATGTTTTTGTAGGAGGTACGGTCCCCAAAGGGGATCTAGACTCCAACAACAACTGGACTCCCAAGGGGGACCATATGTGGCAAGTCTGGGCAGAACTTGAGTGTAAAAAGCTGAATCCTGTTCCTAACTACACCGCTACAGCTGCCTTCAGCATCAGTGCTCCTGCCCCAACAGCCTTCAGCCAAAACCACCCCTGCACCTCCCCATCAGGGCAGACCCAGGAGGAATCTAAATCCACACAATGTGTAAAACGCCATTTAGAAGGTTGCTTCAAACATAGGTACTATCAGTATAAGGTACCTTGGATAATCTTCTTGACCGTATCTTGCTCCTTGTTCTGCTGCTTCCACAATTTCAAAAGCTGGAAGGTTTGTTCTTGAGAACTGTGCCTTTGCTTAATCCTTTCTATATTTTCAGGGCTAACTTTTGTCCCAGGCAAACTGTCTGCTAGGATGTTCAGCCAGTTAGGTGTGAGCTGATTAGGAACAGCAAACCTAAACAAAGCCTCCTCACACAGGGTTACATCTGAAATAAGAACGAGAAAAAGAATACAACAACTGTTTTCATCTTGGTTACACTGCTTATCTCTGAGTAAAAATAATATGCAGCAAAGAGGTTAAGAAAAGTGTTTAAAAAACAGTAAAACTAAAGAGTGGTCTTCACAGTTGCCCTCCATGCTTGAGTTCCCTTCACTCTGACCTATGATAATTAAATTTCTACTATGTCCCTCACTATAGCAGGTAAATGACTGACAACCTAGATGTTTTTATCATAAATGCTGATACTTTTAACAAAAATCAAAGGTATGTGTTCAGGACATTTTTCTTTCATATGATACATACCTATGCCACATTTCTGAGATGATGTATCTGTGTTTTCCTGGCACACGTTGTCTCGAACTGCATTTCCCCTCAACGCTGTTTTCAAGCCTAGTGCACTACAGTTTGTGTGTTTCTGACAAGCTGCTTTGGATGATGTTTCATTCGAGAAAAATCCTTCTGGACATCTCTTACACACAGTGTCACTCTCAGGGGTACCTTTGGAAAAAGAAAACACATCCACTTACAGAAATGGAAGAAAATATCCCTTCCAAAATTGTGATCACTTCTGATTTTCACATTTGTCATGCACATTTAGGAGAAAAAAAAAAAAAGGCGGAGGCTTTATTTTTTAAAAAACAAAAGAGAATTATAGAGAATGATTTTCTTCCTCCAGTAATAACAGTAAATAATACTCTTTCATATATACTTGTTACCAGCATCCATATGCTCTTGTGAATTAATAATTACTTGAGTCCATTTAGACATTACATGATGTCTGACCTTCATCTTTCATCCTTACAAATATCCTGGAAAAAAAATTAACTGGAACTAAATACAGCTCTGTAATATCTGTGCAGAACATTACTAGAAAGGATTATTTAGTTCTAGCCAAAATACAATTCAGCTAAAGAGCAGCTAAGACCCTCATGTTTCAAGTTCAAAATCAAATTGAAAAATAAAATTCAAGCAATATTTTTTAACATTTTTGATTGAAAAGAACTATTAAAAGCAAATAAAAATATCCAATATAGCATTTTTAAAAAATATACATACATATTTTTACATAATGCTTGAGTACTATAATCACACAGTTATCACTCCAGAATTACACATATGACCCAACAATCAAATGATATTTTATGGTTGATTTAGACGAAGAAAATGAAAGCATGGGATCTGAAATAATACAAATAGTCTAACCACCAGTGACAAGAAAATAACAGCAACAATAAATGCCTTATATTCACCCTAAGTAATCTTTATTCAGTGAACACTTGTGCAAGTGTCTAAAGTCTAATATCTAATTTTGCATTATCAAACATGGACTTAAGCACACATTTAAGGTTTTTTTTTTAATTGGAAATTTTAATAAGAAAATGCCTCCATCTAGTGTATTTTGGGAGTATAAACATATGTCAATGTTAGCTTTTAAGTAAATTTTATATTTTGGGCATTTCTTTAGAGGAAAATAAGACTATGAACTCAAGATTTCTGATAGACATGAAATAAATATTTCCAAACACACGATCTAGCACTTCTTTCAGTAGGTAAGTGAAAACAAAGCAGAAATTTGTGCGTCTAAAATCAGCCCGTAAATTGCTGAAAAACGTAACAAGGTTTGTTTCCAGGCACCAACAAGCAGCAGCAGCAAATGGTGGAAGGCTGCATGAAGGGCTGCCTTACATTTTCCTGTTATAACATTTGCTGCTTTTGGATCTAGATTATACGAAAGTGCAACTTAGACATGGCTGCCTATTTCACCTGCACAAGCAGCAAGTAGAATTTTGGGAAAGTCTGAATTTTTAGTAACTCTCCCTACTAGAGACATGTTATTCTTATGTTTCAGCAGCTAGGAAGGGGAAGAAAGGACAAAGTCCCTGCAAACAGCTGATCTCCTTTCTGAGAGTTTCCCATGTACCCTCCTCTGTACGTGAGGGAAATAAAACGGGTAATCATCAGCAGTCTCAGGGCTGAGTATAAAGTTTGCTTCTGCATCTGCCTGGCTTGGCCACCCTTCTGCCGCTCCCTTCAATTTGCCTGGAATCCCCTGTTCTCTCAGGGGAACAGCAAATGCCATGGGGGAGATAACGCTGCCTTGTAGCAGTGCCGATTTCCAAGCAAATTGTCCCAAAAGCTCTGCCGGGCATAGGGTTGGCTGCTGCAGAAAGGAACAGACCTTAAATTCCACTCGCAGATGGGGGACTACCGAGGAAAAGTGATCTGCCCAGCATGATCACGAGCAACTGGCAATGGGGAACTACGGTCAATTTCCAGTTCTCTAAACCCTGAACGAGGCACTGGACCACACGATCTGCCTTTGCTGCAGTGGAAGCTTGTTTCTATTTGCTTAGGCTGTATTGCTCCTGAGTAGAAAGACAGTGTTTCATGGAGCCACATGGCAGAAAGTGAGAACACAATGATGTGGCTCGTGCTTATTAAATCCTTAAGTCAGTGCCTCATCTCAAAAACGGAATATTGACACAGGGGAACACAATTATTTTTACAGTGTTTTCATTCCTTGTTTGAGGTCTGCTTGGGTTTAGTCTCTTCATTCTAATGGGCTTTTGGAAACCAACTTCCAATAAATTACATGATTCAACAACTTTTCTTCTTCCAAAGTTTGCCTCACTTTGAACTGTGGGATCCAAATTTGTAGTCGATTGCAATATTCTTTCAGGGATTCAGCAGGCTGCTGGGTCAATTTATACTTCTTTGTGCACCTCCCACATGGGCTTTCTGGGAACTTTGTTTCTGTCCCCTTCTACCTTGCTGCTCAGGTACAATAGAACTTCAGTGACCTAAGCCCTTGGCTAAAACAGGTTAGATTGGTGAGGGTTTCTAATACTGAAATGCAGTATCTGCTAGTGGAACTGCATGGAAATGCTTAAAAATGGCCTGAGCAGATGTGGCACCAGGTTAGTTTTCAATTAATCAGTTACTTGGGGAATAGTGATGTTCTACAGCAGCTACATTATTCATTACATTAAAGTTGTTCTTCAATGAGATACTCATCATCAGAGAAAACACTCCTGACCTATTATTCAGCATAGCTCTACAATGTTCTGGCTAGCCTTAAATGTTTTTCACTGCATATATGCAATTACTAGGGAAGTAAATCTGTATCTTTGGAGATTAGCTTCCTACAGCTTCATGTCTGAGATGTCTCTTCATTTTCTGTATCCCCTTCCTTGGTGTTCTTCTCTGGGCAGTGATCAATCCCTGGCACAATGACAGTTTACAGTTCTTTTAGGTTGTATTAAATCCCGCAACTAAGCTGGGCCATGACATTTTCCAAATGATAAATAATGTATTTTGTTTTGAGAGAAGAACTTATTATTGGTTTAACAATTTATGTCGTCTACAATGAAGAATACACTCCACTGAAAAACACCACTTCATTCTATCCCTGCCAGGCATTAATAGTACTACGTTGTTCAATAAAGAAATGGATGCTTTTTTGATAATAGTAACAATTTCCCTAGGAGTTCTACTTAAGACATTGATAATTAATTATTACCACATACTGCTGTGATGCTAGAGCTATATTAATATTCTTATAATTATACACTTGGTGTCAAAGCACTTACTGCTCCTGGGTGTTTTTCAAGATATACTGTTGCTTGAAACAGCAGATTTCAAAATGAAAACCATTATTTATCACACACACAAATACTACATTACAGATAATGTTCCTTTAAAAGGGGCAATCCATCATGTTTCTCATTAGAGTGCAATTTGCTACATTTGCTAGTGCCATTAAGTAATATATTACAGTAAGAGCAGGGGTATTCCACTGAGACATGTTCCTTTGGCTACAGGCCAGACAGCGCAGACCAAAAACAGGTTCAATTGACTTTACAATTTACCATCCTGTAATTTCATCTGCACAAGCCTGCTTTCTAATCTTGTAAATGCCACAAGTCTTCAATGCATCGTGGACCTCCAATTAATTCAGTGTTTATTGAAAACAGATACGTACCTGGCTGTGCAACACCGAACCCAGGAGAACATGCCGTGTGCTTTAAGCAAAACTCTAACTCGAGGTATCTCCCTTGGACGCACTCGCAGACGCGGTTCTGTGTGCTCGTGCATTCCTGCTTGACATACTGCAACTCTTTGCAAACGGTGTTGCAGTACTGGCATTCATCATTGCTGTTCCAGTCTTCGGCATAGTACTGGTCCGGGCAAGGGGCGCACAGTGTCTGGTTGGTAGCTGTGCAGTGCCGCTTTACGTACGATCCAGGAGGGCACTGGTCACACACCAGTTCACGAGATGTTCCTGGGTCGTGATGGAGATACTTTGGAGAAGAGAGCTCCTGGACGGTCCACTTAACAGAAATATCCAAGAGCTATCAACAGGAAAATAAAACATTGTTCACTTTAGTCCTGGGTGGAAACATAGTCACAGAGAAACCTAGGTTTTAATGAGTTCATGAGTTCAATCCTGTCTCTATCTTCAATCAAATGTTTGTTAGAAATTTAGAAAATATTAGCCAGCTTCCGGACTCTCCCATGTCTATCTCTGAATGGGAAACCTTTTGGACCTTATCCAGAACATCTTAGCAGAACATAAGTACTTCCTTGTTTTTAGTTCATCTGTGGCTATAGATCCTACTATTCTTCCACTTACGCTCTTCTAAAATCACCAGGCAATGAGCTTTTTAACCTGCTGGCATCAGAGAACCTGGTCTATTAATTCCCTTAGCATCATGCTTGGCATGCAGCAAGATAGGAATTTTGCACTTTTAATCATTTAAGATGCAGAAGAAATTGCAAATATTTGAGTACATCTGTTAGATCTGAATATACAGATCTAACAAGAGTACTGCCCCATTTACTGGAGGAATCTTTAAAGGATGAGTTATTTTCTAATGCCTTTCATTTAATCTTGGACTAAAATGAAGTGACTCTTGGAATAAAATGTGGCAGCTACTTCAAGTATAAAGATGCTGCTTCAGAGAGAGGTAAAGAATGCTACAACTGATGGAATTTGCATTAAAGACTTAGTCACACAAGCCGGAATAGGTCAGACGAAAGCTTACACTTCCTATCCAAAAGTACATTCGGGGAATGGTGAACTGTCTGGAGAAATTGGTTCAGCCCTTACAGAAATCATGACAGCCACAATCCCTTCAGCTTCCCGCAATAATCTACATTGTTGGTGCGATTTGGGAACTAGCGGTCTGAGATGACCCTGCCCTTCCGTAGGGACAGCTTAGAGATCACGTCATTTTGGTCTACTCTGAAATGAAAATTTGGTTATGTGTTTCTCACAGTCCTTCAAAAACAGAACTCTTGTTTACTTCCCTAAGAATAGCCCCAAGCCCTACGAGGTCAGCCTCGAGCTGGGCCTTCAGGCTGGGACCTTGGCTCTGCCTGAACGCTGCATGATTGACATGCTGCTTCTAAGACTTGCTCACCCCGTAACGGTGAAGTAAACTGGCTCTAACAACTCATTTTTTCTCTGTATATATCCATTCAAATTAAAGATCTAGATGGCTAGTCTTCATTACTATTTTAATTCCAGGTGGCTAATTCAGTTTCAAGAACACATTTTCTATTTTTCCTCCTGATGTAGATGTCCCCAGAGAGGAAGGGAAATCAACTCCTTATATTCATTCAGACTCATAACTTTCCTAAAAAACCTTAAGGGCTTCACTTCTGCCACAGAGCTGGATTTCATATGTGAAATTCTTTTTAAGACTGCAAAGGCCAATTAAATCACTAATCTGCACCAACACAAGTCACAGTGTTAGCACCAACTAATTACAGGTGCCTTAAATATGAACTCTTACTGACTAACAGATTGTTCTTAACTGCAGTATCCTGTTGCCTGTCCATGAATCCACTGTTTATTTGGCTATACCTAGACTCACTGCAGAACGAAATGCAGATGAAATGGATATTACCTACAGGCTCTTCTAGTTACCCTTGACTAAACCCTGTAACTTGTCTGACCTTTATCTGTGATTTCCATAGGTGGAGAATCCACCTTTTTCTTTTGGTCTCAATGCACAATGCCTTCCATTGTGAGAAACTCCTTATTTTTCATTGAATTTCATCGATGATGTGCAGCTCATTTTTTTTTCTTAAATGCCTGGATCTGTTTCATGAAATCTATTTAATAAGATGGTGCAGGACATTTTTAAAAAGTGATTGCCTTTCTGTTGATGAAAAACGCACCCACCCTTGGCAAATCTGCATCTATTAATCTGCAACTAGTAACAAGGAAGTCCTAAAAATCCCCTCAGCTCTTGATGATATCAGTCAGGTTTTCTTCTATGATTTCATTCAGTAATAGATAATGTAGCAAGAATTAGGCATCCATCCCACAGATGCCTACCACTGCATGGGCACATGCATTCTCCTATGGTAGTGCAGAACATCACAGATGGTTCTGCACACATGGCACACGTGCCGCAAAGACAAGCATAACCCAGCATGTCATGCAGATGCCTGAGAGCTTCAGACAATACTAAACACAGATGAAAATCTATTTTTCCCACTGTGTAATGTGCAACTCCTCTACAGCCACCAAACTGTCACTGCTGCAGCAACAGACCCTACTCCTCGAGGTTGTGCACCCTCTGCACTTGGTCACATTTTCCGGTGCTCAAGGTCCCATACCATGAATGTAATGTGGAGAAGCAGCAATAAGATTTTGTCTGTTTTCTTTACTTGACAGTTTCCTTTGGAACTCACATACAAGAGTCAATGAAGCGATTTTGCTGCAGGGGGTGAGTCAGGATTTGAAAGCATTCAACAGTGAGGATATGAGAGCATAGGGTTTTGTGGGGAAAAATGTAGCTACTTGCTTCCTAAAGAACCAACCACTGTATGCAACAATCCTGTAAAAACTGAAAACAATTCTATTTGGGTCCAGAAAAAAATCTGATCCAAATTGTAATTGTATCACTTAAAAAAAAAAAAAAAAAAAAAAAAAAAACGGAAAGGTCCAGACTATGAGGATTAAAAAAATTGTGAGATTATGTCAAGTTTTCCCCTTGGAAGCACAAATAGTGTCTGCTGAGCATAATACTAGTAATCTAAATCAGCATAACCAATTAACACAACAATAGTATTCATAAATCAGCATTGCAAAATGGACAATTACAATTTTATAAGCACAGGAAAGCTGTAGAAGTCCTTGCTACAGAATATTGCAAGTAGTTGGGTTCAACAGGAAATTTGATAAAGAAACAGAGGAATATTCTAATAAAGTGCTATTACCACAAACATCACCTCTTGGTCATGAGATCACAAACCAAAAATGACTTAATTCTGGAAGAATGCTCTGGAGAAATATCACTGTATGTTCAATTTTGCTTTTAAACACTCTCCTCTACGTATCAGTTACCAGCTTCTGTTCAGAGAGGGTATGGAGATTTTTAGGGTTTTTTTTTCATGCTTTTGTTCCTTAGGCCGAGTGGAGCCATTTGCATACTGTTAGGTATGTTTCTAGACTCCAATCCTATATATCAAAATTCTTCATAAAACTACTGTAGGTCCCCTAGTAATATATAGATACTTGATCTGTAATATTGCCTTTCAACAGAGAGCAGGAAGCACATTTGTGTATTCTGGATATTTAATATATAACCCAAAATCCGGAATCATAGAATCCTTATGGTTGGAAAAGACGTTCAAGATCATTGAGTCCAACCATAAACCCTTCAGCACTGTATCTGTTATGTTCCTAAGTGCCTCATCTACACTTCGCTTGAAGACTATTAGGCATGGCGACTCCACCATTTCCCTGTGCAACCTGTTCCAATGCTTCACTACTCTTTCCGGGTACAAATTCTTCCTGATGTCTAACCTGAACCTCCCCTGACACAACTGGAGGCCATTTCCTCTTGTTATATCTGTAGTTATGTTGGAGAAGCAATAGACCCCTGCCTTACTACAGCCTCCTTTCAGGTAGTAGTAGAGAGCGATGAGGTCTCCCCTGAGTCTCCTCTTCTCCAGACTAAATAACCTCAGCTCCCTCAGCTGCTCCTCATAAGGTCTGTGCTCCAGCCCCATCACCAGCTTCCTTGCCCTTCTTTGGACATGCTCCAGTACCTCAGTGTCAATGTCATATAGCCTCAAACCTACATTAAGTGCTAAAGTACGAGCAATCAATTTTTCAGAAGTTTCACAGGAAAAAAAAAAAAAGAATATGGTTCAAGGCAATTACATGTGATTTCTAATAGTTTTACTAAAGTAACCTGGACCAAAACAGGTCTGGAAACTTAACAAACGTAATGGAAAGACCCTGGTCACCCACTCACACACAATAAACTAGCAGGGAACTTCACTAACTGCTCCCTTCCCCCAGCTTGTCACACAGTCAAGATTTCCCTCAGCTGTGCTTACATGAGCAAGTTGTGTTGCCTGTAGGAGCAGAATGGTAGATCAAAACGGATGGTGCTAAGAACCTGACATCCCTATTTTGCATGTTTTCAAACTGGGGAGGTGGATGTTGGACTAGGATCTGGCTGGTCTTATAGACTGAGCAGCCATTAGTGATTAGAGCAATTTGATGGGTCTCTGGAGTCTGTCTTAAATTTACTTTCATCAATGAAGCTTACTTCTGTAAATCCATGCTCTGATGTGCAAAGTAAAAAAAGTAAATGAGATGATTCAGAGAGGCCCTTCAAAAGCATGTTCCTGATCCAGATTAAATGCTAATTAAATGCATTTTATGTCATTCCTGACATTTCTCCTCTTAAGTCATACTAGGATCAACTTCATAGTAAATCCTTGCATGGATAAAACCTCTGACTGAACCAAATGTCTGTATGTATAGGTGGGATAAGTACTAAATACCTCAGTCTCTGCTTTAATAAATAGCACATGAAAACCCAACTGGTTAAAGTACAGCTCTTGATGCTATTCTGAAATCAAATTATGAAATTTGGTTTCCTGGAAGAGCAAGGTAATGGACTCAAAAGATCTAGGCAGTCTCCTTCAATTTTCTATCCTAAGCATATCCTTTATAATCTCTTCTGGAAGGCAATGATACTTGGCACCTTTTCATCTCTACAAATTAACTGTTAGTTTGATTCGGAGCGTGCTCATGTGGAAAGGTTTTTTCCTGGGTAGTGAAAGCAAGGCTCAATTTTAAAAACAATCCCAAAGATTATTTTGCTATATGAATAGGAAATGTTACTAATAACAAAGTAGTTGCTAAAATGAAAAAATCTATTGTCAGCTACATCTATCAAACTATCAGGTGAAATTCCCCCCACTATCATGGGCCCAGTTCCGAAAGGACTGAAAAACTCAGTCCCCAACAATCTCCCAGGACCAAATCCTGGCTGCATCTCAGAAAGGATTTCTCTGCGTAAACATTTGGGATCAATTTTAAATACTGCAATGTGAGTCTAAAGTAAGTCAGTGTCCTAACAGTAAATACTGCAAGACACTTTAAAGCATGGTTTGCTCATAACCATAATGGAGCCTTTAGCTTAGAGAATGATATTTGAATTGGATTGGTTGGTATCTTATATATTCTTGAAGTTTTGTGGTTCTGTATTGTCACTTACTGTATTTAATATATTTTGACATTTTACTCAAAATGAGTTACCCAGGGTTAAAAGGCAACCCTTTGATTGCTGATCTTCAACACATTAGGCCTAAAGCAGTATTTTTCCATACCTTATTTATGTCCTCATACACAAACCCATCAATCACAACATAAAAGGCCTGTACAATCCATTCCTTTGAGCCTTTAGAAGATATTCTTGAAAGAAAAATGAGATTGTGAAATTTCATTTTGGATCTTGGGCATTAAAAGAAGTACACTCCCTATCCTTTCATCTTTGAATGTAAGGCAAAGAGCTGCTTGCTTTTTCTTGTTGAATTAAAATGAAATGGGAGACAAAGCACATAGAGCAAAAGTCCTTCAAGCATCATCTCCTTAAATCACTGCTTTGTGAGAGAAAAGAAAGTGGTTTTTCAGCATATGAAAATATTATTATGTAGCCTGGCTTTGTGGTTTGGGTTGTAGACCAAAGGAGAATGTTTCATTTGCTGAGAAAGATAAATCTGTTTCTACTTTGCATTCCACAGCCATTCCGAAGCATATTTTCCTGCTTGATAAATAATCATTGAAGGCATTTGTCAGAATGCTGCTGGTGTTTGCGTTGGGTTGAAAGTAAAACCTCACAACTCTCCTACTTCGCTTTCTTCCTCGTCTGTTTGGATAAAGCTAAGGCAAGGGGCCCTGACCTACAGACAGCTCTTAGGCAGAAGGCCTCACTGAAATGATGCGAAGGCCTCACTGGAATCTGAACAGCAAAATATAGTACTGATAGATATGAAGTATGTCCTTCTAATCAGTAGCTTGGCAAATCCACACATCATCTACAGTGTCGTGTACAAGACATCATCAGGCTGGATCAGATCCATGACCATCTGTTACAAATGATTGATCTAAGGTGAAATGACTTTCATTTCTCCAGTCAGCTGGGAGATGCTCAGACCTCATCTTCCTTTCCTATTTTGGTGACTTTCACACAATCACCAAGCCTGACTTCTCTGGGATGACAGCTATAGAGAACTATATATGCCATAATTGATTGTGGGCTCCCTCAGATCGCAGCCCAAACTAATGGCACCTTTAGGCAGGCCACAGCTGAGCATCCAGCACACAAATGAAAGCTAAAACCAAAACATTTTTACTGGTCTGAAATTCACATATAAAGTGTTTCAGTACAAAAGGACATGTCCGCTCACTTTGGACATAACAGGGTCAACTTTTGATGTTTTGTAAAGACAAAGCTTCTTATATAAGGGATGTACCTAGTAAATCTTCTGAGCCACCTGTGCTCAAAACCTTCTTCTCGCTTCTCCATAAGTACAGCGATACAGTGGCAGCTTAAAGGCACAGCTAGCTGTCATTGAGAAAGCAACTGAGAGGTCTAAACTACTGTTTCATTTTTGGTGGTAGGAAAATGACATTCAGCTGAAAAGCAGTTTTGTGTTTTACCAAAGAAATGCTAAACTGAAGGTCTTCATTTACATGAATTACATTTTCCTTGAGGCTTGCGGAAGGAGAAAGTAAAAAATGCTAACCAACTATGCACCCAAATCTGTATCTTATCCATAAATCATATTTTGGAACATTATTCATCAGTGACACCAAGATTTAGAGCTAACCCAAACCTGGGATGCTACTGCCATAACTACAGTCTATCTCTACATTCAACAAGATCACTGGTAACTGACCAACAGTTAGAAACAGTATGTCCAGTATCATTTGGAAACAGGTGTTTTTCTCCAGGAAGAGCATCACAGAAGTAAGTCTACTAATATAGAAGTTAAGTACAAAAGGAGCAAAATTAAAGTTTGCATGAGGTTAGAATAATGGTGCAATTCAAACCATGACAATATCTTTTAAAATTCTTCTGGCAATTTCCGTGTTTTATTTTTAACCAACAAACATACCTACAGACAGACAGAAAGAAAGAAGGAAAGAAAGAGAAGGAAAGAAAGACAGACGAACATAAAGAAAACTCCTACCCTAGTGGATTGCAAAGCCATTACTGCCTACACACAACAAACCCAACAGGCAGGCCAGAAAAAGCATGTCACATGCATCCAGAGATTCAAAATAGCGAAAGGTCATGTCTAAGGGTCAAGATAGTTACGTGACAAGTAACAAGATCTAGCTCTGGGGAATTTCTTTCAATTCAGCCCTATTTCATAACACTTCTCGTTTGTAAGCAGTTTTAGTAGTGTTCCAGCAAACAGCACGTACATGCAAGTTCTCCCACATCAGGTCCCTTTTTTTCTTTTTTTTTTTTGGAAACTTTAGTAAAGAGACCAAGGCTGAAAGAACAACATGTCCCTGAAAGTACAACAAGTCCAAACAGTCTTTTTTATCTTTGGTGCCTCCAACCCAAGCTTAAAATATGTGAGCCAAATGCACAAAACGCACAAATGCACAAATGTACTCGAGCCACTCTTGAGTCTTCTACACACCTTCTTGTAAAACGGCTACTAAAACTGCTCTTCTGAGCTCTGGCACAGCTGGCAGTGCTTTAACTTCACATTAACATTGAATAAATTACTTGTGCTGGTATATGCTCCTGTCATTCTGTCATATTTCAATTCAGCTTATGAATAAATCAAAAATCACCCTCCCTAACAGAGGAGGGTGAGTCTTAAATAACGAGTCCTAAATAAAGACTATGCTGAACTTCACCAAACACTGTTACTTTATGAAAGAACTTGAATGGATAAATAATGTTCAATTAAGGCTAAATGCTCATATGCTATTATTTTATGACAAGTACAGATAAGAAGGCAAACTGGTAAAAAGCTGTTGCTGAAATTCCCAAATTAACTTCCTGTGCTTTTGTACAGAACAAGCACAACCCCATGCATCAGATGATAAAAAAGTTACAGTCCTGCATTTCAATTTGCTGATCAGGAGCTGAAAGCTTTTGCTTCCCTTGCGACTTTGGCTACCTGGGCTGCTTTCTGAAACAGCTCTTTCAGAATGCTGTGCAGAATAACTTTCTAGTTCTAAGTTATGCAATAAACAGGCATTACTCACTGGATCCTGGAAATCTTGCTTTCAGAATAAATGAAACTCAGTTCTAATGTCCCACCGCAGCATTCACATCACCATACTCATTAAAGCAAACTAGAAACAACTTACTGTGCAGGCATACACAGCAGCCTACTTTGATTATTATTTTCAATGTTTTTCTTTAAATATTTTCTTATCCCAAAAATGAAGAGTCTGCAAATAGATATTATACAGTATATGCTTGTACACAGTTTTAAATTAGTCTGACATCATATAAAATTCCATACAGCTAAACAGATTAAATGACATTTTGAAAGATTCGTTTCACTGATGACATCTCTAAATTTGCACTTGGAAATATCTTTCTAAAACACCAAGTAAACAAAAACTTATTAAAGTGGGGGCTTATCTAGGATTTAATAACACAACATTTTCTGTAATAGCTACTAACACAGCTACTAATTCATCATTTTCTTGCACATGAAGCTGAATTTCCTAAGCCAAAATAAGCATCACATGCTTGTGCTTTTCAGATCTTTCTGGAGTTTACAGTGTTTTTGTGGGGGTAAGAAAGCCAGCCCAGGGTTTGAGATACTGCCCGGTGCCACTGTAAAAAAGATCACACAAATAGGCAAGGATGGAGCTTTCTGTAAACCAAAAGCAAACATTCCAGTCTACATTTTCTAAAATTCATTCCTAGATATGATGTTTTATGTTGGCCCAGTGTGTTGAAGCCTTACAAAAGATGAGCAGGAGCTGTGAAAGAAGGCAGAAGAAAAAGCAAATCATGCCACTACCTTGAGAACGTGATCAAAATCTCTGCTCTCCTCCTGAAGCTGCGAGTGTCCAACTCACTTCAAACCTCACCACAAAGCTCAGCATAATGAAAACAAAGGGATTCACCGGGAAAACGGAGGGAAGACAAGAAGAACAGAAAACAAAACAAAACAAACAAACAAAAAAAGTCCAAGCAAAAGTCTCCTCTGTGTCTTTCCAGGCTCGTCTCTGAAGCTGTACTGCGTCTCAGAGCCCATCTACCTCTCTGAAGGGACTTACCACAAGCGTGCAGCACAGGAACTTGTTCATTGTGGTCGGTGAAGAAACCTCAGCGAGCGAGCTGGGCAGTGAGGCAGGGAGTCAGCTAGCGCTCCAGTCTCCTAGCAGCCTGCTTGCATCCCCCAACATTAAAGACACGATATATATATAGCCCTGGTGCAACAGGAAGCTTTGGCTCAGAGCTTTGATCACTCATTCCCCGTCTATGACCAAACTTTTTTCTCTCTCTCTTTTTTTTTTTTCAAGGAACCTGTAAAACTTGATGACTTAATGGAACTCTTTGAGCGCTCTAACCACAGGCTGGAAAATGCAGGAGGGAGTGTCAGGGGCTGGCCCGGGGAGGGCTTAATTGGGCTCTGTCTGTCTGTGTGTCTGTCTGTCTGCGGCCCCCCCTTCCGCGAGCAGCGGGCTCTGGGGGGGGACACTCATCCCCGCCACACAGCGACCGCAGGATACGCGATTGAAAACAACCCCTGGGGCTGCGCTCTCCTTGTGTGCCCTGGGCTGCTGTTTCCTGCCAGGATGAGGGTCCCCTGGAGTGGGGCTGGCCAGCAAAGCGACATGGGGATGGCGAGGACTGTGGGCAAGCAGAAATGGTGCCACTTTCTTTGCCCCGCTGCTGCAGGGGTGCGAGAGGCAACGTGTCGTCCTGCCACCCGCCACAGCCACGCTGGGTTCCTGGCTGCCCATGGAGCCGCGTGCCCTGGCCCAAGGGGCTCCCAGGGTGATGGAGAGGCCCCACGCAGGGGCCTTTTCGCCTACTGAGCCTTGGACGTTTTGCCCTGGCCCCCACCCCATCTCCCCACTGCTGCCTGCGTAGAAAAGGCCATTTCCCAATTTGGTCCAAGGACCAAACGCTGCCGGTCCTGCAGCCCTAGGTTTGTGGGATCACTTCCCAGAGCAGCTCCAGTACCGGGAATCTGTATGTACCTGGTGTACCGGGCCCTGGAACGGAGCAGAAATTTCTGCACAAAGGTGCAGAGAAAGCACTTCTCCTCCTGACCACTCAGAAAGTGGTTATCATCCGTATTGCAGACTCTCTGGGATGCCAAGGCAGAAGCCAAACCCAGATGTGCATCCAATTTTCACAGATGGTTTTCTCTCCTTTTTCACAGGCCAGACCAAAACCTCAGCTCTCTGTAGCCCAGCTCTCAAGCACTTGAAATCTGGGGCCCACAATGGCTCTGCGCTCTGCAGTTTTGCCCCTTTGAGTCACAAGGCTGTATAGTGTTGGCAGAAGAGGGAGGTGGAAAAAGCCTGCATATTGTTTCGCAGAAAGCTGGTTACGCGAAGTCAGGAAACCATGTTCTTCAACAAAGAAAGCCTTGCCGATGCCTCCTTACACATCTGTAACCATTTAAACACCCATCAAGCATATCCTAAAATTGAAACAGATGCTGATTGCATTCGGCGGCGCAACTGAAATTCAAAGGCACTCAAATTAGCGATAAGTTCTTTGTAAGTGGTTGGGTGAAAACTGGAAGGAAACCTCACCACCCAGGAGAGTATTGCTGGCTTCTGTTAGGGAGTAGTCACCACCTGACTATTTTTGCACATTGAAGAGATGTTGTAACTATTCCTGTAATCTCTTCAGAAGCTTTTGTTACTTTAATGTCTGTTCTTAGCTATATCGATCAACCTGCTTCCCAGGTAAAAGGACAGATGTTGGGAGACATGCTACCTTTGGAGGAACAGTGCTGATTCATAGTAAGTGAAGATCTATTTTCTTGGTGAGATGGAGGGAAAGGCCATTTTCTACATGGTTGTCTTTGAGCATATAAGAGTAGCTATGCCAGACAGTTGAATTCTTTATGCAGAGATCAATTTTAAAGGTTACTCATAATACTGACCCCATTAGCAGAGGTTATTCAGGCCCAAATACCTTTATCCTTTTTATTGCCGGGACACAGCAATGTGTCCTGCTCCTCACTGGAGCTGGCTCAGAAGTTATGGGCACCAGAGGAGTCTGACTACCTCTGCAGAAAAACAGGAATGCATGAATTTTCTAGAGATCAAAATACTTGATGTCATAAACCAGACAAGAAAAAAAAAAAAGCTGTTAATATTGTTTAGCCTAGATTGTGGTTATGATTAGGAAAGTAGCATCTTCTTCAGCAGGTCTGCTTCAGGTATATTTATGTTCAGGATCGGATGTCCTGATCTGTCTGAAAATATTTTTTGCTTTCATTAGAAGTGAAAAACCTAATAGAGTTTAACAAGAAGAAAACAGATCTTTGTTAAGCTCATTCATGTGAATGGAAAGTGGCCAAAGTCTATCTGCTTCAGTGAGAACAGCAGGTTTGGACAAATGCTAAGGAGACCATCATCTTACAATACCTGACATGAAAGTTTCAACTTTCCTCACTGGAGTCTGGCTGTGGTAAACTGCATGATTTTACTTAGCATGTTTCATCTGAAAATCACAAATAGACAGTAAATACAGGATACCCCACAATGCCATATTTAATGTCACTTTTCAGAGAAGAACGACACTGCTACAAGGCTTAAACTGCAGTTTCAATGTTTTCACAAGTGTTTTGCAGAGTTGCCACTTTGCCTTTGGGAATTAGTTAAGATGTGCTTTGCAGAGCACAGAATCACAGGACGAGGCAACAACCCTGTAATAAACACTTGTCCATGCTACAACCAAACTGTTCTCAGCTGTGTTTAAAAGAACCACGGTTGTGACTACATGCCATAACAGGGAAGGAACACGGCCTAAAATTATTTTTCAAAAATTAAATCCCTTTGGAATTTACTGGAATTTAATTGGAAAAAGGAACTAAAAATCAGGATTTATTCTTTCTACTAACAAACATAGCATGGTGAAAATATGCACTAATAGTCAGCTACGTGCTACAGGAATATTGCCAGCTTGGCCTTTAAAAATAATTAGTTAATTATGATGCAGAAACAACTTTCCAGTTAACAGAAATAGCAATCATTTCAACTTTTATCAGTGCCTAAAACTAGAGAAAAAAGGCTACTTTTGTTGGGCATGCTGAAAGCTATTGATACTCTAAGGCTTTCAATCTGGAGTGATGTGCTTTTGGTGGGACATCAGCTTATTGATTCAGTAGTAGTCATATTTCCAGACAGGTATTTATCTTTCCCTGTTTTTTATCCTCACTATTTGTATTGCTGTCCTGGATGTTATGATTGTTATAAATCTATTTTTGTTCCCATGCATCATTATAATCACCAGGTCTATAAATGGCTTTGCTCTTTAAGCCCGTCTGCTATCTGGAAAAACTCACAAGTCCCAACCAGTGAGTTGGTGCTGGCAGGTGAATGCTGTGTAGCTGAGTCATCTCAATATATCAGTGGGATGTTTACTGAGCCCAGGCAACAAACAGTGGGAAGACTGTGGCTTCAGGCTTGGGACTTGAAGTTCACCACACATTGAATTTAGAAAACATTCAGGGCTTCGTCATTAACAGATTTCTGTCAAACTGGGAAGAAGAAGAATCTCAAAAAAGATCAATTGCCTCTGAAAGCAAACGTATTAGTGGCTGCAAGAGGAAACAATTGGGCATTGTACTGTGCTGTTACAACAATCCCTTCAAAATGAATCTACCTATTGAAACCCGAAGAGCTGGTGACCTGAACCATCCTGGGAAAGCCTTAGAAATGGAGGCTTAAAGAAAACTGCAGAGAGTGTAGGGATACAGCAGGAAAACATGTTTCAGATTTTGCTGATTAAGTTAACGAACCTCCCCCCCCCCCGCAAATATTTCACTATCTCTATTCTCCCACATGACTTTGAAACCCCAGGGAAATAATTTCATGCAAAATATATTGAAGGAATAAAAAAGGTATTTAGCTAATAATGTTGTCAAAGGAAAAGTATATCTGTAAATAGTTAGCATTGTTTTAAGTATGTGGCTTGCTTTATCTCGTAAATGGCTTTGCTTCAGTTTCAGATTGAGATCTTGGCTCATTTCTCTTGTAAATCTGAGGTGGATATGAGGTGCTAATACACCAAAAGGAAAACCTCACTTGTCCAGCTATGTATCCAGAGAGGGAAAGGTAGGGCTTCTCCTATCAAAACAGATATGGATTTGGATTATAAGATTTGAAAGTTGCAATGAATGAATTGAAAAATTATAGTCACAGTCATACATACAAACCTCTCCTCAAGCTTCAGAATAAAGAAGACCATATACTCTTTTCCATGCATGGCTTGCCTACCTGGGAATTAGAGCAGGCTGTGAATATGAAGAGTGCTAGCTCTCTGTAGGGAGGGACACCTCAGGTTGTAGATAGCATTAACTGCTCTATCCCTCTTTCACATGGATGATGCCCTGTGAGTTTGCATCCTGGCCTATCTCACAACCTCTCCAATCTGCAGGGAAGCCACAGCACACATAAGGAATACTGGAGCACTAGCAACTGAGGCAAAGGCTGTTTGATTTAGTCATTCCTGTCCTGGCCTTGCTGGCCTTAAATTTCTTCCTAACTTGATCTCTCTGAAAGTGAGAAGCTTCCTGCAATGATTCAGATCCCTGCATCACTCAGAAAGATTAATGTCTTAAGAAAAACTCAGTCACAATACCCAACCATTCGATAAGAAGGAATTCATTATTCCCAGAATCAACATTTCCAGTTAACACCAATGCTCTGAAAGAGACGACACATACTTTACCGAAAGCTAAGGAAATTGGAACTGGTACAAGACAAGCTTTAGCCAGTAAGATTTTCTGGTGAACAGGTTTTTCTTTTTTGTCTCTACTAATTTGCTTGCTACTCTGTAATTGAAGGTCACTGGTTAAGGAAAATGGTCCCATTAGCTCATGAAGAGCAGCTGTAATTTCATTGCTTTTAGTCTGACTTCATTGTGTATATTTGGGTGGTATTAACATAGCATCAGTTTTCCTTCCTCCTGGTTTTCCACATAGGCAAAGATGTCAGCTGTGATGCTATGCTCAGTCTTCAATGAATTTTGCATGGACATCTGAGGTTTTGTGCTACAGGCTCTGAATTTTTCTCTCTCAAGCACTGAGTTCATTCAAGTGTGTGAACCAGCTACCAGCTTTTGCAACTTAATGGCTGCCCTATATCATTTACATAGAGATGTTTTCATCTCCTGTGGATTGCTATGCTCTGCCCTTCCAACCAGGAAGACAGCTAGAGGCAATTACCATTTACCAGAAGAAGCTGCCTGCTTCTTGTGTCAGTAATCCTCTACAGTATAGCAATGGCTTTGAAAGCTGAAGAAAGTGAAGTATAGACAAGAGACTGAAACCTCAAATATGGACTTTTACTGAAGAAAGTTTGACAGAAAAAGCACTATGAGAGAGTGGAGGCATTTAAGAAAGTCAGCTGGAATATGAATATTATATAGGCAATACCTTCCACTTTCACACACTGAATTCTGGCAGAACCATGAGGTATATGGATAACATTACAAATTCAGTAATTTCTGATATACATCGCATTCCTTTTACCCTTAGTTATAAAAAGCTACTGATTGCCCTGTGGCATATCAATGCCATGCTCCTGTGAACCTCTCTGATAACCTCTCCTTTTCTCACTGAATTTAAAGCTTCTTGGCCCTATGTTTGAGAGGTCCTTTCCTAATTAGCCTGACGTTTCTTTTCATGTGGCTTGTGTTTATTTGTCTATATGACTGAGGTGAACCTCAGCTTGCCCATTTTCCCACAGCCATCTCTATGTCTTCACAGGTGCCTTCCTCTCTTCATACATCATTGCTCTTGAGTGAAGTTTGAAGACTTCAGTTCCCAGTCTGTCCATCCTCTCTGATAGAAATTCTCTGTCTGAAAAGGACAGATGCCTGAAAGGCAGGTCAGGCTACTAGAAGTGAAGTACTGTTTTTATTTGTAAGTATATGTGTATATGCATAAAAATTGAGTGTTCTTCTCTGCCTTCTGCATGCTGTTCTTCTTAAGTATTAAAGTTTATTAGGAAAGTACACTGCCTTCCTTTGCCTTTGTTCAGCACTACCCACCAAAAGTCCCATCTATGACTATATAGAGAAAAAATCACAATAAAAGGGAAAAAATGAACCTTTACTCCCCCAAAATGCTATCAAAACTTGTTTCTAATTCCTCCTACGATGTCAGTTGCTAGCTTCAAATGGAATGCAGTGGTGTAAGCCAAGAGCAAAAGGAGGGACCTTTGCAAAGTAACACAAAAGGAATATGTAGTTTGTGGAAGAGGGCAATAGTTGCTCAGGAAGCTTGCCACGTCTTCTGCAGAAATAGCACATGCTTGTGCAGTAAATGCTCCAAAGCATCTCTTAGGTACTTTTGCCTGTCGCCAAACTTTAGGCATAATAAAGCTTTTGTCCTTTTCTTGGCAGAGAAAGTTCAAAAACAGAAAGTGCAGGAGGGAGAAGGTGGAAAAAATTCCAGCCTCCGGAGGAAAGGCTGGGCTGTGTTGCCTCTGGATGCTCCAGGACATTCCTCTGCTCCCTCCGGCCAGACATTTTCTTTTGTTTAGTCCACCAGGACCTTGCACAGCATGTTTTACCTTCTCAGCAGCGAGGAATGTGTTTTACGGCCCTCTCTCACAGACTGAAGTTTCCATGAAGTTAGCAGTTGTCTGTCATACACACTCCTCTTTACTCGGTTTGCTAACAGAATTATTAATTATTGTTATTAATTTTTCTTATTCAGGGCTGACAGGTGATCTAAACCAAGTTTTGATGGAAGCCAGACTATGCATATTTAATCCCTTTCCCCATAGGCACAGCAGAGTGGCTACCTGAAAGCAATAGAACAAATTCCAGAGACTTGGAGTTCAATCTAGAAGTTTTTAAAAAGATCCTCTAGACCCAGAGAGCATTTGTTCACAGGGTAATGCTGCTTATTTGAGGGTGTTACATTTACCAAACTGTGCCTCAGTTAGCTCTATTTCATGCAACATGAACTGTAACCACTGGACATACGACTTCTCCGTGTGCATGTGCGTGTGCATGTGCAAGATACAGCTCTTTCTTGAATTCACTTTTATTCACTTCTCTAAAATCCTCTGGGCTTCCCTCTAGGCTTCCTTCTGAGCTTGTCTGCTGCCACCATTTGGACATTTTTGCTTTTGAGGTTCCCTTCAACTTTTTAGCTTTTGTTCTTCCCTTTGCATGACGAACTTCATAGACTTTCATATTTCTAGGATTTGTCTGGTCTGCTATCAGAGTAAGCAGTACAGCTTTTTACTGTGAGATAAACTTGCATATTGTCACATTCCCATTGAATCAGAATTCAAGAGTTTCTACTACTATGGAAAACAACTGCAGAAGCAGCACACAGTCTGTGGTGGACGCCACAAACGGTGTTTGAACAGTAAAAATATCTAAGGTCCTTCAGGACTGTGAAGAGGAAGCCATTTTTTTTTGCAGGAGCAAGGGGGAATTTGCTTCATAAATACATGTGTGGAAGGGTGTCCTAATCCACTTCATCTTTCATGAAATTTTGTTGAGCATGTTTCTTTAGTGGTTTTAGCGCAGGAAGCTGGGGATATGGATCCTTCACTAGGGCTTCTCTTGGACTGCTTTAACACACTAGAAGTGTGTTTCACTGAGAAGCAAAAAATAAGTAGAGAGGAAGTGAATGGTCTCCTTGTTAAAAAGGATTAACACAGCAGAGATGAACATGCTTTTCCCTAGTATAAGCAGATATTGCAAACAGAAAGAATAATAATAATTTTTAAATGTCCTTTCAGTTAAAGAATTCAATGGTTCTTCTTTAAATTGTTCAGGCTGAATGCACATGAGAAGCTAAGAACACTCTGATTTGTTTTGAGAACTTCTTTGTACCATATAAAAGCATTTCTTATCAGTAAAAGCATTTTCCTTCTCTGCATCTCACTCTTTTTTTCCATACTGCTATAAAAAAGCTAACAGTAAATGTCAATGAAAATGAAGACAATGTGGAAATACATAGAAAATGCTGGGTTTTTTTTTCCCTGTGAATTCTTTTAAATAATTTTGATCTGCATCCAGAGCAGTTTATTGAGGCACAAAACAGAGCATGTGGAACAGCAGGGAAGAATGTGGAATGAATATTAATGCACTCGAACACCCTCCCCCAAGCTCTCAAAGCCTGAAAAATCCTTCTGCAGCAAAGCTACTATTTCCTGTAGGGCTTGCTTATATCCTCATGGAGGAAAGTCCTTTAGCATTTAATAGAAAATGATTATCTTTTCATATACTTTTTGAACTGCTAAAATTGAATACAAAGTTATATCCTTGTGATATAGTAGTTAAAAAAACCCTTACAGACTGTCATGGATAAATTTTAAAGGTTTTTTAAGGCAGATTTTGCAGAAGTCTGATACTTTTTATAGGAGCTACTTGAGTAATTTGTTATTAAATACAACTGGACTTTTTTTGCAAATGCAGGATCTTAGGGTAAATAGATTCTTAGAGGTAAATTTACAGGGAAATATATTGGCCATTAATGCACGGGGAGAAGAAAAAGGGTTCCATGAAAAATGGAAGAAAAAAATGGGGGAAAAGAAGACTTTTGGGGGGGAAAAATATTCATTCTGGAAGCCCACACACTTAAATTATTAAAGCTATTGCCAGCTGAAATCATTATGGTGCACAGGAGACAATTTAGGACTACACTAATGCCAGAATGTTTTATTTCAGTAAACCATAAAGCTTGTGAAAGGGATCATATGATGTCAGGCTTATGATAGCAGAAGGCTCCACTAAGTGGTATCCCCTTTCTCGATCACCCCATATCCCTCCAGAAATGTGGTTGCATTTTTCCTCCTACTCCACCTGGAAGCACGTGAACATTCAGTCAGAATAAAAATACACTTAGGTAGCAACACAAAAGGGCAGAAGTGAAGTGGGCCTTCCCTGTAAGTGCCTGTGGCTAGACTCACTTCTATGTAGATGCCATGACCTTGAGAACAAAGCAGCTGCTGTTTCTGCTTGCAAGCAGAGTTTGAAGTTCTGAAGGGATAAAATATATTACAGTTCCATAACTAAATGCAGCAAATTTGCAATTTATAAAACTTGCATGTGGGTGGCATGCTCTATTTACAAGTGTTTGTTAAGTTGAATGTTGGGCCACATGCCTATGGGGATTAGCACTGATTGTGAGCATATACTTAAAAGGCGAAGGAAGGGACTTTGCCCCTTCCCTAGGGCCATTCCTCCACAAAAGGAAGGGTGGCCCAGCGTTAGGTTCCTCAAAGCGCTGGCTCCAGCCCTCTGCCCTGGCACCTTCTTTCTTGCACAAGCCCAGCAAGACACTCAAAATGCTCTCCAAATTATTTTGGCTCAGCAAACAGAGATGAGATCTGAATACCTTGTACAATCCAGTCTGTCATTTATTTTTGCCTTGGTTCTTCGTTCTGCTGGAGGAAAAAGTCACGAACTGGGATTGGTAACAGATTAATACCTAAAATGGCCATGCATTGGGTTCTGCAGTAAGAAGAGCTATATAATTACCTTGAGTAGGTAACTAAGAAGGGGTGCTGACAGGCTTTGGCATTTAGTGCACAGATTATGACAATGGAAAGATTTATTCAAAACTACTGTTTCAATTAGAGTCTGTATTTTATTTTGCTGCAATACGCTTCTCGGTGCTTTGTAGCTTATTTAGCAAAATAACTTCCCTGTTGAATATATCAGATGACTGCTAAAATGAGTCAAAATCCATGGCCTTCCATATCCTGCACAGCACAGAAAGCAGAAAAACAGACTTAAGCCAGGCACACAGACAAGGAGATTCATCATCCAAAACAGCAAACAGACTCGGTGATCATGTCCCCATCTCCACTCACCCTGCCAAGTGGGCATTAGGGGCTAGATTAGAGTAAGCTTTGGAGTGTTTTTTTTTTCTTTTTCTTTTCCTTTTTTTCCCCTGCTCTCTCCTATCTTACTCTCCACATACATATTCAAGCAGCTTTGCTGCATTTTCATCATCTTGCCCTTCCCTGCCCAACCTTTCCCCATCTTCTTCCCAAACAGGAAGAAATACAGAGCTGTTAAGTCACCTGCTGCTCTTTCTGTGTTCATCATGCTTATGCATAATTTCATTTCTTTTGGGCCTTGTCTTGACTATTTGCATTTTATACTTCCTTGTTTTATGCCAGTCACAACAGGGCGGTGGCCCCTTGCGTATTACTATACTTAACAGCTTCAACATCCCACACACGGATTAAGTGTGATGGAGACTCTCACATCAAAACAAAACTTAGGTAAGATTCAAATAATGGCCCTATCCTCCATACAACGGCTGGTTTCAGTGTTCCTAAAGCCATCACTCCAGAGAAGCACATACGTTCAATGGAAGAGCACGAGTAGGCTCTCTGATTTGAATAAGCTACTCACACTCTTCAGTGTGAGCCTTCTGAAAGTGGGACCACAGATTTAAATTAAACAATGGAGAAGGAAAGCTTTTAAGGTCCAGTGAGGAAGTGATAATTCAAACCCCAGCTAAAACGTAGGCTTGCATGAACTCAGCTATGTTATTTCTACCAAAAAAAAAGAGAAATATACAGCTGTCCTGGCAAAGCTCACTTTTTACTGAATTTGGTTTTTTTTATACTGCAAGTTACAGGAAATTAAATAATACCTCACATTTTTCTTTGTTGTAGTAAAAATGTGAAAATATTTCAAGCAGACAAACTCTAGTGCCCTCTAGTAGTCTTAAAATGTACATAGGAAACAAAAATCCTATTTTCCTTTATAACGATTCTCATTAAAAATCCCCAAACAATGGGCAATCATTTTAAGTAATTGGTGTATGTCAAACTCTGATTAAAGGGAGAGAAAATGCAAATGAAATGTAAAGGTAAATGGTTTTCTGATCAAATAGCAATGTTTCCTTTATTAACATCTCTTTTGGAGATACTTTGTTTTCTTGCATGCTTGGATGGTTGCTTTGGAAACATCACTCTTTCTGAAGCGTGTGTGTTTGCCCACCATTGCATTTGTCCCATGACATTTTTGTAAAACCACAATTTATGCCTCTTACATATTCACAGAGAAAACTTTGTGCATCATTTTAGGGGTGTTGAAATGACTGAAATAATACAGTAAATAAGAGACATACAGGAATTTCCCTCATCAGCAGGAGATGAAGTAAACAAACAGGAAAATACAATTTCATCACAAAACCAAGGAGGTCAGAGCTGGGTCACCACCTCAAGCAGCATGGAAAGAATAGCTTTGTTTCCATGACCATTAAGTACCCTTCTACTCTATTGAAATTGCAAGGATGATAATTAGCATTGAGCATTTGCCATTCTAAAACTAGATTGACATGGTGAGCTCTCTATTCATCTGGCTAAAAATTTGCTGTATCTTGTGACCTTAGTTATACATGTAGCAACAATTTGGAAGAAAACAATTTTATTTCCTCTTTTGGAAATCACCTTCCATCTTAAGATGCTCTAATTTTGAAAAAAAAAAAAAACGCACAGTTAATTCATTTTAAAAAAGCAATCACTTATTGCTGCACTGGTGCTCCTTGTTTAGAGGATCAGAATACAGCTGTAAAATTTTGTACTGACACTGTTAGTTCGTTTTGAAGGATCTATTAGATTAATGGACTCCAGATCCAGAGAAGTCATTTTACCTAGCACATCTGATTGTTTGTGTAATACAGATAATATATATGCTCTGAAGTGACTTAGAGAAGATCAGATTTTGACTTTAGATTTGCTCTCAAACCCTAGGATGCTGTTCCATTTAATCATTTGCCAACAGTGTAAAAAATAAATAAGTGGCTTATCTTCTCTGCATACATGTAGTTTCATGTTATCTTTTATGCAGTGTAGATCGCTGAATACCACTGTGCTCCTCAGCATTGAATCCAGCAGTTTTCGTTCAGTTTTTCCAAAGAGTCCTCTAGTCTGTATTCAAAGACATCAAGAGATGGAGAATCCATTGGTATTCTTGGTAGTTTGTTCCAATGGTTAACCACCGCCAAAATTATTTCCTGGCTGCTTATTTTCACTATCTTTTGATTTAAATTATGCAAACAGTTTTTCCAGATCTTATTTTGAACAACTAAAGCCTCATTCCAACACCTATTTTAATCAGGGGAAACATTCTTATTGATTACAAAGAATATTGAACAAAGCTCTGAATTATATATGACACTTCTTTGTGGCTTACGTGATGGATATTGAAGAAGTCTGTGTTAATTTCTCAGCAGAAAGAGATAAATGATAGAGAGAATGCTGCCCTCTCATGGTTTAATGGATGAAAATATTCTCGCAATATATTATAAAAACAAAACAATATTTTTTAGGCTGATAGATGTTAATCTATTCTCTTTTGTATAGTGCAGTAAAAGGAAAACATGCAATAGGCTTAATCCCTGCTACAATAAATGTTATCAAAGCACTGAAAGCAAATCTAGTTAATGGCATTAATGGCTGAGTCGTAATGAAGCACGATGTGAAAGATTCATGCAAGATGCTAGTTTAGAATCATTGTTTTCCAAAGGGCTTTGTGAGCTGGAGCTGTCTGGGAAGACGGTACTTGTTCTGCTTTGAGTACGTGAAACTGGGGGACCTCACATCTTCCCTGGATGAAGGCTCATTCCTCTCTTGTCCCAGTGGACTGTTCATATGCCAACCTTTCCCTGCTGGGTGCCACAGAGCAGAATGGACAAGAAGTCTTCCAGTTTAAAAGTGAGTCAGTGAAGGTGTGTGTGTGTTCAAATTACTACAGTTTTGTACCTTCACAAATGGGAAATCTCCTATGCATGCATAAAGGAATAGGACAAGGCAGAAAGTGACTGCAGGCAAAACAGACCTTCCTCCACATTTTTGGTAGATATCATAAACCCAACGTACCCAACATTTCCAACATATGCAGAGTCCTGGGCAGCTAAAGAACTAACCACAAGATTAGAGCTGTTCTTAGCTTCTGTGCCCTCCATCTGGACTCTCTACGCAGTTGATAAGTTGACCTTTATTGTCTCCACAAGCAGTGGTAATTTCACAGTGCAAAACGCAACATCAAAGGAAAAGACCCCATGTGGTGACCTCCCTGGAAAAGGATTCCTGCAGCCTATTCAAAGAAGCCCTCTATTTTTTGGTAAGAACTGGGTATAATACAGTATAACCTCAGACCATGAGCTCAGTCATGTCCCACATACTGCAAAGTCCTTCATGTGCAAAACCATGAAAGAAACCACATCAAGATGTATAGACCATTGAAATCTTCAAGTAAACACTACCCACATTTATCTATCACTTCCTTACTAGGAATAACCAAATTCTGTCTTGACTAACTGCTAAAGTATGTTGAACTGGAGGAAAAAAATGCATAAAATAGCTAGTTATATTTAAATGATGCATAGGCCAGCATAGAACATTAGATCATATAGCCTCATATCCAGCATAACACAAGTACTGGAATTTTGCATAATTACTGCTAATATTTTATGTTTGACTATAATAAAATCCTCCAAGAGAATATTGGTGCAAACATTTCCTCCAATATTTTGTTTATGAAGGTTAAATCTCTTTTTCTTCATTGTCTTAGTGTTCTCCTCCCATTTCTGACTGGAATCTATCTGTCTTTAACTTTCAGTCATTTTTATGACTTCTTTGTCAAATATTTCTCTTAATTTTACAAATATATGGTCTTCCCAGCAGCTGCTATTCAGAAGTTTGTTTTTTGTTTTTTTTTTGTTTTTTTTTTAATGGAGTGTTTATAAAATATATCCGTACAATGGTATTTCTTAATGGTTATGGGTCTAGTCAGGATAACATACTGTAATAGAAGCACCTGTTCTAATGTGAGGTGCCAAACTCATGAAATGATTGCACTGAAAGATGAACTTCACAATCAACACGTGGTTAATGATATGACTAACACATGTTCTGAAAATAGGTTTGATAATAGGTCTCAGTCTAGCTAGACTTGGATTGAATTGATGTCTAAAAAAATGTCTTGGATACCAAATGTTCATATTTGACACATTTCAAAGTACTTTAGGGCAAGTTTTTCCCTGTAAGGGGATGGAAAGCAGTGAAATAATTCTGGTTTCCAGATTGTTCCAGGGAGGAAATTCTTTCTTCACTCTTTTCTCTCTCTCTCCCTGGTGCCAGTTTTGTAACAATGTTAAACAATTTTAGTCTGTCAAAATAAAGGCAGAAAAAATATTATAAATAACTTTTGCATTTATCTGTGACAGTTTTCTGAGCTTCAAGAGTCAACCCACAGATAACAATATATTCAAAAGAGCACCTGAAAAAATGCCCTTCCCAAAGACATGACATAAAAAAAAGCAGTGACTCTTAGTATTGTTTTATAGCCCAAAACAATGTTTATGTTTACTTGGAGCATGCCTACCCAAGGAGAAAGTTCAGGCAAGCTCAGCACACTTACCTCCTTAATCCCTCTCAAAACATTGAAGGAGAGTAAGTGTTTGGCAGAGCTCTCAGGCCAACCCAGCTCTGGGGAAGATCAGAGACCTCGCCCATGTTCCCTTCCAGGAAGAGATCCGATGTTGGCATCAGAAAAAGAGAGGCATCGGTAGATGCTGCACAGAGCCAAAGTGAAAACTTCACAGATCTGTATCATCTCTGATCCATATACTGATATAACAGGATTGTGACTCATTCAGACACACAGCTCAGTAACAACACTATCTTGTTACGCATGTTCTCTGGATAGAAATTATAAATGTTTCCCTAATAGAGGGTTACACTGAAATATGACCAGTTTGCATTTCTCCTACTACACTGAAAATGCAGTGGTGCTTGTTAAATAATGCTTGTTGCAAACTACCCTGACATTTTGATTCGCCCAATCTGCTGGTAAATGTTCTTTCTCTCCACAGATTTGCTAAATACAGCATGGTATATTTTATAAATTCAGCCTTGGAAAGCACCTAACTCTTTACATCATGTATCTTCAGAGTCTTAAGCAGAAATAGATATTTGGAAAAGTATATTTTATATTTATGCTCATGGCTAAAACTAATGCTACAGGGAATAACTTCAGAAGACGTGGCTATTCCAGTAAATGATATGGATCTTTGTAGCCTGAAGCTTTAGAGAAGTAGCTTGTGGGCAATATTACAGATTCACCACTTTCCAGGGGATGCTGCTGCTGCTGCCAAAATCCAAGATGACAGGAAAAATAAATGATGGTTCTCCAGAACACCCTTTTGGTCCGTATTGTCATGGGTCAATCAAGTTTGGGACCTGTTGCCCTAGAGAACACAGAACCACTCCTGAAGGAGTTGAAGGAGGAATGGCTGTAGAGCTATCTATCTACCACCACGCAGGAACATAAGCTCTGGAGTAAGAGGGATGAACAATGGGAAACATGACCGACTGTTGGTTATCTTTGGGTGCATTGAGTCCCACTTTTCCCTCATTTCTGATTGTAGCACAGTTCCAGAGAGTATATGATGGAGATTACTTGCCAGTTGTACTGGACTCAGATATTCCCACCATATTTTAGAGCTGCTGCTCCTGATTACTAGACTTTCAGAGCTGAAAAAAAGCTGCAGATATCAAACAGCTGTAGTACTGTAAGTCTCTATATAATAGGGGATCTATAAAATAGGCAGTTACAATCTCCTTTACATACATTTTGTATTATCTGTGTTTTTGGCTTGTTTTTTGCCCATATCCCATTCTCCCTTATTAGTATGGGTAAAGGAGAAAATGATTACAGAGGTTATAAGATTTTTATTCAGAATCTCTGAAGGGCTTTTTGAGAATTGATTATAAACTAAAACCAGCAAATGAATGGACAAATGAAAGGGGAAGGAATGAAGCAATGTGCAATGAAAGGACTGAAAAAAAAAAGGATTCCTTCTTCTGGAGAAGAGATGAAGTGGATAAATCTTCCAAAAATGTAAAAGGTAACACTAAAATTAGCTGTTTGCTATTTATATTGAGCTTAGAAGAAGAAGAAATGAAGTTAAATGTCAACAAGAGAGAGGTGGGCTGAACATTTGCCTGAAGGATAGTTAAATACTGGAAGAGATTTTCTGGAGAAGCTTCTCCATCATTTAGGTTGTATAAGAAGTTAGATAAAACTTTGTCAGTTATAGTTGATTTATCTGGAGACAGCAGGAAGTCTTGATTGCCCTTTCTAGCTCTGGAGTCCCCCACTCCTGTTCTCAAGCCTGGATCCCCCATGGGAATCCAAGAGATGTTCCAGGCCTCATCCAGGAGGGAGCAGAGAAGCTCTGCTAGGACTGCCAGTCCTTTGCTGGAGCCAAGGAGAACAGCCCCAGTCTTGGGAAAGCTCTGGTAGCTTCTCCCCTTCATCAAATAAAGCTGAAATCACAAGAGTTAAAGTAGGTATAAAAAAGCTCAGAAAAGAACCAGCAAGATTTCCGAAAGGTTTAGGGCAAGGCTTCCCAAGTACACCTGAAGACTTTAAGCCTATTATACCTACTGCCACCACACTTGGAGAGAGGGTTAGCAGACACGGAAGATGGAAATAATGTGGTTGAAAGACATTTGCTATTGAATGTTTACATCAGGAGACAGGAAACCAAGTTAACAAATTCCTGCCAAAGTTACCAGGGGAGAACATTTTATTTATTGTTCATATAGACATATTGCTGTTTTCTCCTGCTAAGTCTGTGTTCCTTTTCCTCCCAGCACAGTTCCATTTGTTTTCTTTAAGTTCTTGTACTTGAGGACAATGAGGTTTTTTTGTATTAGGGGCCCATCCAGAGAGTACAAATTCTGCAGGAGAACTTGAGCTGAGGATATTGGTTTCAAAAGAAGATCCACCCAGGAGCTATTTAAATCTGTCCCTTGTTTTTGCTGGTAACACCAGGAAGAAGGCTTACACACAGAAAATCAGTTTCTCCTAATAGTGGCCAGAGGCCATTTTTCTGGAAACAGAAGAAAAATCTCTCCTTGAAGAGGTGCTTTTACTGTCTCCTGTAATAGTCCTGGCTGGACAGATCTAAGAAGCAGTAAGCAGTCACAAGACACGGGTTTGAAATGCTTAGTTATTAGTTATGGTTAGTTATGGAGGAATTTGCAAAGCTCAGGTTTTCAAGTAGCTCGAAGTGCAAGATTGTTCAGACTGAGTTTAGAGTCCTTTTTCTCCAAAAAGGAGGGGGACATCCATGCCAGCCAGTTTAGTAAGCTTAGGCAAATGAAACATGTGCAGTCCTGTGTCAATAAATGTGTTTGTTTATATTAACTTACATCCTCTAAGTAAGTAGTTTGGAAATGGCAGAGGAGCATCCTCCTATAGAGCCTTTATTCTGCAGATTCCCTTGAGTCACCTGAAAGAAACCCAGATGCACATCTAGAGCAGTTATCTTTCTCCAGGGAACCTCAATCCTTTCTGGGGAACCAAGAAGCACGTTGTTGGGGCTCTTAAATACACACATGGTGCTTTTATCTAAGCAAGGCAAATCCTCTGCTTGTCCCAGGGGCAATACCAGGTACTAAATTCCCAGCAGCAATATAGTGTCTGTCATTCTCAGTACCCAGGCATTTTTTTTTTCAGTTGGCCTTTTCATCTTTTCTGAGCACTTTAAAACAAGACTCAACCATTTGCTGTAGTCAGAGTTCATTTCCAACAATTTCTAGGATTTATCACATGTACACTGCAGGCTCTGCTCCAAATCATGTTTCAAGGACCATTTGTTTCTGTCATTTCTGGGTTAGTCTGGACCTCCCAGCATGGCCTAGTCCAGGCACTTTCTCTCTGAACACAAAAGGAACTCACTGTGCCAAGACGCTGTGAGACACCCCTTCTCTCTTGGGTGAACTCATTGTCCCCAAATCATTTAAATTTCCCACTTGGCTGAAGGATAGCAGCTGTCTCTTCCAGTGAAACTAAAGTCCCTGGCAACCGAAGCTTCATTCCTGGGACTAACACCAAGAACAGTCCATCCGTCTGTTTCTTGATCATTTGGGGCTGATACCAAACAGTTGGAAATGAGAGATGGAAGATGTGTTCTTCAGGCACAGGAAATTTAGAGGGCAGACTCAAGGAGAAGGGAAGTAACTTGTGAGAAAAATGTTTAAAAAAGGAAATAAAATAAAAATGAAATGCATAAATTGTTAATTATTATGGATAAGGCATGTGGAAAAATATAAAAACCCTGCCTTGCATTACTTTTAAAAAAGAGTGCAGCATTTCACCAGTGTAGCCAATGAGGCTGAGTAAACAATTCATATTACGCAATTTATACAACAAATGAGTGGTGAGCAGGTTCTATGAGAATGAACAGCATTATATTCCACTTATAAGACACCTGCATTTTCTGGAAAAGAAAAAAGTTAATAAGGACCTCCCCTTGGGAATTCAAACTCAACGATATTTAGTAGCTGCCTGAAAGAGAAAGCAGAGAACAACAAACAGTGATGATCTCATCAGGCAGTTTCCTGGCCCTTAGGCTTTGGGGTTTTTTTCCTCTTTGGGCTCAATGCTATGCCAATGGCTTGTTACTACCATTGGAGCTGGGTTTCATGGAATTCATGACTAAATATTCAAGAATTAAGTGCAATCCCCCTTTGGTTTTAAGCAGTGTGACATTTTCTTGATTCATGTCTGGAGACCAGTAGTCTCCGTAGAGAGAGGAAGAAAGTGGCGGGTGTCAGTACGACCAGGGCAGATGCAGCAAGGTGGTGGCTTCCAGCAACTTGGGCATTCTGCGTGCAGCAGTCCATGCTTTGTGTAAAGCAGGGCCACCACTGCTCATCCGGACTGTGCTTCTGCATGGCCATCCGGCCCTGTTAAGGCATGTGATCAGCACACAGCTACCTGCCCCCTACACTTGAAGTGCGATGCCGGTCATTCCAGCAGCAGCAACATGATGTGCCCCATGGGGTTGGACCACTTTTCCAGACTATTATTTATCCTGTGACCTACATGAGGATTTCTTCAGTAGCAACTGCTTCATGCATTTGTTACTTATAATCAGTACACTGCAGAATCGCAGCCGTGGGCTTCCTTGTGGCTGGAGTTTTCTTCAGTAGGAGAAATGAATCTCCTAAATCAGATGAGACAGTTCCTGGTTTCTGTTAGTTTGAGTTTCAAATTCACATGACCCGTATAGAGAGTTACCTAAAATCTTTTATAAGCATCCTTGGTCACACACCCTTTCCCTTTATCTCTAATTTCTGTGACAAAAACTGTGCTTGCAAGAGCAGGCAGTTTTAATGCATATTGCAAGTTCTCTCCTGCCTATTTTGTTTATCTCAATGGAGTCAATAGACACCAGCAGATTTTTAGATTCTCCAAGACTCTCAGTTTTTGGAAGAACTGTTAGTTTCTTCCCCTTATCTTCCTGGTAATGTAATGGTTATATTATGGGACCAAGACTGAAAGTCTTCCTTCTGTGGCATTTTCTCTGTTTGACCTTGGGCAAGGCTGGGAGTCTTCAGGTCACAAAATACCCCGTTTTTCACTACTGAGAAAAAAGCTCCCAAATCTAAACCTCCCTCTGCTCAAATTTAATAAACAAAACAGTGGTAAATTTTAAAAGCTTTATATTGTAATATATTGATTTGAAACATCATATTGGTATACACAGACTCACATACAGGGCCTAGCAAGAGATTATTACCGTTTAAAAAATAAAACCTTTGAAATAAACCCAAATCTTTTGCAGCAAAAGTGAGAGGAATTTTTGTCTTCAGCAAAGGAAATACTTTGTGTGTTTTCCTTAATGGAAGCAGCACAAAGAACAACTCGTACTGAACTGAAGTTTTGTGGTGTCTCAACTTTGCTTAAAACCCTTTGGAGAGTCCAACTTTACACTGCCTGGTAGAGAATCTATTTTTTCAAACATTTTGCTGACACACAGTGTGGTCTCTTTTTAAGGATGCAGAGTAGTCTGAGCAGTCATAGAACCACTGCCTTTAAAACTAGAACAGACATAACACTCTCCAGAAAATGCCTCATTTCTTGTTTATCAAAATACAGAAAATTTCTTACTCACTTAGATAAACTTTGGGCCTCAGAACCCTGTAAATAACTGTAGTCTTTTTTAGTATCTAAACAAGAAGAATGAGTATTGCTATTCACTCACTGGGTGACAGAACTCTTTTGCAGTGATGGAGAGCTCCTTCAACTCCTAACATGCGACTGAAAATATGATATTTAACCATCCAGGAAAGCCACACAATCCTTATGTGCACCTGCAGCTGTTTGGCCACCTCTGGTTATTACTTATGCTCACAAGAACCACTGCCTTGGCTGAGATCAGCATTTAGAAGTCCATCTCCTGCCTAAGGCAGTTTGGGATTCACACATGAGGAAACCGCAGCCGTAAATTTCTTGATTCATTAGTGAGCTCAGAGCACGTTGCATGCAAGAAGAGCACATGGAGATCAGCCATCACAGTTACCTTCACTGACAGATAGCAGCAGGAAGGAAGCTGCACGGTAATCCAGAGTTTACATTGGTTTCCCAGGATAGTTGGATCTTCCGTGGTCTAAGAATGCTTCTCAACCCACAGCTCTTTCTTTGCATGAGAGACTCTGACCTTTCAGCCATAGGATACTGAATGAGAAATGCGCTTTACCTTCTTTTTGAAACAGGGCCACACTGTGACCCAATTAGAGCTCTATGATGCCGGAGAGACAGCAACCAGAGGGGCTAGATTCAGTAACACAGCAGCTAGGGCCCTTTGCTGAATGGAGATTCAAGACCTTTCCCTAAGATTTTGTCTGGCATTATTCTACATTCAATGACTGAACTGCAAGAAAAGTGAGAACCTCAAGGCTCTCACAGCACCTCACCACCACACTGCCATTGCACAGCCAGTCTTTTCAGGTTTGAATCTCTCTCCTGTTCTCTTCAGGCTACTGCGAATGTCCCATGGAGCCACACAGCCCTTCCTAGCTCACAACATGCTCATGACCCATAACAAGAATTGAAGCATCTGATCCAGCATTGCTGCTTGCCCTTTTGAAGCAGGGCCTAGCTTCCAGGTGTTCAGCATCAAAACATTCAAATCTGTTTTGTCTTGTGACCTTTTGCCTCATGAAAGAGTGAATCTTCTACCTTGTGTCACTACTTTGTAATATAGGCGGAAGTCTGAATAGAGTGGAACTGCACTGCAGTGAAAAACCATTACAAAGTTTTAAATTAAACACACTTATGGTAATAAAATTATCCATAACTTGAAAAAGCTTTCTTTTCCCATCATCCATTTATATATATATATATATATATATATATATATTTGTTTTTGTTGGGTTTTTTTTACCAAAGGCTTAATGGAAGGCTGCAAACCACCTATGTGATTTTCCTGCACAGGGTAACTTAAAACTAACTGCAAAACTAAATCATCATGAAATGTCTAACATAAACGTATAAAATTCATGGATGTATCATGCATTTACAATACAACATAGCCAAGCATTCCTCCTTGTTATTGCTGTCTTATTAGTGGGACAGTGCCCAGTTCCACTCATTCTTACAACTCAGCAGTTTCTTTTAAGCCAAAACAGTATTTTAATGAGAGATGATCTGGCAAATTTTCTTTTAAATTTTTGTTAACTTATTCCTGTGACCTTGGCAACAAAGTACCTGCTAAGTAATTTCACATGACTATGATGATCAATGCAGAACCAAGTTTTGCAGACAGTCGAGTTGGTAGAAACTGCTGGACCTAATATTGAAACAAAGAAGCTCATTCTTCTTGGGGAAAAAAAAAAAGGATACTAATTTGCCATCTCTCTGGTTTTGCAATAAACTTTTCCATTTATACTGTGCTGTTTGCTTCTTCTACACTGGTGATGAGTTAAGTTCAACAGACAACAACAAAAACAACATACTGAATATTTCAAACCATGTGTTACTTTGCTTCAAGTCTATTAAATTAGGTGTAATATTAAAGGTGGGTGGATGGGAGCTAGTGTAGCATGCTGAGGAATCAAATCTCGTTTGAAGAAATAGAATTTGCCATTAGAAACAGTTTACCACAAGGCTGAAAAGAGCATTTCAGAGACACATGGAACTAATAGAGTATTTACTGGAGTTTGACTGCAGTGAATCTAATCAGATAGGTGTGGTAGGTATTTCCAGCTCCATCATCTATCCTTTAGGGTACTGGAAGAGTGACTTTTTTGACATCACATCTATTTTCCTATAGACTGCGTCAATAGACTGCATCAGATTAGCAGATTTTAGTCAAAAAGCTAGCAAGCAAATTCCAGCTATATCCTTCACAGGCATTTATACAATTGCCTTCATAAAGGACTGAAGCCATTTCTCTATAAAACTTCAGTAATGACAAACATGACTATTTGAATGCTTAATTTGATTTTGCATTATTAGTTTCTTATTGTGTCTATGTTTGTAACTACTCACACATTGAAACTTTCAACATAAGAATAACAATAGGGAAATTCTTAGGACTGTTTGATCTTGGGACTGTTTCAAAGCTTGGAGTGCTCTGCCTAGACACAATCTGGCTTGGGATTTGACAATAAGAAATACTATAAACCTGCAGTAGAGTTTTTGGTGATCCATAAGTAAGCAGCTTGCAGTTCAGCATCTAGGTGATTCACTTTACTGCTCATTCATGAACGAGTACAGACTAGAATAACTCATTCCACAGTTAGCTCAACCAAACACACTCTTGTTCCTCAGCTTGTGTATAAAGCAAACTTTCAGGGTATAACTGATATGCTTTGTTTCACTTTCACCCTGTCACATTTTGCAAAGCTAAGCCAGGGACTGTAGAGAGCCCAGCAGTCAAAATAAGAGAAGTCTTGGCAGTGCAACATCCATCAAAACAGAATTCAGTGGTGACAACATAAAGGGATCCTTCATCTGCACTCCTGTATATATTACAGACCTTGGACCTCCCTGGTTTTCAAGATCAGAGAGACTGAAGTGTGCGGCAGGATACTCAAATCCTCCATGTAGGACTGAGGTAGGGTTGAGGTAGTGCTGAGTTTTATGCCAGTTTCCTGGGCAGGTGTGCTCTTCACCCTGGTTAAAAGACATAATATTTGCTTAACGCCTGACAATTGTGAAATGCATTGCTAACCTCACCACAGCCTGCCACAAATGTGAATGGCAAACTACTGCCGCATGACAAACCTTCTTCCATGTCTAGCTTAGAGCCTTCTCTCTCCTTCCAGCCACATGTAGTTTGGCAATCATTCAGTCCCTTACTGTCCCTCACCTGCTTTTTATGAAAACAATATAATTTCCATTACTGGCATCCAAAACCCGAGGTTATAAATAAAAATCGGATGGCTATTCCCTCTTTCTTTATGGGATTTTCCAAGATTGTCTTGGATATATTTAGTATGCGTGTGTAATGAGTCAGAGTGTCCACCTGTGGTCTCCGTAAACCGATTTTGTAAATAGCATTCACTGATGTGACTCAAAAAAAAAAAAAAAAAAAGGCCAGTTTCTGTTTTCCTCTTTTAGTCTGAATTCAAACACTGTGTGCAGTTCCAAGAAGTCTGTGGGTTTCATGCTCCGGGTCAGTGGGTGGGGAATACTGGAAAAGGCACTCTCCATCCTGTCCCCTCGTTCCGTTGGCGTGGAGGTCTGCAAACCTTATTTTATAGCACTGTAAACCACCTTTTCATTTAGAAACTCTTTAATATGCAACTTGTAGATGAGGCCCTGGCATACACAATTTCCTGTATTCATTCCTCACTTGGGAATTGCTATTAAAAAAAAAATGGATTTTGCTTCAGCACAAATGAATGTGCCAAAAAAGAACAGCAGACTGTTTTTTACAAGTGCTGAAAAGTACTGAAGGAGATAAGTCTCACTGATTTTTTAGTAACATATTGAAGCATGTGGGAGAACAACTTTGCTTCAGGGCTATTTTAGGTTACCTAAGCTCAAGTAAATGGAGGTGATCACATTCAGATGTGAAGTGACACCCGCATGGCTTTCTCTGAGCTGGAATCATCTGAGTGGTGCTAAAGTCGTAGGGGTCATCGAATCCTAGAATCATTATGGTTGGAAAAGACCTTCAAGATCAAGTCCAACTGTCAATCTTTGTGCAGCTGGACTGTGGGCCTGGGATGCATCTGAGTGAATTGAGAGGGAAACTCTGGGCCTTTCTGGTGCATAGGTGAGGTTTGGGGAAGGTAGCAGAAGACTAGCAGGAGTGAAGAGGAGGCACCTTGTATCTGTCTGATGAACTGTGGTAGCTGAAGCTTACATTAAGCCCTTTGGCATGTCAGTATTTCAAGATACAAGCACCATCACACACGCAGATTAGGGATAAAGATTTTAATCAGGTAAATGCATTAGAAGACTGTAAATATACTATTTTAGCCAAAAATAACTGAGAAAGTAAAGTAAGAGGGTATGCTTGCTGAGTGCCTAAATGTTCCGTTGACATTATTGGAAGTCTTGGCAAAAGCTGAAGGCAGACTGGCCCCTTACAAAACAGAACTGAGCAAAATTATTTTTGATAATGGCAATATCAACTCTGTTCGCTTTAGGGTTTATATCAAGTATGCTTTGTTCGGGGCTTAAAAAGAGATCTCTACTCACATTGCATGTATCAAAAGCCCCGCTAAAACACACACTGCTTTTGAACTTGTTCTGAGTAGCAGGCTCAGTAGCATCACTTAATTTTCTTTCATAAAAATTCTGTGAAATTTAGTTTGCATGTTTTCATTGCAAACATCAAAGGAACTGTGAAAAGCCTAGGAGGATTTTTACGTTAATATTCTCAAAGCTTACATCAGGGCTTGCAAAACCACCTTGATTGGAAAAAATAAATAAATAAATAAAAGGCAGTAGTTTGCATGAGTCTTTGCCAACTGAAACCACTCAGCACCACATAGATCAATTAGGACACAATTCCGCCAGGTGCTAATGTGTCTTGTGAGTCACTGTGTACACTGAGCTTTCAAATCTGGAGAACCAAGTCAAAGGGCATTTAGTACTTACCAAGACCAGGTTCCTAATAATTCAGTAAATGGGTGATTTCTGCTACATGCTTTGAAAAGAAAAAGAAACTCAATACACCCACTCAATTTACACATCAAAATTAATAAAATTACCAGGGAACCCGCATTTCTCAATATCATAATCAGTGCCAGGCAAGCAGCTGCATTAGCAGATAGCATGAAGCATGTTAATTTGGAATTACAGCAGCATTCGATAGCAAGGCAATAGCTAAAATTCTATCAGCTTTTCCACTATACATGACCATAAAAATCTACAGAAACTAGATATTTCGTGTACAGTATCTTAGCCTTGGAGACATTCTGAAATTTGCATTTGATTAAGTAGGTCTCACTGCAGATGAATCTTTATAACATTCGAGATAAAAATTCAACTTAAGTTTAGGAGAATTAGGGTTTTTTTTTTCTTTTTTTTTCTTAATCTAGCAAACTTTGGTCCTTAGCATTAATTGCAATGCTTACTATTCTAATTGTAACACAGAGCCTTCTTATTTAAAAAAATATCTTGCAAAGAAGGGAATCACTGCTCATTTGTTGTGAGAGTCCATGCTGAATGCTCCTGATGCAGACATATGTGACTGACTTTGCTGGTAGTGTTAAATAAGACGTAGGAAATAAATATAATGTACCCAACCCAAATATGTGTTCCAAGTGGGAGCGGAACGTAATATCTATTGCACTTTTCCTTTTTTAGTGCCTGTGATGCTATGTAAAGATTATTTTCATTCATAGGCATAGCACAAATCTCCAATGTTCCTCAAACTAGTTTTATTCTTATCTTGACATGAACCCCAGGAAGCTGTGTATTTTCCAAATACAAAAGCCACTTCAGTTTTTGTTTCAAAATGTCACAGGCTCAAGAAGTATAACAAATAAGCAGTAACACATCAGTCACTGAAATCTAGCCAAGTCCTTCTGGGCATTAAGAAAAGCCAGTCACCCCTAGAAGCTCAGCAGGTATGATGACAGTGCCAGCAACATGGCACAGATCAAGGGAAAGGAAGTACAGAAGAAAGTCAATTAAAAGTATAAAATAGAAAAAAAAATAGTAACAATAGAAAGTCATCATTTAAAGCAACTGGGATGTTAACATAATTACCTAGGTTGTAATGTAGTTAAGAGCCAGGACAGATGCTGCTGTTGTTATGACAAGGATTTTCCAGTACTTTATGTCATGGAAACGTTATAACTGGAAGCCCTCCATGTGGGGATATACCTTCAAGAGAGGACCCTGCCAGAGAAGTCATGACTGACTCAGTGTGAAGAATGTCATCTTCTGAATCACAGGTGCCACTTCCTATGGCATTTCATTTTTTCCTTCAGGATTCCCATGGTTGTCTAATACTCGTTGGACTGAAGATCTTTGGTAGGTCAAGTATATCTGGAAGTTTGGATTAAGCTCATGCCTGGTGCAATACAGTCAGCATTGCTGCTTTTGCTTCAGGGATGAAGATGAACCATTTCATTTCCTCTAGCCCATATAAAGGTAGGAATGGTAGATATAATTTTAAAAAATGCCCTTGTTTTTGCTAAAGTGTTACCTAGCCTTCCAGTTCCCTGGTCATTTAAGGAGTAGTCAATATTTCCGTTATACACTCTCCTTCAGCGTGTTATCATCAGAAAAAAAATAAATGTATTTTGGGACAGAAATTCTCTCTGCATGATTTTTTTTTCTGGAGAATGAAGTTGAGTCTAATGATCCAAAATCATTGGACATGCCAGAGTAGGACACAGGAAAAATGACAAGGACAGGATTCTGAAAAGAATAACAAATGTTGGGTTTTAAGCATGTGAGCGCTTTCACTGAGTTCCAGAGGCTTGCTTGCACTTAAATAAACAAACCCTGGGACCACAGTAATTATCAGCAGTTAAGACCAATTCAAAAAAAAAAAAAAAACCAACCAACCAACCAAACAAACAAAAAAACAAATGGAATATAGCTATTGAAACAGACATATATGCCTTACATTCAGACAAATGCAGTCAAATCTGCCCATGGGAGAAACAAGGAGGATCCTAATCCTAATACAGCGGTACCAGGTCTGTTGTGTCATGAATTTCAGGTGAATTTTGAGGTCCCATTCAGTTTAATTTTAAGAGTTAATTGGAAAATTAAGCTACTAAGAAAGAGGATTGTCTTCTGCCCCCTCAAGGAGATAAGTCAAGTTAAGCAGTAGAGCTTATGCTTTTCCTTTCTAACTGCTCATAATGTCTATCTTCTTACATGATAACATTATATTATACTACAGATGCTGGGAAAAGATTAATCTGTGACAGACAGAAACTGAATGACTTTTCTGTAGGTAGCCAGTTCTGCTGAGGCCAGGACTCTAACCCAGCACTTTAGCGGCAGAAATTGCTCTTTCTCTTATTAACACACTCAGTAGCATAATACTTATTTTATCAAAAGTTTTTCCCCACACGAATCTAACAAACAGAACTGCAGGTAGAGTGATACATGTAGGGGTAGAGAGGTTAAAGCCTGAAACTACTTTCTCTGGATAAATACACCAATTACTGACATAAATTTCACTTTGTGCATAGTTTGTTAATGGAAAGATAGAAATTCTAACTTATCAAGAGAATAGTTGCAATCCTAATTATATATAGAATTGGTTTATTGTAATATTGATTGCCTAGAATAGCTACAAAAATAATGTAACACATCCTACATGAATTTAGGCAGGAAAGCATCAGGCTGATCTTCATAATGTGTTCAACATTTTGTACTATCTTTGCATCAGAGACTGTAGGGATTTTGATATCTACCTGCTTAGACACTAACACATTTTTATTTCCTTCTTCAGGACAAAATTAAGAGATAAAGTACAAAGATAGTGATTGTGTTCACTATAAGAAAAAAAACTTATCTGTTTTTTATCGTTGCAGCTATAAACCTTTCAAGAAGTAGATGTAAAGATATATTGATGGAAAAGCAAGGGGAAGCCAAAAAGAAGCCAAGAAAGATCTGTAGACATCTTGAACCTATTTGTCAGTATTTATGCCTCCTAATTAAATTCTCTACAGCACTTACCACAAACCCACATCAAATATTCAAAGAATCTGCCATATCCAACAGATTTAGTGAGCCGCAGGCCAATAGTGTATGCCAGTGGAAATCAAAGAGAGCATTTTTTGACAAGCAAGTGTACCAACATGTTTTTTATTGTCTCTTCTATTGAATTGAACTGTAAGCGCTGATAAGCTACAGCAGTCATGTTTAAAAGACAAAATCTCACAAAGCATCCACATTATGCCATTCTGTGTGTGTGTGTGTGTGGTCCATTGTCTCTACAAAAATACCAAGGATAAGAAAACACCTAGCACACTGTAATACCACAGCATGCTTTCATTGCCTCTGCAGGTGGTTTCAATATTCCTGAGTGGAATGAAGAGAACTGATTATAGAAAGGTCTGTTCCTCTCAGCCCTTCTTAGTATACACCATCTATCAATCAGCCCTTGTATTTTGATCTCATTCCATAAATTATTCTTAAAAATGCTCATTTTTACTGTAAACACCTCATATAATGTGTCAAACTATCTATATAATGTGACGTGCCGAAACTTCCGTTTTTTCTGTCAGCAAGAGAAGTTCAAGCTTTTCAGACACTACAATCTTCTGAAAAGAATGTGAAGTTTCCTCCAACTCAGTCCCTAACCAAATTGCTCTACAAATTCAGTTTTAGAAGGCTTTGATCACATTTATGGAGACTTTACTGAAATAATTTTTTTCATGGCTAGAATTCCTACAAAAGATAGCCAAAGAATCAAGTAAGAATGAATAAATATACAACAAAACCATGACATTTTAACACATATGGACAGGATTTTTTTTAAATTGATTATGCAGTGAATTACTACAGTAGCTCCTCAGGTAACATAGCTAGAGCCATAGTATGCTGGGTGCTGTATCATCTTAGAATATTATCTTAGTGTATTATCTTAGAGATGGGTGCCATATCTAGGAATTGAATATGTGGGTGTTTTTTAATTATTATTATTAGCTTAACACATATGCATGTGAGGCTGGAATAGGGTCAAACTGAAAAGAGTAAAAATAATCTAATCACAGCATCTTTAAAGGAAAATGGCTTTAGAAATTTACCTCTGAGTCAAAGGCCTCTTCCTGTATCACATGCTTCTCTCCATATTGCCAGTGTAAGAATACATATGTCTGAAAGAAATACATCAGAAATACTTTCTCATTTTGTTAACTTAGACGTTCTTGACATTTAATTTATCTATCTGAACCTGCTCTTTTCTCCCCTCTGATCCATACACTGGACAGTCTAAAGAAAAGTGTTTAAGGAAGTGAGACACCTGAGAAAATGTTATAGGATCTCTTCAACATAGAAATAGTCACTTAACCCATTCCTCAGCTAATAAAGAAATTCGCCAGGAAAAAAAAAAAAAAAAAGGTATTAAATTGAAACAAACTAAATGAAAGTGGCAGCAGAACAGGATTTTAAGCTGACCACAAAGGGTTGTGGCTTCCAGTCAGCTGCTGAACATACCAATCCATCCTCGAGAGTTTGTGAAGTCAGTCAGCTGTGATACTGCACTGACCATTTTTTTTTCCCCCTAGATTAAGTAAGACAGAGGTGTCTCAGGGTTTCCACCTGCACTTCCTGAGCAGTTTTCTCTTCAGCACTAACTTCGCTTTAAATGCTAACTTAGTAAAGGTCATGCAGAGGCTTGTGCATGTGATCCCTGCTCTTGTGCGCTGGCAGCAGTGCTATCTTTCTTGCAATGGCAAACATTCCTCTAAGCATGGCAAATCTCTGCTTTCATTTTGTCCTACACACTCTTGCTAAAGGGACTAAATAGTCACTTTTTTTAAGAGTTGCTTTGAAACATGTGACAAGAAATATTTTCCAATAGAAGCAACAACAGAAGTAATGTCTTCTCCAAATTCAAGTCACTTTTAAACAGTTTAGAGTTACGAACAACAGGAACTTTACATGCTTTTTGGCATTTACATCAAAAAGCTTTTACTGAGAAAGGGTCAATACACTCAGATCCAGCAAAGCACTGCTGATGCAGGAAAATTTGTCATATTTAGTCAGAGCGTTACAATGATCAAGAGCCATTTGAGAAGGACTCTGTCTTAACAATTCTGCTGCCCCTCTGCACCTCCACTGTGCTGCAACACACAAAGAGTCAGAGGAAGTTCCTTGTAGAAAAGGAAAATAAATTCAAGCTAAAGCCTTGTAACATAGTGTTAGTATTAGTCTTATTAGAGTAGGCACTCACATAAGGACAAATCAATAGTGAAGGGAGAATCTGCATTAGAAGCCTACTTGTGAAATAGGTAAAACACAGACGGGCTGGCCCTGCTTGTGCTATGCAGCAGATCAGTGACAAAGTCAAAAACAAGGTGCAGACATTTCCTGTGTCTCAGATCAGTACCCAAGTGTGCAAGACCCAAAACAAAAAGTGTCTACAATATTTGGTCTCCTTTTGGCTGAAGGTGTTTTAAACTTCTCCATAGCATACTTTGAGGGGCTAGGGAGTGAATCCTGTTAATTTTAAAATATCTGTCAATGTTCTCAGTATTCTGTTTTTCTGTTAAGTACAAAGCCTGGATGTCCTCTTAAAACCCTCACATTATTTGCTTTTCTCATTCATAGACCTAGGAATTTACGTTCACATTTGATTTTGTTGCTTGAAAAGCGACAAGTGCATATGAATGAGTGAACTGATCCCCTACCTGTAATAATAAAGTTTTGGGAGCCCACAACCCATTCACACTGGTGTTCCATTTTTCTGTTATTTATTTACTGTTTATTACTTTCTGAATAAGAGCATTCTGAGATTGTGACAGTTGCAAAATCAAACTTTCAGAAGTTAGGAAATAACACATTTGCAATTGCCCAGATAGATAGCATCAACTTTGACACTTTTTATGTTCAGGCTAGGCGTGAAATGCAGAATGCAAAGTTGCAGACCTAAGGGTACTTGGAAGCCCCGGGTTTGGTATTTCCTAATATCTAAGTGTTCATTTGCAACCAGACCATGCGTCAAATGAAGCAAGGCCCTTGGGAAGAGTCCCTTACAAAGGCAATAGAGGACCAGAGTATAACCCATAAATCTTAGGCAGAATTTGGGTTCATGCAATAGACAAATATCTAGCACTTCCCAGCTGCAGTTGACTTGACTTTCCACCTAAAAAAAAAAAAAAGGAGAAATACAAGTTTCAAGTCTGCATTTGTAAGCTGTTTTTGTAAAAGAAGGCCTAAACTGCTCACATGTAGTCACTTCATCTACATCAGTGGGATTTCAATGTTGACTAGATTAAGAGCTCTCAGCCACTGGCCCTAGGAATTCACAGAATCACAGAATGGTTAAGGCTGGAAGGGACCTCTAGAGATCATCTAGTCCAACCCCCTGCTCAGTCAGGGTCACCTAGGGCAGGTGGTACAGGGTCACCTAGGGCAGAGAAGGAGACTCCACGAGGTCTCTGGGCAGCCTGTTCCAGAGCTCTGTCACTCTCACAGGAAAGAAGTTCTTCCTCATATGGAAATTAAACTTCCCATGTTTTAACTTACACCTGTTCCCCCTCGTCTTGTCACCGGCCAGCCCCAAGAAGAGCCTGGCACCTTTCCCCCTACAATCAACCTCAGGTACTTGAACATGTTGATCAAATCTCCTCTCAGCCTTCTCTTCTCCAGACTAAACAGGCCCAACTCGCTTAGTCTGTCCTCATATGATAGATGCTCTAGTCCCTTAATCATCTTCATGGCTCCACGCTGGACCCTCTCTAGAAGCTCAATGTCCTTCTTGTACTGGGCCTCCTTACCACAAGTGGGAAACTGGTGGAAGAAGCTCCTACAGCAGATCAGGAGAGGGACGGTACCACAGCCTCCTTCTCCACAGAGCTGCTTCTGCAACCCTTTAACCTGTTGGTGGGTTTGACGTTAGCTCCTACTGTCGCAGTGACATTGAAGCATAACGGGGTTTGGCTGTGGTGCTGGCAAGCTGCCAGAACTTCCCTGCACTCTCTTGGTGAGAAATGGGAAACATCTCTGGAAAACAGTTTTGCAGGACAAGAGAATGTGTTTTCTGCTGTAACAGCTCCCTTCTCTTTCTCCTGCCATGTACATATGTGCACAACCCACACACAACCATATTTCAAAGCCCTGCTGTAAATAATAAAGATGTTAAGAATTTTCAGGATGAAGTAACGAGAATCTTTTACGCTGAAAAGTGTCAGGGCCTATTACAGTGCATCACATTCAATAAAAATCTCTTCTCTCAATACCTTTTTTGGGTTTTTTTGCCCAATATTCATCCAGATTATCCTCACAAAGTGCTATTCCTGACTTCAGTATGACAAGAACCCTAGGCAGAGAGATTATCTGATCTCCCTGAATGAATCAGAACTTTAAATATGCAAAGAAATCTGCATAATCTGAATCTCTGCCACAGCTATTACAGGAATAAAAGCAATAATGTCATTGTAATAGCACATCCTCTCTCAAGATGTTTTGATGTCAGGAAACAAAATACCCAACTACTGATGTCAGGAAACAAATTATCCGATTGTTTTTCTATCTTAGTTCATCTTGCGGCCTTGCCAGAAGAAAGCGTTTTTTGCCTTACAGACCACTGAAAAGTTGAGACGTGGAGGGCAAATGATCTTCCACATGACTTTCTTTTGAAAGTTATGGGTTTTCTAAATGTCAATTTACTATTACGTATTTTTTCATTTTTTTCCAGACAGTGAATATTACAAAAATAAAAGAGGGAAAACAGAGGCTATGCAAATTAATCTCAACTGAATATCAAGAACAGGGAGTTCCAGTCTGATGTAGATGATAGCAGATTTTCTTAGGAAGTTAAGGGAAGACACAGTCCTGTATAGTGGAATTGCTTCAAAGATAATCATTTGTAAAATTAAACTATATAAGGCCATATCAACAATTGTATTTTCTGCTAATTCTTTGAATTATTCATAACACTCATCACATTCTCTGACAGGAGAGGAATTTTAATCAGAGCTGAAAAGTCCTTAAGTGAACAAAAACATCAATGATTGACTTCTAATATTTTGTTTAAGAGTGAGAAGCAGAAGTTTTTGATTTTCTGACTTTCAAACATATTCTATACCGGAGGACTGACACTTAAATTCACAAATTTGTCACTTAAATTCAACCTGTTTTTCCTGTAATCCAAAGTGAAAAACAATCACTCAAGGTAGAAGGTTTTCTGCATGTGCACTCTTACTTTTCTGTATGTCGCTGTTTTCCACTGTCTGGATAGTGAAGTAACCATGATGAAGTGGTGGATTGGGCTTTACATGCTCTTGGCTTTCCATGCTATATAATTTACACAGAATTTAGCTGAAATCTCAGAGATATTAATGTGAGACTTTGCTATTGCAAAACTGCTTCCTTGGAGTCACACTTTTTTATTCAGAGATTCAACAGAGAAACTCATTCTAGTCCTGTAGCTGTTCCATACTTTTCCCTCCGTCTGTTTTGTCCTTTCCATAGAGAAGGAGCTTGAGATATTCTCTCTTGCTCCCTGTCTCTTTCCCAGTTGCACGATTTTTCCTTCCTGAAACTCTTGTTACAAGGTTCTCAGGTATAACAAAGTGGATTAAGAGGACTACTGAGCTTTCTTATTTTCACTTATGGTAGAATTTATGTTTCTTCCACATATAGGTACAAAGCCGAATGCTTTACAGAAACATTTAGAATCAGCCCTTAATATTCCAGAGTTCTGAGAGATCACAATAAAAAAAACAAACAGAGACTGAACTCCTTCTGGACCTGAACTCTTCTTTCACAAGCTTGACATATTTCTTCAGGGCACAAATTAACTTGAGAGGCACCATTTTAACATTGTGCCAAAACTGTTTAGCTTTGCTGGATACCAGCTTACTCACAGGGAATTATCTTACCCCTCTGTACCCACAGCACTGGCTGATCTGCAGACTATATCACTTTTCCATACATAGGAGAGAGATGACTTTGGGTTTTATCAAGCAAACTGGCAGGCTTATCTGAAAGGACATTCAGGCAAAAAATGTTGAGGCTACACTGCAGATGTAGGAGCTCTGAGTTTTTTTGCAACCAAGAAGTAAAGTACATCAAACAAGAACAACCAAGGTCACTAAGGACAGCCAGACAACATCTCAGACACCACCCAACATGTAAGAAATAGCGGTAGTGATGAGACCACCAACATAAATTGTTGTGGAGTTTGTCAAGAACACTATATGCTGCAGCAGGTTAAGAACACTGGACCTCAGCAGTGTTATCTAATGGAAAGAAATAAATAGAAAAGCATCACAGTTGGGCTAGTGCTAGTCATTCCCTATCACAGCATAATTTGATTTGCTTAGAGAATAAAGGCACTGAGGCTTTCTGAGGAAAACACTGCTGTGAAAAATATGAAATCACTTCAGATTTAAAAGTAAAAATGTCTTACTGATTTGATTCCTGCCTCGCTACTTATGTGATAGGAATCTTCTGTAACCAACAATCTGTGCACCATGTCTGCACCATTCCTCCATTCATGCAAAAGTACTGCTATATACTCTGCAACTATTAGTCTACTATGCAACAGTGGACTAGCTATTTTGTAATCAAGCGGGAAAAAAATATATTTGTGCCTGAAAGATGCAAAATCAATGACCCAGCCTGAAAAGACATCAACATTTTCTTTGGTTAAGGTCTATGTGATAATAATCACAGTAACTTTCTGCTCTGAATGATCATATATTGTATGCTGAAAAAAAAAAGGTTATCTGGTGGGAAGTGCAGTACTTCAGGATAAAAGGTGCCATACTGTCTCATATGCTTTTAGGGCATAGAATGTAGAACTGTTTTATACATGGGCCTAAAATTGATTAGATGGGTATTTCAAGCACTCACTTGAATAAATACTTTTAAACAATGCTTAATACTTAGACACACATATAAAACATACTCAAATAAATATATAGTACAGGAGATACAATAGACTACAGAACAAGGGTAACTAGCCACCGCAAGGGTAACTACCACATGCATTTTCGCTCACTTGAAGTAGTTAAATAGAAATTCTGCATCTTTAAATATGAAATTTCCCTTCACATCAGCAGCTGAATCACTCAGGTGCTGAGCAGGAATCACTCAGTGAAATTCCAAGGTTTATGTTACGTAGGAGGCTCTCTTGGTTCGTCATAATGACCCCTTCTTGTTCTAAAAGCTCTGAATATTTTATGTAATCCCTGTAATTAATCTAGCTCGATAGGTTTCTATTTACAAGTCAGTTATTTTGGCTGTCTGTATCAGGAGAAATAACTAGTTGCAGCCAGTCAGGGTTTATTGAAAATAGAGAATTACTATTTGGAGCTAAGTCTGTTTCTAAAAAGCCTGCTGTATAAGCCTGTGCTCTTTGGAAACACCGGAGCTGATCTCTATGACACATCCTATTTGCTGAAAGTTTACGGTAGATTGACTCATGCAGTTTTATGTTGTGCTCTGTTTAAAATACTACTTTTTTTTTGGTTGAGTGGAAGCTGTTTCAGTGGTTACCTTTTGGTTTGATGGTTTGTTTTTAGAGGGCAGAGAAATTTACCCAAATTACGAGCAGTTGCCAGTATTGCCTGAAGAAAAATGTCATCCTGACATTGATTTCTTTGGGCAATGAATCATGCAGTCATATAACTTTTAACAGTGCTGTCTGTCTAGATTTGTGATCTTTTTTCTTTCTTTTAGAACAAAGTTTGTCACTTGAAACAATGCGTGATGTCTCGTCTTAAGCGTATTTATAGTTTACCCTATGTTTACCAACAGCTCTGTTCCGTGTGTCACTCGCATCTGGCATATGCATCATCACTAGTTCCATTTCAGTATAGAAACCCATAATTTCATTTTATATTTTATCCATATGCATCATTTTTGTGGCTATGTTTTATTCATGATGGGGCATTACAAGGAGGCATTCTTAATGATAGAAACCATAACATGTCCCAGATTTAGCACAGAATGGGTAACTGTAGAAAGGAGTTTAGGGGCATTTTTGGTTTTGATAATTAATGACTGCCTGTATGAAAGTTTTAATGCCTTGCATCACATAAAGAGCCCAAAACAACAAAAAAATAACAACAGCACATTCCTTCAGAGAGTTCCCCTGAGCTCAGCTAATCGAAAGAAAATCAAAACGTCCAAATCTTTAAGTCAGCATAAACAGAAACTCTAAGTAATGAACACAGTTTAATGGATTTCTTTAGGCTAGATTCTGCTCTCTTGGAGTCTTCCACTTATGAGGAAGGGGCTGCAGAATCCCAGGAGCAGTAAAATCAAAGTAACAGATGTTTCTACTCTGGTTCTAATCTCTTGTAATTAGAATAACAGACTAATCATACCTTCTCATTTTCCCATCTCTGTTTGCTTTTTAATAACATTTGACTGCTTTGTTTTCATGTTCTGTTATGGCATATCCTGTTAAATTATTTATTATTGTTATTACTTTCTACATGCTGGTTGATGAAAAGGTTTGGAAGCACGACATCATGCCCTTGCTTTGGTGTTCAATAAATCTCAGCTCTTGCCCTGTGACCCTGGAAAAGGGCAGCTTGTCCCTCCATTGCCCTCCACGCTCACTGAGCCCGTGGCTCTATTAGGCAGTGACATGAGCATGGCAATGGCAGTCATGTCGGAGGGAGGCAGTGAGGACACACTGGCTTCCACCCAGATGGAAAGACTCACAGTTACTGTCTCAGTCCCCTGCCACAGATCTTCCTTAAAGGAAAACACGTGCTGCCTGTGAATCTCTTCCTAGTGCTAACAGACAGCAATTCATTGCCAGATTGGTTAAGAAAAAAAAAAAAAGTTATCACAGAAATGAGGCCAATTCCAGCTGAGGACTCGCAGAGGCAACCACCAAGCCGCATGGTGACGTAAATCCCTTTAAGTGCTCAGCTGTGCCCAACTGAAATGGGCTTCGTGCTGCTGCAAGGCTACGGGAGCCAAGCAGCCATGCCCCAGCATCACCCAGGCAAGAAAGATACAACTCCAAGCCTGGCAATGTGGATGCAGCAGCATGGCCAGAGCCTCTGCACAGCCCCCGCTGCTAATGGCATGTGTCAAGGACACGGAGCTGCACAGGGATCAGCCTCTGTGTGTACTCATTTCTGTCACCGGCATCAGGATGTATGCTGCACAAGGACAGAGGAGGAGGAGGAGATGAAGAGCAGCTGGAGATTTTCTGAGGATGGATTGCTTCCTCAGAGCATAAAGACCCATAGGTATGACCCTTTGTATAGTCCTTATTCTTCCGATTAGGTTGGTCTTCAGGAGGAAACGCATCTCACATGTGATGTAGCAGTATTGATGCTTTGCATGGCAAATATCTTCTTGACTGTAAAGCAGGACACCAATTAATACTAGAGGTAGCCTGTTACTGTCACTTCAGCTCTTTGCAAGTACACATTTATTCTGACCTGCTTCAGGCCCAAGGAGAAAGACCTCTCTCCTGCATTTCATCCTTCTAGGATGAACTCTTTCCTCCTAGGAAGATCTGCTCTGCTCTGAGCAAAGTGCAGGGCACCCAGCATCCAATGTGACCATTTCCAGGTCCCTAGACCGAAGGTGAGTGCAAAAACTGTGCTAATATAGCGCTCAAAGTGGAACCTCCAGGATACTCAAAGAAACAGCGACATCGTGTTACACTCTACTGATAGTAGACACAGCCAGACACTGTCCTTGGGGTTGGTTTCATGTTACTTCTGACTCATAAATTCCTCTGAACATAAAGGCCCACATATTAAACAATGCCATGTGTCAAATTCTGGTGATGAGATTCTCTTCTGATTTATGAGCCTTTCCTGAGTTTTTCCTCTATATTGGCATATACATTTCTATAGCCAAAGAAGAGACAGATTAAAAACCAAAGCACTCGGGCATGTGTCCCTGTTAATATAGGAAGAGACAAACAAAACCTGGAAGATTGGGGGAATCTTACCTCAGGGAAAAAATCCAAAAACTCCCAGGATCACAACAGTTTCAGTCAATGGCAAAAAAATATCATATGCAAAGGCCAGTTTATAAGCTCTGTAGCTCAGATTTATCCTCGCAGAGATGGCTGAGTAATTGGAATTATACCAAATGACAGAAATCAGCGCAGTTCTTTTATCCAGGCCATATTGGTGCAGCACCACCTATGTTAACTGCTGTTAAATTAAAACCCAGTCAAACCGCACTTGCATACCTTCAACAAATTCACAGAGACATGCACATGACGGGGACTGGAATCCAGTAATCCAATCTCTCAGTTCCCAAATCACAGTGTATAAGATCCAAAGATGCTAACAATAATCAGAAATAATCAGAAAAAAGTGCCTTCCTTTTTTATCTTTTCTCCATTACATAAAACTCAGAATTATAAAAAATATTCAAATTCCTTTGTAGTTCAGAAAACCTACTCTTCAGAGTACAGACTGAGAGAAGGGTTTTTTTTTGTTTTTTTGCTAGGCTGACAAGTAGAAAAAAAGAACACCAGTATAACCCTCCCTCCCCTTCACTAATGCACAGTCTGGCAGTCAGGACAATAACTAGGGAGGCAGGATGATGAGGTTCAAAACTTTCTTCTTCCTGCCAGAAATACACCCACGCAGACATGAAACCGGCGTTACGATACACGTTACACAACACTGTGCGTCCCCAAGCCCCAGGGAAGCAATACAGGAGGTAAGACAGAGTTCACTGAGCAGGGCAGCCCCATGTCTATCTTGAAACATTCTCAGTTCAGGCAGTGGCCACGGCCAGGGGCTCTCAGAGGGCAGCACGTTGGCCACTTTCAGATTGGTAAGCAGCCACAGCAGCCCTCAGCGCTGCCACCACATACTGTTCTGCAGCACAAAGAAAAAAAAAAGCTTGAAACACCTGTCTTTCTTAGGCTAAAAGGAAGGTATTCAAGCTTTTTCTAGTTTCCTGTTGATCCTTTCCCTTCTCCCTGTCTCCCTCCATCAAGCTTCTTTGCCACCACTTTACCAGGATGAGCTCATAAATTCTCCAAGTGCTGAAGAAAGTGCTAAGAGTTGTTTGGCTCAGGGTCTTGTTTGGAAAGTGTGTAGCAGAGTTTAAATTGAAGGGAAAAAAAATGCATAGCTGTAACCTATAAATAAGCATGTGTTCAATCAGAAGTTGACATGGGTACATGTCACAGCAGCTGAATGCTGAGAGCAGGAGGCTGAGATCCTGTAGGTCTGATGGTGCTTTGAAGCCTTCTTGTTGTTCTTCAAGCCAAACTCATGGTTTCATGTAAAATCCACAGGTTAGCACACGGCCTAGGTATCACTTACTCCTTGGCATGTTTTATCGCGAGCACAAGCTTAGCATCTGCCCACTGTGTTGAATCTGTCTCCCACCCATCACACAGCTTTCCCTGGAGCACCCCACACACCTCAGCACTTCATGCAAGGTCTGAGAATGTGTTGACAGGCAAGGCTCAGTTTTGTGCTAATACAAGGCTTCAAATGAGCCTTTGCAGTCTATGCTTCTTCTTTTCCCTTGAAACACTAAAGAGAGCAGGATGAACCTTTTCCACTTGGTAGTGGTGGGAGTATGCTTGTTCTCTTGGGGCAACTTGTGCACAACCTCACGACTAACCCCCACTACAAAGTTAGAAAGCAAACTCAAAAGATTGCACATCAGCTCTATTTCAGTTCAGTCCTATTTCAGCAGCGTGTTTAAGACTGTTTCTAAATATAAACATTTTTCATTAGCCATGCAATCCTTTTTCTAACTGCTTACATTACTTTTTTTAGAGAGCAGCCCCAAGCCAGAATGGGAAGAGCATAGCTGGGTAAGGCAGAAATGTGATTCTAGGCAGAACATCACATCTGATCCCTATCTCTGGAGTCCAAAATACCAGCACTCCAAAAAGCTTTGACTTATGTTCAAATTCCAGAGTCAGAACGAAGCTCTATGACTCAAGACATGATGGGATCTCTATGAGGAGAATAAAAGAGAAATGTCAAAAACAGAAATGCCTGAGATAAGAATAAAAATGCAAAGCAGTAGCTGGGTACATGCTCTAAATCTCTCAAATGTAAACAAACAGTTAAATTTTTGTTAGGGAGCAACATGTTCAGTTTTCTAAAGAAGATATGTTTCCCAGAAGGAATTATATAAATATTTATGAAAATGAAGCAGGAAATATTTTCCCAGGGTAGGACACTGTTCAGCACTGCATCAGGTCAGCAGAAGCCAGGGTTTATTTTGTCAGTCTTCCTCTGGAACTGAATCATTGCCCTCTTGTTTGCAAAAATCTGTTCTGACACAGGAAGAGGCTGCACTTAGATAAACACGATTGCAAACCACACTGAGTATTTCACTTTCTATCGTATCTCTAAATGAATACGCGAATGCCTTACTCCTTTGGACAGGCCCTTTGAGTGGTTTCATGGAAAACAATAGCAATACCTCTTCAGGTATTCCTCACCCTCTTCAGGAAATCTAATGGCATATGAGTAAAGTCAAAGCTATTTTCAGCGTGAGTGAAAGCCTGCAGGTCAACAGTCAGAGAAGGCTCACTGTGTGGCTTACCACGTGGCTAGAAGGCTTAGCTATGTTACTAATTCCCAGCAGAATTAGTACTGCATTCTTTATATACATGACTGGAAAAGTATTAGGTGGAGTCCATGTGTCACCTTTAGTTTTTGCAATGAAGGAGTTAACATACATTAACTATGAGCTAATAAATTGTGTGAAATACAAGAGTTGTTAGAAAGCTGAAGCTGTAATGCAGTGCTACATGAGGGAGCAGAGGCTACAGAATCACAAAATGGTCGAGCTTGGAAGGGACCTCTGAAGACTGTCTAGTCCAACTGTCCTGCTCAAAAATTGTCATTAAAGCACATTGTCCAGGCCTTTATCCAAATAGTTTTTGAATATCTCCAAGGAGGAAGACTCCACAAGCTCTTTGAGCAACTTGCTCCAGTGCTCTGTCCCTCTCACAGTCAAGAAGCTTTTCCTCCTGTGTAGACAGAAATGCCCACATTTCAGTTTGCCTCTTTTCCTATCACTGGGTACTACTAAGATCCTTTTAACATCCTCCCTTCAGATACTTAAGCACATTGATAAGATCCCCCCCTCAGTTGTCTCCAGGCCAAGCAGTCCCAACTTACTCAGCCTTTACTGATTTAAGAGATGCTCCTGTCCCCTAATTGTCTCTGTGGCCCTACACTGGACTCACTCCAGTAGTTCCATGTCTTTCTTGTGCTGTGGAGCCCAGAACTGGATGCAGCACTCCAGATGTGGCCTCACCACACACAGTCAAAGCTTTTTAGAAAACAGAGCACAGTGTCTGCTCTGTACTGCACCTCAGAATGTGTCCAGCAGTTCCCTCAATATAAGGTCTGCAACCCAAGCTCCTTCTGCGATTTTGGTACTGACCAGCTATACGGCAGCCTGGGCACCAGCTGCCTCCAAAGCCACCTGCCTCACAGCCGGAACTTCTGTTTAAGGGCTAAAACTTCCAGGCAGCACGGGGTAGGAGGGGATAAAGAGGTGAAGAGAATTGTCCCAAGAAGGGTTGTAAAGCAGACCTCAGTATCTCCCAGAGTCCCAGCCCCGAGCCAGGCCACGGAGTAATAATACAGACAGATAGAAAGGGATAGACTCATGTCATCCTACTCAACATAGTCAAATGGACTAGCAGGAGCCAGGCAGATTGTAGGTGATAGGAGGCCATATATAGGAGGCCAAAGCAGGGGCTGACAAAACCTTGTGAATATCCAACAAGAGTTATGGAATATCATTAAATTTCTACAAGTTCTGTTTACTGATCAGAGAAGCAACAAGGCTTTGGAGAATTTTGTCCTTACTTGTGATTCAGATTTTTTTTTCCATTATTTGCAGGAATATTAACATCTTGTCATTGCTTGTATCTTGATGATAATAATAACATCAGTAAAGTCTTTGTTTACAGGCTCAAGCAGACACTGTATGGCATCAAAACCAAAAAATGACATTTTTCAAAACAACTTTAGGATTAGTTTCCTCCCTGCACTTGGCAAAGCACAAAATACTGAAACTCTTCAAATAATCATGATCTCCAACACCAAGAGAACAGAAACCATACAGTTTTCTCTGCAGCAAAAGCAGAAAAAAAAAATTGTACTTTCTTTTTTGACTTCAGATGTCCCCAGTTAGTGAGTATGCTTGGGCACGAAGAAGGAAATTCTCCTTAATACTAAATTTAGTGCAGAAAGGATGCCAGTGGACTTTCAGCACTTCGGGCTGAATCAACCCATGGTAACAAGCAGGATGTATTAACATGGAGTCCAACCACAGGATCTGGGACTCTATGAATTATTAGAATTGGCTGTAGATCTGGCCACCTTTTGACAAACAGCCCTTCAGGATGTGGTCTATACTCTATAGTCCATTGACATTTAGCAACTAATATCCAAAGGATAATCAGGTGAAGGAAGTACTTGGATACTAAGCAGGCAATGTACTATGTGAAGGTGATTTGACTACTGCTCAACTTGAAAAATCAGAATCTTTTCGGATTCTTGAGGTTTTCTTGTAAAACATTATTGCTTTAGGAAATGTTTGTTTTACATCCTTTATGTCCAGACAACTGCCTAGTTTGGTTGTTTTTTTTTTTTTGTCTACATACATTTCCCTAAGCATTTTTAAATGAGAACTAAGATGCACGATAGGCCATGTGCCTCATTAAATTCCCCCTCAGCAATAGAGCTGCTTGAGGATTTTTCAGTGAAACAGGTTTGATAAATGCTGATGGCCAAAACTCCGTTTTTTTTTTTTTTTTTTTTTTTTTTTTGTGCAAGTATATCATTTTTGAAGGATTTTCTGTTGAGGCAGGTTTCCTAGCTTCAGGATAGGATTTTTGGTCCAGCTTGTGGGAAGAGATAATTGATAAGCAAATAGTGTGATACAATCTTAAGGTCCCAGTGCAAGCAGTGATCTGAACTAAGCAGATAAAGAATTTGAATCTGGATCGCCTAGATTTTAAGTAAGTGCCTCAATTGCCAAGCTCTTGGCTATATTAAGATTCATTTCTCACTCTGCATTTATGGATTTTGTGCATTTCATGAAGGAAAAAATGTATAGGGTCTTGATTTCTAATATAGAGTATTTGAAAACAGCAGGATCATAAAAGTGTTCTCCTCTTAGACATAGTCAGTAACTGAACTGGTTAAACAAATGGTTTCCTGTCTCACTTGCACTTACTCCTCTTTATCACTGATGAAAAACAAAGAATGCACTGTAAGTCTCTCAGTATTGTGGAACAGATAGCATCATTCACATCATTTTGGCACCATTTCCCAAAATGCCTCCTCCAAAGGTAAGTACACTAGCTTCCACTCCTACGCTATCTATTCTTGCTCTTTCATTGACCTTATACTCACAAAATGGAAAGTGGAAAGAAGGAAAAGATAAATAAAACAGATTTAAAGCTTACAAGTCAGAGCTGACTCAAATCACAGAGGGACAAGTTTATTCTTGGTACAACTCCGTCCATCTATAATTCCAGCTTTCACTTCCCCCCGCCCCACCCTTTAGCTATGGTGTATCTCTTAGCAAGGCCACATCTGAAGGTGTTAAATGACTTTTGTTAGTACAGAGATCACTATTTGTTTTTGAAAACAAAGTTCAACAACAAAAAAAAGTGTTTTTAAAAGTGGGACAGTCTGAGTAGGCTAGAAATAGAGAGGGAGAGGAGTCTCTTGACCCCTCTTGGGAGTTTGGCCAAATTTCATTCCTCATGAAAGCTTGACATCAAAGCCCTTCTTCAGCCTATAAGGAAAAGGTATCCAGTTTTACATCAGTGCTGCTACTTTTTCTGTCTGTCAAAAGGCTTAAAGGTTATAGGGGCTAAAGAACTAAAGCTCTCATATAATGAAGAAAGCATCCGAAAATCTATTATTAAGAAAAATGTTTTTTGCCTATGATGGAAAGCAAACATACCCTCACACACTAGTCGGTTAAATAGTGTAGTTCAGGTTAGAAAATAGTTGTGTCCTTCGCTGTGTAACCAAACAGAACTTAATGAATTTACCTGACAGATTATGAATGCCTTTCCTTTACTGTCAGGCTACCTAGACTAGTTTGCTGTCCCTGGTTGCTGTGCTCCCCTCATCAAAAGCTAGAGTCTTTTCTAGGCACAGGGATGGGGATCTGTCACAGTTTTTTTTTTCACAAGAGGATACATAGAAGTGTTGCATGCTACCTGTTCCTTCATCCAGGAGGGCTCCTGCATTGGGTTGTAAAGTCCCAGCATCTAAATGAAAAATTTATAGCCCATCTCATATAGATATGAACCTGAACAGCACAGGAAAAAAAAAAAGAGCAGAAATAATGTGGTCTTGGGGAGCTCTGCGACACTCCTATCCTGATAATTAGATAGGACTCTCTCTTTTAAAAATAGCAGGCAGGGGCACAAGGTGGTCAGGAAGGTACTCAAGCTCATTTTATTCTTTCGCTTCCAATCTGGCATCTGTCTTTCTATATGATGTCTACCAACATCATCTGCGTTTGTGGCAACCATTGTGAAGAAGCCTGCATGCATGAAAACTGCATCCTGAGTTTCTGGTTCACAGATCCCCTGGCAACTCTAGCCTTTCAGCCCCCACTCTCAGGCCCTTCTGCACAGTACAAGGCAGCCAGAAGGGCTGGAATAGCCCCATAACTTCTACCCATGGCACACCTACACCTATTCCCATGTCACTAGAGGTCTTAGTGGAGGAAAGTTTTCATAGAAATGTCCCCTTATACTTTATAAGGCATCTCTCTTTCAGCACAGAACCAGCCACAAGCATCCTATAACTAATTACTACTCACATGGTTACAATATTGAAATCTTTTGTCTCTTGAGTAAGTGTAAAGCTGAGTGTGAAGAGTCTATGCTGAAAGGAAAAAATAATGACAAAAGAGATATCCCCATATATTGAAGAAATTTTCCATGGCAAAAGCAGCTAAACATCTCATAGATAAGAGATAAACTGGAATAAACAGCTGTCACTGTTAAATAAATATCCTGGATAATGTGCAGGACAGAAATAACTATAGCATTGTCAAAATCTCTTCTTCACTTTATTTAGCTGTTCTAGCATGTAACTCCCAATTCTTTGCACTGCTTCAGTTAGTGGAGCATTTATTTTTGTATCGGCTGCATTTGTTAAGACTGTAACAACGAAAGGCATTTCCTGAGAAGCTGCAAGGATGAACAGCAAGAAAGAACAACGGCTAAGGAAATACGGGACCCTAGTAGTGCTTTTTATTTTCCAAGTTCAGATTTTTGGTTTTGATGTTGACAGTCGACCCACAACAGACGTCTGCTCGACACACACTATATTACCTGGACCAAAAGGTGAGGAGTATCAGGTTGTTAATACTGAGGTCAGTACCGATAAAGGCTGATTTTTTTTTTAATAGAAACATGGTGGGTTTGTGGCATTGGCTGGGAATGAAAAATCTAAATGATTTCAGACTGTACAAACATCTAGAAAAGGGAAACCGTGATTGGGGAAAAGTGATGAAGCAAGGAGACTTGAATTTGTTTTCTTTAGTTTCAGGAACAGTTTCATATATGCTCACATAAGTTAGTGGTATCCTTCTGCATCTTTCTCCACACAACTCTTCTCCTACTTCTTGTATCTATCACACAATGAGTACAGTTAGCAGCAAATGATTGTGGGTAGTGGATTTGTAAACACCTATTGTGAAAGGTTAATGAATCACTTTGGATATGGAGGTACGGAGATGTATGAAATATTTAAAATGACTGTTCTGTTGTTATTTCTAAATGCCTACCTGTAAACAGAGCTCTGCTGCATTTATCAGACCTGATCCAGCAGCATGTGGTGAATTAAACAGGACCTTCATTACAGATCTGAACAAGAATTAGATCAGCTCTTGCATGTGGATTTCTTTTATCTCCAAAAAGTTTTCAAATATCTGAAACCAAATTTTCTGCATTAACTTACTTTTTGTGTAACGCAACTAACATCAGTGGAATTGCCCGGAGGGCACATCATCCAAAAACTAGGTCCATGACATGCAGATCTATCTTGCCGTGAAGGATATAGAATATGTATTCCAGACTATGACCACTGCACTTCAAAATATGGTTCTTTTTTTTTTAGTAAGTCACTGTATTTTTATATAGACTAAAAATTGGGTGAAAAAAATGCAATTGATTGAAATTTTAAATAGAAAATAGATTTTCAAGTCAAAGTATTGCTGTAGACTCATTTGTTTCTCTGATGGATTATTCTAATGCACATTGCTTAAAGGACCGTTTTTAATCAGCAAGTTAATTTTTATGATTACAATCCAAGTTTAAACTTTTGCTGCTGCAGCACAAATGCAGAGAGATGTAATGATCCCCAAGGGAGCTAGTGGGAGTTTGTTTAGTTAATATCTGAAAAATGAAGGCTGGAGATGAAAGTCTGACAGAATTGTTTTTAGCAAGTCACAGGGCTAATGAGGTGGTCTCGTGACAGCTCAGAAGTAGTTAGGACTCCAGCTGTTTTCTGCGGTCTAGTTGGGATAGGGAGTATTTAAAGGTTAGACATTGTTGCTCTTTGCAAGTGTTCCACTGAGAAAGTCTGAATTTAAGCATTGTTGGGCCTATTGTCTTCTGGTTGATATCAAAAGATGAATAAAACCAAACTGTATATTGGTAAGGACCCCACTACTACTTTAAAATTAGATTGCCATGCCCAAGATCCATGATTAACAGAAAAGGTAAAAACACATTACTACATTACCACTGACTCAAATTCATCTCAAGTCACCTCTTGCAAACTAAGTGATATGAATCCATAGCATTATTTCATTTCCTACCTGATCTGAGCTCATTCAGAGCTATCAAGAGCACTGGCAGTTTTCATAGAATCACAGAATCATATAATGCTTAAGGTTGGAAGGGACCTTTAGAGGTCATCCAGTCCAACCCCCCTGCACACGCAGGGTTACCTAGAGCACGGGGCACAGGACTGCGTTCAAGCAGGTTTTGAAGATCTCCAGAGAAGGAGATTCCACAACCTCTCTGGGCAGCCTGTTCCAGTGCTCTGTCACCCTCACTGTTAAGAAATTTTTCCTTAAGTTCCTGTGGAACTTTTGGTGCTTCAGTTTGTGGCCATTACCTCTAGTTCTGTCGGTGGCCACCACTGAAAAGAGGCCAGCACCATCCTCCTCACTGCTTCCCTTGAGGTACTTACAGACACTGAGCAGATCCCCTCTCAGCCTCTCTTCTCCAGGCTGAACAGGTCCAGCTCTCTCAGCCCCTCCTCATAGGGCAGATGTTCCAGGCCCCTGATCATCCTTGTAGCCCTGTGCTGGACTCTCTCCAGCAGCTCCACATCCCTCTTGCACTGTGGGGCCCAGAACTGGACACAATACTCCAGATGTGGCCTCACCAGGGCTGAGTAGAGGGGCAGGATCACCTCCCTCGACCTGCTGGAGACGCTCTTCTTAATGCACCCCAGGATCCCATTGGCCTTCTTGGCCACGAGGGCACACTGCTGCCTCATGGCCAACTTGTTGTCCACCATGACACCCAGGTCTTTCTCTGCAGAGCTGCTCTCCAGAAGGTCGGTCCCCAGCCTGTACTGGTGCCTGGGGTTATTCCTCCCCAGGTGCAGGACCTTGCACTTGGCCTTGTTGAATTGCATGAGGTTTTTCACCACTCAGTTGTCCAGTCTGTCCAGGTCCCTCTGGATGGCAGCAAAGTCCTCTGGGGTATCAGCTACTCCTCCCAGTTTCGTGTCATCAGCAAACTTGCTGAGGGAGCACTCTGTGCCTTCATCCAGGTCATTGATGAATCAATTGAACAGGACTGGACCAAGGACTGACCCCTGGGGGACACCGCTAGCTACAGGCCTCCAACTAGACTCTGCACCACTGATCACCACTCTCTGGGCCCGGCCATCCAGCCAGTTCCTAATCCACCTCACTGTGCACTCATCTATCCCACACTTCCGGAGTTTGCCCAGGAGGATGTTGTGAGGGACGGTGTCAAAAGCCCTGGTGAAGTCGAGATAGACGACGTCCACCGCTCTCCCCTCATCTATCCAGCCAGTCATTTCATCATAGAAGGCTATGAGGTTAGTCAGGCAAGATTTCCCCTTGGTGATTCCATGCTGACTACTCTTGAGCACCTTCTTGTCCTCCATGTGCCCAGAGACAACAGCCAGTATGAGCCGTTCCATCACTTTTCCGGGGACGGAGGTGAGGCTCACTGGCCTGTAGTTGCCTGGGTCCTCCTTCTTGCCTTTTTTGAAGATTGGCATGACACTGGCTTTCTTCCAGTCCTCCGGCACCTCCCCTGTTCTCCTGGATCTTTCAAGGATGATGGAGAGCGGCTTAGCTATGACCTCTGCCAGCTCACGCAGCACTCTGGGGTGCATCCCATCAGGGCCCATGGATTTGTGGGTATCGAGGTTCCTTAGGTGCTCTCTGAAGTTACACTACTCCATCACCTAGGCATTCTTGGTTGCTGTAAGAACAAAAACTTGACCCTTCTGGAGACTCCCTGTGAAAATCACTTGTTCAAAAGTGACATTAGGATCCTGAAAACTGGTCATTTCTAACACCAGCCACGTGTAACTTGTCTAATTAACCCAGGTCAAATCTTTCCTCTTCAAAAAAAATTTTTTTTTTGTACTCATATCTGAGACTTTACAAGAGAAGCATAATATGAATGACGGAATGAAAAGGTGATACTAGGCCAAATATCAGGAAGCCTCCATACCAACCTTGATGGATCTAGCAGCTCTCAAATCAAGTGAGGCAACACCAGAGCCTTTTATGCCTAACAAACAGCATGAAAATACCTGGGAAAGATACATTTTGCCAGGACAGGAAGAATGCAGCAAACGTCCTCTAAGGCATTCCCAGTTTCTGTGGTAGTAGTCAGTCTGAATTAAAGCTTCTTGGTATTACAAATTAATAGGAGTTAAAGTCTGACCTCTGGTGGCCCTGACTGATACAAACCAAGGTCTTTGCTGTTCCCTCCAGCTGCTGTGTTCCACTACCTGTGAAAATAAATGCAAGTGGAAGTCTATTTTTAAAGAATTATCCAATAAAATTTTGTAAACATATGAGCCCCAGAAAAGAATTAAAAATGCAAGAATTAGAAAAAAAAATGTGACACTCCTCTTCTGCTTTTTATTTCTAAGTCATGCTCAGCTTACTTTTCGAGGGCAAATCTTTTTAATGAACATAAGCCTAGTGCTATGGCTGCCTTGCCTGGTAAAGCTTTTGCATTACAGAGCAAACATGATTATATAGAAGTTAAACATAGAAATCTGTGAGGCCTCTTCTGAAGTCATTACTGAAATTCTCTAGGAAACATGCCTGCCCTACAGGCTAAAAGTCATCCGTAGCTCTATAAAAAGTCTGTTCTTTCGACCAAAACAATTTTTCAGTATTTGTAACTAGTGATTTTTGGTGTCTGACCTGGGACATTTCTGCACAGGTTGGATTTAGCTAGCGCACTTTGGCACAGGATGTCTGGAGAGTCATGTAGAGCAATGCTGACCCACGGCTGAGTAACCAGGACATTAAAGTCCAAGCTCTGTTTTTAGCCGACTCCTAGAGCATAAACAGAACTAGATTGAGCATAAACAAAAGAGCAAATTTCCTAGGGCAGCCAAGAACTCGAGCTAGCAAAATTAGTCATGGCCCCACCACTTGTTTTCCCTCCTTAACAACCTGTAGAGAGGCCAGCTCAGCCGAGAGAGGAATCGGGGAGGCAGCTCAAGCTGTGGAACCAAAAGCACCAGTTGTGGGTCTGTCCTGTGGCAGCAGCGGAAATAGCTGGCCTTGCTCTCCAGGGCTTTCCCTTTGGCTCTGTCCCAGTTCTGCCCTTTCTTCACTTCCTCCGCCACCGCAGCAGCGGCTGGCCTGGCTCTAGCCTTGAGGCTGCAAGCTCAGCTTTGTCTAACCCATGGGGAAGCTCACATAAATGAGACGGGGATCTCACCTGGCAATATGTGAAGGCAGAAATAAGCAGAGAGCCCAAAACTTTGACTTCTCAACTGCTGTTAGAAGCAGGAGAGAGGCAATAATGGGAAGTGATGGGAGCTGAGCTCGTGGATGTGCAGGACAAGGCTATGTTTGGTTTCTCAAGGACGTGTGAGAGCTCAGCGTTTCAGAAGACTGGCTCTAGATCTTGTTAGTTATCCCAAGTCCCAATAAATTTCCTTTCAAATCCAGACATTGGGACTTGAAAGGCCTTAAATCAGATCCAGGATGAGAACTAGTATGAAATGAAATCTGAAGAATACTGGGAGTTTATAGCAATTCAGTTGTAAAGTGTTTCCTTATTATTTCTGACAAATGATGCCTATAAACTCTATGACATTGGCTGGCGCCTCAAAATAGCATTGACTGTGGTCTCCAGTAGAGCTGTCCATCTCTCAACTTTAATTGCACTTACGCAATTCCACTCCTGGAAAATCTCTAACTCTCTCAGAAACCAGATACGCTGCTATCCGCATTTCCTTCCGAAAATATAAAATGCCTTACCACATCCTATAGGCTATTCAAATCTATAACTAAGCTTCCCTCTTAGCGCCTCAAGTTTGATCTGAAGAGCCCTCTAATTACAACACGTATTTCTGTTTTTCATGTCTCTTAGATTTCATGTAGTTTAGCGTATATTTATCTTTTAAGCTATCAGCCTGAGCTATAAAGCATGTATACAGGCACTTAAAAACATAAATTTAAGATATAATGGGTCTGTTTTTCATACCATTGTTGGTTTGATTTCCTGTTCAAGCCACAGTAACCCGTGGGTCTTAGAGATCATGTCATAATGGCAGGGGAATGAGGCTTAGGAAATTAAACCAGGACAGCTCAAGTAAAAGGAGAATTAGGGCCATTGTTTAAATTATTTCTATGTTATCAAGGAAATAATATATGTCCCATTCATCCATAAAAGACACATAATCAAATGACAGAAGTCAGCAGATCTCCACTGAACACACTGTACACTAAGGTTTGGCTAGCCAGATTCAACAGAAGAGTTTTTCTATCAGAAAATAGTTTTTCAGAAATAGTTTTTCTACCAAAGTCAATGGATGTTTATAAGTGGAAAGTGGAAAAGTGAGGAGATGATAATCCAATTTTTTCTTGATTCTTTCACTTTCACCATGGCAGGTGACAGTGCTGGCTGTCTGACTGGAAGCTGGGTGAAGGAAAACACATACCTAAGAACTTACAAAGCAAATGGTTCTATTTCTCATGGTGTAATTTGCAGAGCACTACCTGTGTCCTGCAAGGTACCTGAGAAGGGTAGCTATTGGTGAATATATATAGTACAGCTGATTGTCAAAAAGGAAGGTTCAACTTTTTTGTTTTCCCCTTCTCTGACTATATGGTTCTACCTCCATCCTCGACCTTTCACAGTGCCAGTTCAGCCCACCTAAAGATGCATGCCTGTCTTTTTAATATTTTTATATTTTGTGAGTCAAATTTATCTAACACAGGGTCAGAAGAGTGTTCAAAACCATGCAGAGTGGGAGGGAAGTGTGCAGATAAGTGCTTGGACCTTGTAGGAGCAAGAAGGATGGGGAAGAGGACATTGTGATAGAACAGCTCTGGATAGAAGATGTCATTTAACTCCAAGACAGAAAAAAAAAAAAAAAAAAAAAAAAAGTTCTCATTAGCCATACAGAGCTTGAAAACAGCAATCCCCACTGGAAATTCTGAAAAACACTGAAGGTGAAATTAGACCAAGTCTTGAAACTGCCCTGATGTAGTTGTGACATGTTTGTATATTGGAAGGATGAACCAGGCTATAGTTGTTTAATTCTTGGAATCAGCAGCACCCTCTAGTGACTAAATCTCTCAAAAGAGATTGCACATGCCTATATGCTTCAAAGTATTCTCAGGGTTTCTTAGTGACTGCATGTTGCATGCTAAAGATGCAAGATGTGTATGAAGTCTAGGAGCTGCGAGCTAATCCTGCAGCTATCTGCAAGGCTTCTCTGGGAGCACAAGGTGTTGAGTTGCTCCTGGAGGAGTCTTGAAGCTTCAGAATTATACGCACACCCTTTTCACTTTATTTTTAACACTCTGGAAAGGCTATACCAGCTATACCACTTGAACGCTCCACATTGGGTCTGTGAAGATGGGAAGGTCTGTATGACACCAAGCGACATTCCGCACATGAAACATAGCCCTTGTCAACACATTCACTGTGTAGGCAGCTGCCATGCAGCAGCTAAAAGCCCAGATTAGAAATCCTGGTTTGAAGAGCTGTGGTGGTTATCATTTAATCACAGCTGAGTTCCAAATAGTAACACAATCTCAGTTGGAGAAATATCAGGGAAATACAGTGCAGATCAACTACTAGAGGCTTTCTAGTAACCTGCATGTGTGTGTCACCTTTTTCATTCTGCAAGTTGTCCTGCTTAGAAGATGTCCTGAGGTGACAGCTATGTTGAAAGACATATGAGACAAAGAAGGAAATATCATGATGTGAAACCGAGGAATTTTCCCTGGGACATCTCAAATCCTACATGTGTAGAACAGCGTTGCCCCCTCTGGAGAAGAAAAAGAAAGCTGCATGAAGCTGAACAAAACAACCTAATGCATCATCACTGGATACCGCTGCCTAACAGATTCAGTATGACAACTTTGTGGTGGGAGGTGGGCTGCATCCAGAGTGTTAAATGCATCTACTCCAGACTGCCTTAGTCTCCCCAGCATTTAGCACAAAATGACATGTCCATACAGACAGGTTACTCTTCTCTCCCCCTTAAAACATAATGCTCATCTCTTGATGACACTGAACTTGGCTGCAGGTCCTTTCAAGGCATTTTTTTCATTACTTGATGTCAGGTTTTTCCATTTCAAGGAAATGAAATGACATCAGTGGGAGGAAGGCTGTGCTGCAGCCCTCCCCTTCACCAAAAAAAAAAAAAAAAAGACATTTTTGTTGTCAGAAAGAGTATGCTCAGGAGCGTGGAGGACAGATTCAGGGCTGTGTGTGCGCCAAGCATGCTGCAAAAGGTGAGCACAAAGTGCAAAGAGCTAAACTTGAGATAGCTCAATCCATACTGTGGGAGGGATCTCTACTGTGAACAGTGTCTGCCTTTTGTTTCAGAGAAGACAGTTTAACTGAATCACCATGAAAGAGAGCCTTAGAGAGCACTCATCTGAATATAGTAGTTCCGATCAGGAGACAGGATTAGGAATTAACTTTGTCAGTTCACCTGAAAAAATGGATCAGTAAAACCCTGGGTAGAACCAGAGAGTTCCTTGCAGAGCTCTGAATGAAAAGATTGGGCATTTTTCATGCTCCCAGGGAAAATAAATGCATAAATACAATTAGGAGCCTCCTCCTGACTTTAGCCTTTGTACAATCTGCAAACTTGCCCTTATCCAGGTGTAAAACTGCTTCTACAGGTAAATACAGACTCTGCAAACACCGTAAACATAAAGCCCATGCTGATTTTCCACGAATGGGGGCTAGCTCTTAGCCACAAGACCTGGGGGTCGCTAAACACATGTGAACAATTTTACCTGAAAACTTTCTCAATTCACAAACACAAGACCAGATAAATTGCTAACAAAAGAGTCACCAGGGAAATACAAGCCACTTGAAGGTTAATAAATTCTAACTAATTAAATTCTTACAAAACGTAACTTCCCAGCAGTATGTAGTTTAATGAAGGTCCTAAAGCAGCAGAGAGCCTCTCAATAGCCTACAATTCCTACTGACTATTATATCTTCCACATTTTCCTAAGTTTTTAGAGTGGGAGGAAAGAGTCGGTTTGTTCTCTCTCACAATTAAAATGTTCAAATGACAATACAAGTCATTCAATACTCAGGTGTTTGCTTTCCTCTGCTTTGCACAGTTCTGAACTCAAAAGAGTCCACCAATATTTTTGTTCTGCGTTTTCATTCTAATAGTCTGATATTTTAAATCTGTGACAGAAGAAATGAATCAACTTGAGGGTATCCCAGTGAGAGAGGACAGGGCTATTCTTCAGCTAGCAACTCCAGGTGCTTCATCTCTGCTTCAAATGCCAGTGCGATACTCTTGCAACCATAGCTTTAAAGTGCCGATCAGCTGATCAGGATAACACTGAGCCTGTCACTTCCTCAAATGGTTAGCAACACAAAGGAGAGTTTAAAGCCCGAGTAGAGGCTCCAAGCTCATTATGTCAAGAATTGTCAGGGATCTAAGTTTTTTTTTTTTTTTTTCTCTCCCCAGTAAAACAAATCATATAGTACAAAGCATAGTGGCACAAAATTTCCAAGTGCAATTCAAAGTACTGTCAGGATTTAGACTCATTTTCTGGCAGATTACAAAGAACTGGCTAATATAGTAGAATGGCCTGTCCACATAAAGTCTCAAGAGGAAGGAAGAGGTGCTTATTATAAATTAGAGACAAAACCAACTCAACGCCTTCCCAAAACAAACAGCAAACCTCTTACAGCCCTTCCTGCCTCATTGCAAATTAATGTGCAGCCACAAGGGGGGAGCATAACCCAATACTTCACTTTTTTTAATTTTGTGTTTTTGGACAAAATTTGAGATTGCTGCGCATAACAGCAAATGGGAGGCAGAATGGACATATAACAGTATATTATCAAATACTGGAGTAATTCCAGGCTTAAATTAACAATGAAAAGGTACTACTAGGTAATGCTGTTTGTTTCTACCCTTGTTTTGTAATGATCTCAGATGCAAAACAGAAAGTTCAGGATCTTCTTTTTCCCTTTACAGACAGGCATATTATTACTTTTCTCTGTTTCTCCAAAGTAGGGGAATAAAGGCATAGGGTGTTAGGCTACTTTATGCCAAGGTGGAATGGGTAATAGAACACAGGAAGCATTAACACAGGAAGTTCCACCTCCATATGAGGAAGAACTTCTTTACTGTGAGGGTGATAGAGCCCTGGAACAGGCTGCCCAGAGAGGTTGTGGAGTCTCCTTCTCTGGAAATGTTCAAACCCCACCTGGATGCCACCCTGTGCCACGTGCTCTGGGTGTTCCTGTTGGAGCAGGGGGTTGGACTAGATGATCTCTAGAGGTCACTTCCAACCTCAACCATTCTGTGATTCTGTGTGATTCTGTGATTCTGTTAGCATCCTTCTTTCTCTGCAGGCTTTTAGAGGGCCTACAAAAGTTGGGACTATGCGTAAGTTATTATGAATAAAAGTTGAGACACTCTTTAAACTCTCAAAGGCTTTTACCCCATTTATCAGCTCCCAGTCTAATGGCCCATGCATAGGAATCTAGCTAAATCTCTGGCAGCCCAGTGTGTAAAAAGTTTGCTCTAAAGCCTCCAGGAAAAAGAAAGAAAAGGAAAAAGTCTCTCTAGAGCCCTTAACCCTATAGAGCAGTCAGAGAGTCATCAGGATGTGTCTAGTTGGCCTAAGAGAGTTGATGTGGATCTTGCCAGGGTGACAGCCCTCTCCATGGTTTGGAAGTTTGCAGGAATCTGGTTTGCTGTCCTAAGTGACACAGGCCAAAGAAACTCCCTCAACAGTTTCTACATCAAACCCCGATTTACACTATGTCCTATATAAATGAATCCATATCACAGGCAAAAGTTAGAAGCCAAGAAGAGCCTCCTACATCTCCCTCTCCTGCCAGAGAGCATATTCCAGTAGTTAAAAATCCCAACACTACTTTGCTAACCAGAACTCACCCAGCTTCATTTTTCAGTCTTTGAATCGCATCAGGCTTTCTTTCTGTTGTCACACATTTCTTCCCATGATCACATTAGCTGTTAACCTTCCTTTGGAGCTTAGTTTTATGAGCTCCTTGTCAGCCTCTGGGATTTTTTTCTAAATTTCCAACCTTCTGATAAATGATCCTTAATCTCTCTGTCATAAACTTTAGCACTGAGGTCAACAACAAAATCAACCTGTAAATTCTCTGGCTCCCTGCTATTCTATGACCTCTAGGCAATAACCCCAGCCCAAGTGCACATCTTTTAACGAGCTGGAAGTTCAGACACATGGCTCCATCTGGATTTTTAAGGCACCTGTCTTTTGGAAATATATACTGACTTTATCAAGCATCTTTGAAGAAATGGGGAAAATAAAAAGATGTGTAAATGTTCTATTGATGGCTGCTTATAGCATTTTCTCTTCATACTTTGTCCTGTTGCAGCTGGTGGTAAGAATAAATAATGAGTCTGAGCACACGGAACAGATGTGATGCTTCCTCACAGGTCTTCTTGTTCCCCCTAGCAAATGCTTCCTCCCTGTAACTCAAACTGAGGTTTGGCCCTTTATCTTCTTCAACTAGGACTACTCACCACCACCTCTGGAGAGCATCCTGACCAAAGGAGTGAGTCTGCCCTTCACAGGGGAGTCATAAAGCTACCATCTGTTTTGATGTACAGAAACTGAGCACAGTCTCCATGAGTCCATGAGTACAGAGCAGTGAAGGAGCTATTGCTACATTTGATATATTGCAACTAATGGCCACCACTTCTTTCATCCCCCCATAAAACATCCCATGATATGCCTGCTACCTGTTAGGCCTGAGAAAGTAGATTAGGAATGAGCAGGTAGTGGGAGGGCACTCAGGGAAACCATCAGTCTGAAAGCAACCAAGGAAAGCTACTTTTTCTCCCAGCACATAGTTAAATTGCTAAATGCTTTACCATGGGATATTACAGCAGGAAAGCACTAGATACAACCAGCTACCACTCACATGTGCGTCCTGCACTGGGACACAGATAACGGCACTGCTTCCCCTCCAGCTGCAAGTCTTTTTGCAGAGAAAGGCAGGGAATACAGAGCGTGGATTTTGACAGCTGCCTGTATTCACAAGGGTTGTTTGGCGCAGCATTTTCCCCCCAATTCTGGTGTTTGTCCAAAAAAAAACCAAGAAAGATGTTCCTGAAATTTGCCTCAAGACTAAGAATCAGAAAATAAGAAAATCAGCTCCAGTTGTACATCAGATTTCTTGTATAACCTCAAGCAAAATTACATGCTCTCTAAGAAAGAGGATAACATTTATTTCCAATTACCATTTGCAGTTTTGATCCTTTAGACTGAAAGCTATTCAGTAGGAGGCTCTCTCTTTTTATAGGTATATATTATAACATGTGTAATAGGACCTTGATCTCATTTGTGGGAATTTCTGAACTACTGTAATAAATCCAAGGATTTATTGCAGATATCTTGCAGACATTCTGTGCCGGCAAATTTCAAAATAAAACACCGACATAATTGCAAAACATGTTTGTTATATTAACACATAAATATATTAACATATAAATGTTACCTGTCAAAAACTGACAAGACTTCTGCCATACTAGGTGCTAACATTTATCTTATGATCTATTACCACATGTTTATACACCTTTCATCATTGTAGCTTCTGCATCCCTTGCACATAGAGTCACTATAAGCAATTATTAAATTCCTATTGCATCTCTTAGTATTTCTCCCTTATGAGTTCAGATTTCCAACTAGAGAAAGATTTGCTTATTTTTCTGCTATACAGCTAATATATCAGAATATAGAACTTCGTGTTGTATAATCTCTATGTTGGAGCAGCTTTTCCAAAAGGGAAGGTTTGCAGCTTTTCCTAATGATGGCCAGATTCACCAGCTCTTTTTTTTGGAAATATATTCCACGGCTACTGGGCCTTCAATGTACGATAAAAAGAAATCAATGGGGAAAAAAAAGAGAGAATTTTCCTTTCTGAAAATGTATAGCTGGATTTACTGAGTGAAATGTACAATGATTTTTTTTTGAAGGAGATGAAGGTGAAAAAGGAGATAGAGGAGAAGTAGGAAAGCAAGGAAAAGTTGGACCAAGAGGACCAAAAGGTATTTATGACAGTTTGTTGACTACTAGTGGTGTGTGAATAACACTATGTACAACTGTTGTAGTGCATAAAAACAGGGATGTTTAATACTTTTCATTCCTGTTGCCACAGTGAATTTCACAATGCTTGTCAAAAATTAATCAGTGGACCTGACAATGCTCCTGAGAATTTAGTGCAATTCCTTCCGGGATGGGAGACAGCTAGAGCTGGCAATAAATTTAAACACTCAAGTAATAAACCATCTACTATTGCTCTCCCAAGTGGCTAACACATCCGAGATCCAGGAGACTGCCCAGATCACATGTACAACCAGAACGATTACTTTTCCATAAGTGAAACAATACTTTAGGTGAAACTGAATTTTGAGAGTTACTTCTTAGTAATCTACCAAGACGCTCAACAAAATCTAGTCTCAGTTGTCCCTGTTTGGCAGATCAGCAAACTGAGGAACACATTGAGAAGGGAACTTCCTCTGATCAAGCAGCATCTATGCTGGGAACAAAGCACCTATGATTTATCAGGTCTTGATGCTATTAAGCCTGTCCAACATCTATATAAAGAGCTGCGCAGCACATTCTGACGCACCAGACATTATCATGTTAGCCTGGTTTGCATGCCATAACTCAAGAGTTTCATATATAATTAGGGCTTAATGTTAACGCATATCTGTGTTCTTTCTTCCTCAACAGTGATCTAATGTTTTAAAAGTAACCCAGGAAGATTTTACTTGAATAGAATCTTTAAAAACAGCCTCTTAACTATTGTTAGAATTAAAACATTTTTCATTTCTATATACACTCCTGTGACTTTATTTCCTATTTTAAAGAGAAATTCAGTAAGATAAAAGGAGATCAGATAATAAACCATTTACAAAGCATCTTAATGATGTTCAGTGTTGGTGTGAAAACTGAAACTCCCTAAATTGGGATCTCATAATTTGCCAGCTACCTCAGAATATAAACCACCAATCAACTAAAAAGCATCCATTATTTTGTTGCTCTGAGGACTGGGCAAGCACAGAGAGCAAAGGCAGTACCTCCTTATCTTGCTTTGAGAAGGGCTCCCAGCAAAGCCACGAGGACTAAACCTCAAGAAAAAAAAAAAAGAAGAATTTTTGCCCATGGTACAGAGAAAGAAAGAAGAGACAGAGAGAGAGAGAGAGAGAGAGCAAGGCTAGCTTGGTTATGGAGTTAAAGCAGTATCTGAATACTCATTAGTAGTTTTACTTTGTCTTGCCTATAAGAAATATGACAACATGAAATTGTGACAGCCAGGGCTTTCATGGAGACCCCACATTAATCTGGCTCAGGCGGCTACCCCAGCAAACGGCTAATTTCACCCCAAAATGTAGCTTATTCTTTGTGGGTTTACTCCTGTACTGGCTCTCTCTAAGGTCCAACAAGTCCCAATACAAAGTAGAGGAAATAAATATAAAGCTATAGGAATAGGAAAGAAATTGGAGCATCATTTTTGGCAGCAGCTGTCTTACTGGCTTACTCCTAATACCAATACCTCAAACCTTGTATTCTCACATGAGCGTATTTGTGTTAATGACCTATATTTGGACTGAAAAAGCTCAGGAAAGATACTGATGATAGAGAGCTAGATAGTGTTTTGGGAGAGAAGTTATGAAAACCATTCACACCTCTTCCCCGTACTTCTCTCAGGAAACAAAGGAACTGTGGGGGATATTGGTGATCAGGGAATGATTGGGAAAATCGGCCCAATTGGCGGAAAGGGTAAGTCCTGGTTTTGGAATTTTTTGTTTTTTTGTTTGCCTGTTTTCCCTCAAATTAAGTATCTGTTTTGTGAAAGTTCCCAGTAAGGAGTAATATCAAATAATGGCTGTTATCAATGCTCTCCAAATAAACTTACATATAAAGTTTATGATTTACTTCCTACATGACATAATATTAAACTTATTTGGCTAAAATAATATGTTACATGAGTTAATAACTCAATCTTCTCAGATGATAAAAGAGAAGGGGAGAAATTTAGCCTTTGTGAAGTAAGGAGCGCAAACCCCTGAGAGTTGCAAAAGAGAAAGGCAAATTTGTGTCTCTGCTTAAGACATTGCAAGCCATAAATTAATATTTTGTTGCTGTTTGGCATGCTGCATTTCATCACCTGCGCTGGTGTTGAAGGAATTAATAACACTCAGGACTCTCAATAGAGATATGCTTTTAAGAGTTTTAAGAGAATACCTATTTAATCAGGGCAAATATTCCTTGCAAATCAAGGTAGACTCCATCTTTACCTGGATAGCAATGCCATGAAATTCTTTCCTAGTAGCCTGAGAAGACGCATAGACTTTCCCCTAAGGTGTTCCAAAATAGTGACATAAGAAGAAACACTCCTCCTGCCAGGGGACCTGCCTTGGAACAGCAGGATTCCACCAGCCTAAGGGGAACTCTGTGGTCTCTAACTCAGAAATACAGGGAGCAGGTGAAACAACCTCTCCTGAGAGCTTCTCAAGCCAACGTATTCAAGTAAACGTTTGATGGCCTCTGGCAGCCTCAGGATCAAAGAAAAACAAAAGAATTTGGCCTGAGGAAATAATTTTCAAAAGTTTCTAGACAACTGAAGACATAGATAGTTATCTCCTAAGATTTCTTTGGTCACTAAAGGAGACTAGAATTGAAGAATGCCACAAGTTGCTTATCTTTATCTTTAAGTAAATCAAAGCTCTCGGCCTTTAAATAAACTAATCTCTCTGTTAAGCTGACTGTACACTTTATCACCCCTTTTATTTGGAATATTTTTTTCCTTCTTTCTTTTTATTTTTTTATTTGGAGAAGAAAAGGACACTCAGTCACTATTTAGATTTACTGCTATTCAAGTTCTTAAACAAGTCTGAAATTTCAGCTTGTAAATGTGCAAGATATCAAACAATGCTAATTAAAATGCCAGTCAACTCCTGGTTTCACATTAAAAATAAAATCATTTAAAGGACAAGACATGTCAAAATATGGTCAAAAAGAGAGGAAATATGGACATTATTTGGCCTCTGGAGGTTTTAAATCATAAAAGCAGAGATCTTGTGCTTAATCTTCAAATGGAGGTATTGAATCCACAAAAAGGCTCTGTCCTGCAAGGCAGTGAGAGAACCCAGGTCTCCCCTCCCATGGGTTTCTTGGGTGCTTTCAGCCTTCCAAGATCATTGTGTAGTTTATATTCAAAGCAAGTGGTACCAGGAACGAGCAGCACACAAGATGCTTGCATTATCAGTGGGTTAGCTATTAAAGGGTTCTCCTTATTTCCATTCATCAGAATTAATCATGGGTTGTTTGACTTGGCACACCTGCTAATACAGTCCATCAGGGATTTCTACCAGAAGCAGACCATTAGTATATTATTAAACAGGTGTTTCTAATATGTTCTCCTGACATGCACTGTCTGAGTATCCATTTTCTTTTTTATGCAGGTGACAAAGGAGCCAAGGGCTTATCAGGGGTGTCTGGAAAAAAGGGGAAAGCAGGTACGTTACCTATCTTTCTCTTGAGAGTGTTTGAGTATGATGATTCTTTAACTTCAGGGTTGGCTGTTTGAATTTGATTTCCACAAAATTCTGGGGCCAACAAAGTGATAAGCTTCAGAATAGACGACACAAACAGAAGGAAACTAGAAAAGCTGCTTAGCAAAATGAATGCTGGGTAGGGACATGACAAATAGCTATGAATACACCAACACCCACATCAAGATGGACAAGAGGAATGGAAATTAATGGACAGTGACTGATAACATTAAAAAAAATGTATAAATAGACCAGGAATACATTTATATTGGAAACTAGAAGAAAGTTTCTGAACATTGAAGGAAAAAAGTCCTTTAATAGGCTCCAATAGGAGAGTGGGGACAAAAGAATAAGTCTTTGTAGATAAGAGTATAAATTGTAGAACCTTAAATGTTTTCCCACCTTCAATGTACATCTGTAATCATTTTTACACATTTTATAGGCAATGCCACTTAGGTTCTGAATAGGAAACTGTCAGCAACTTCTTCTCTCCCTGACAACAGGTTCAAATAAAATCTATACAAAGTCAAATTTTAGTTTACTAACAAAAATATAACTTAGCCTTCAGCGCTCAAAAGCTATTGATTATTTGAGCTGGTGTAAATTATTTCTGCTGCCAGCTGCATGCCTCACTAACATGGTCCGCCTCACAAAGAAAAGGAACCTCTAGGCACTCTCAGACATCTACCTTCACTGAAAAAAGCACAGTTCCTCACTACATAGATACTGTTGTTTACTTCAGAAGGCTGAGGATTCAGTAGTGTTTATGGCTATGCAGAGCAAAGAGCTTTGGCATTCAGATCATGGTGAAAAAACACATCCCTAAACTTGATGGAATTAAAAGTGAGAGGTGGCAGAGAATGTATAAATTCTGCACTGATACAGGTGGGTGAAAGGTGGTAAACTATGACTCTTCTACAAAGAGGGATACTTTTTCAAACTTAGGGATGATTAAGCATGTTAACAAGGGAGTGTACAGAGGCAAGATATGGAGTGCTTTGGTCTAAAGGAGTACAGCCAGTATGATAGGGTGAAACTATTCTCAACAAGTTGAGGCTGAGTCTTTAGAAGGCTTGAAAGAGGATTATAGCTGACCCACCACACACACATATGCTTCTAAATAAATGAATTCTCTGTCCTTTGTATTGCATCAGGCACAGTCTGTGATTGTGGTAGGTACCGCAGAGTTGTTGGACAACTGAACATCAACGTCGCTCGGCTTAACACGTCTATCAAATTTGTAAAGAATGGTAAGCATCATCATGTCTTGACATGTTTTATATGCTCTTACAACATTTCTCTTTGTTTTTTCTTCTATCATCACTGTTTTAGAGCAGTACGAGGAAAAAGACCAAATCATATGAGGCATTCTCAAAACATATCACAGTCTTGCCTCTGCAAGGACACATGCAGCAGATGAATAGAAGCGAAAACAGTACAGAAGTGATCAATAGTACGATCGAATGAATCATGAAACGCACCCGGCACAGATTGCTAAATGCCTCAGCAGAGCTCACCTTCAGGCTCAGTGACCTCTCAGGCAACAAAAGGAAACAGCTTGTGCCAAGCTGCTCATAGTGCCAGGAAAGGTGATAAGAATCTCTTGACCTCTTTATTGTACAGGAGGCTGTATGTTTTGCAGTCCTGGAGTTCCCCCCAGTGAAAGCACTATTCTTCCTGTAGTACAGGAGATAATGACACCCCATAGACATGGGTTATAAGGAGTCTTGCTTGTAGGCAGTACTGTCAGTTGGACAGTGGAAACTGCCCCTACCAAAAGGAAGGAAGGGAATATTCTGGTGCGGCACAGCTTTCTGAAAGGGTTGCACATTACACTGTTCTTTGAAAGGGTGCATAGTCCTATAGACCAGGACTATGTCTATATCAGTAAATCAAATGTGTTTATGACCATTCTCTGGCACAGTGAGCAACTGTCGTAAAGCAGCTTTCATCTATATTCAGCCTACAAAACCAAATGGCCTGTGGCCATCAGGAATGGTCTGTGGCCTCTGCTAGCTCCTAAACTGTGCCAGGCATAGGTCTTGAATTGTTTTGCAAAGCTTTAGTTACCACAGGTTAAATCTGTCCCTGGGACCCTTGCAGCAGCCTAAAGGCAGAGACAATCAACTTCCTGCACCCAGGAGTCCTCCTTGACACTGTTTAATTTGCTAGGATAGATATTGCTTGAGAAATTTGGCTTTTAAAGCTGCTGAGCCTCCAAAGCCCCTTTTATAGTCAATGCATACTTAGTAGCTACAGCAGCTCTGAGAATATGGCTCTCATCTCTCATTTTAGCAATCATATTTAATAACATTGACTTAGCTCTACATGGAGAGGACTTGAAAGCTATTCATAATCTTGTATTTCCATTACAGAGCACTCTTTTAAATCTGTGTTCAATAAAAAGTAAAGCGACTGAGATGGTCGAGAACTAAACCCTGCTAATTGTCCATTTAGCGCGCTATGATGGGATCATTTTACTTCAGTGATGTTTACTGTCTCAGGAGATGCTTTTCAATCAGGACTGAAGAGCTCTTGTCCTAACTTGTGTAAGATGCTCATCTGGCATCTTACTGGCATTAGCCAGTCTCTGATCCAGTCATCAATGTTCATCGCAAGTTCAGATGCAGAAACACTTCTTTCCTCTCTCCCTTTGATTAATTCCAGTGTAAAAATAACTTTATTGTGATACCTGAACAGAAGCATCTTCAATATATTTTGAAATGTCATTGAGCTTTTTTTTTTTTTCTCTAAAGTTATAGCAGGCATCAGAGAGACAGATGAGAAATTCTATTACATTGTCAAAGAAGAGAAGAATTACAGAGAAGCCTTGATCCACTGCAGGGACAGAGGAGGAACACTAGCAATGCCTAAAGATGGAGCAACTAATGCCCTGATTGCTGACTACATCTCCAAGAGTGGCCTCTTCCGAGCATTCATTGGAATGAATGACATGGAAAAAGAAGGACAGTTTGTGTATGCAGACAATACTGCACTCCAGAACTACAGTAATTGGAAGGAAGGGGAACCAAATGACCCAACTGGTCGTGAGGACTGTGTGGAAATGCTGAGCACAGGAGAGTGGAATGATTCAGAGTGCCAGGTTACCATCTACTTTGTCTGTGAATTCCTCAAGAAGAGAAAATAAAAGTGGCACAGAATGTGCCTGGTGTTTTATGTACATACAATAACCCAAATAACCCCTGATCCCTTGTAGGAAAAGCAGATTAAAAAGCATAGGGCATTCAGTTCAGCTTTCACTTCACTGGGTTAAGGATGAGTAACTACTGCTGAGCTAGCTCACAGTGACCCTGAAGACAGCTCAAGTCTGCAGGTATTGACATCCAGCCAGTAGTGAATTTATATTTTCTTTTTTGGCTCTTTTTTTTTCCTCTTTTTGGTACAATTTAGGATGGTTGGGCATATTTAGAGTATGCACAGGTGAATATGACTTTGCTAATGCCAGAAACAGTAAAGCCATTGGTAGATTAATTACTGATATGCTTCACAAAGTCTATTTATCTTCGACCTGCATACAAAATCCCTGCATTTTCCCTGGTGATTTCAGACCTGAAGGGACACATTTCCAGTTTCCGTTGAAAATAATCCTTCCTTTGTTAGAATCATAGAATAATTGAGGTTGGAAGGGATCTCTGTTGATCAATTGGTCCCATGTTCCATGTAAAGCAGGGCCAACTTCAAAGTTAGATGAAAAGTGACTCCTCCCTTGCTTGTGACTGTGCAATTATATTGCCTGATATACAGAAGAGGAGTCACATATCTCTACTTCTCGCTCCATCAATCCCTGAGGCTGGTCTAAGGTGTGAGGAATTAACTTAGTCCTAGCACTGATGTTCCTCTGCAGGCAAGTCTGAGCAGCTTTTATGCAACTTGAGAATAAATGGAGCACTTCTAGCTTCTGAAATCCTCCAAAAGCTGCTAAATAGAAAAGTCTAGTACAAAGGGAACTGTATAAAGGAAGCATCATTGGGATGGAGACTGCCTCTCTGGACAACCTGCTCCAATGCTTATTTGTCCCCCTGGGGAAAAAGTTTGGGCTTATACTCAGTGTTAATCTCTCTTGTTTCACCTTTTGTCCATTATTTCTTGACCTCAAGAAACAAGCCGTAAAGAGCCTGGCTTTATCCCCCTGATAACTTCCTCAGAGGTCCTGGCAGGCTGCTATCAGGTCCACCCAAAACTGGTTCCCCCAGTCCTTCCTCACAGGGCTTCAGACTTTGACATTTGGGGACCTTACCTGAACTTGCTCCAGTTTTTCAATCTTTCCTGAATCAGGAGGTTCAAAACTGGATGCAGCATCTGATGTGGTCAAACAAGTGCTGAGTAGACGATAATCCATTCCTTCGCTCAATCTCCTGGCTGTGCTCCTGCTAACGAAACCCAAAACACTATTAGCTTTCTTTGCAGCTAGGGCATGCTCCTGACTCACAGACATCCTGCTGTCTAAAAGGACTCCCCAGAGCCTTTTTGGTCCGGTCAGTCCATCCCCCGCCTGTACTGTTGCAAGGGGTTCTGTCTTCCAGTTGCAGGATTAAGTATTTAGACTTGCTGAATTTAATGTTTCCTATGAGCCCATTTCTACAGACCACATAAGTCCCTCTGAATGGTAGCCCTGCTCACAAGTATATATTGATGCTTCCCCACAATTTGAAAACCATTTGAAGTCATTTGAAAACCTCATGAAAATGCACTTCACCATCTTCTCCAGGTAACTGATACGATGTTAAACAGGAAAGCCCCAGGGTTCTCCACTTGTTACTGGTCTCCAGGCAGAGTATTCTCCATTAACCACTGTCCTCTGAGACCAAGCATTGGTGGGGAATTACCCAGCTGGTCATCCACCTATCTAGGCCACCGTGTCCTGAAGTGGATATAAGAATGTAGTGGGAGACAATGTCAAAAACCTTGCTAAAGTCAAGCCAGATGATGCCCACTGCTCTCTCTTCATCTGCAAATCCAGTCATTTTATTAGAGAAAGCAATCAAACTGGTCAGGTATCATTTACCCTTGGTAAATTCATGTGATTATGCGCAATCAGCATCTTCTGCTTCATGTGTCCAGAAGTGTGTCCCAAGTGGTCTTACTCCAATGGCATCCACATGGGAACAAAGTCAGGTTTACCAGTCTGTATATAAAGAGAAGGTTGTAAAATTTGCCTGTTGCCAGTGACTATGAACCTCCCTTGGTCTCCATAACCTTTACAAATAGTAAAGCAGTGGCTTTGCATGGTCATCATCCAGGTTTCTCAGCACCTTGGATGAAGTCCGTCTGGTACCATAAGGTAGTCTGGTCAAGCAATTCCTGACTCAGTGCTCAATGGATCTCTTTGAAACCTTGTCCAAAGCATAGAGTAATGGGAGTGCTCGCTGGAAAAGCATAAGGCAAATAAAGAAATGAGTATCTGAGCCTCATCTGTGTCTGCTGTCACTAAAGCATCTGTTCCGTTCAGTAGCCATCCCACATTTTACTTGTTCAGCCTTTTTCAACTAATGTAGCAGTGGAAGCTCATATTTTTGCCCTTAAGATCTTTGGAACTGGCAAAGACTTGCCTACATCTCAGCAGGAATACTTAAATGCTCTTTTTGGTCTTAGAGAATCAGGATTTTATCATCTCCTATACTCTGAAAATTGTCATCTTATTAGAAGCATTAAATCCCCACTTTTCCTAGGCCTGGAGTGCACATAAGGCACAGGCACTGAGGATAAATACAACATTTCAAGAACTGGTTCTTAAATAAAAGATTGTAGAATACATATGTCCCATTAGGAACATATTTTTCTTAAGTACTTCAAGCAATCTTACATGGTCAATTAGGAGATCCACATCTTTCAGTACCTTTCATCTGCTCGGTTACTTTCTAATTAATGTTTAGAAAACATTATTAATGTTTAGAAAACCCAGAGCAATGTAATGCCACATTCTTGACCACAAGAATCTAAACGGGCATCCCTCTTAATTGAATTTTATATACAGTTATAAGTGGTGGATCACAGTGGTAGCCGAACCAAACAAATCAGGTTATAGGGAAGTGATCTGACAACACAGAATCAGTCAATCATAGAATCATTCATAGAATCGTTAAGGTTGGAAGGGACCTCTAGAGGTCATCTAGTCCAACCACCCTGCACACGCAGGTTCACCTAGAGCACGTGGCACAGGACCATGTCCAAGTGGGTTTTGAAAACTTCACAACCTCTCTGGGCAGCCTGTTCCAGTGCTCTGTCACTCTCACTGTTAAGAATTTTTTCCTTAAGTTCCTGTGGAACTTTTGGCGTTTCAGTTTGTGGCCATTTCCTCTAGATCTGTCAGTGCCCACCACTGAAAAGAGGCCAGCACCATCCTCCTCACTCCCTCCCTTGAGGTACTTCTTCTAGACACTGATCAGATCCCCTCTCAGTCTTCTCTTCTCCAGGCTGAACAGGTCCAGCTCCCTCAGCCTCTCCTCGTAGGGCAGATGTTCCAGGCCCCTGATCAGCCTTGTAAGCCCTGTGCTAGACTCTCTCCAGCAGCTCCACATACCTCTTGTATCTGGGGGGACAGAACTGGACACAGTACTCCAGGTGTATGTAACAATAAAAACAAGATGTGTGGCAGTGAGAGGCATTAGCTTATGGTTACTTTGGAAAACATTGTTCTAACTTGCTTTCTTTTAATTCACAGCAATTCATGTCTTCTGGGCATTTTTTAAAAAGTTAACATCATGCTTGACATTCATCATACCTATCTTCTACATTCTTGCAGAAGAAAGAATGAGAGCAATCAAAGGGGTTATTGATCTGGATTGGTTTTATTTTGTGCAGGAAGCATGAACAGCAATTTGTAAAAGAATTTGGTGCCTCTGCTTGCTTGCTGTGCGTGTGGAGTGTGCCTGCCTGCCGCCCCGAGGCACCACCCTCACCAGTCCTACGGAAGGTTTCTCCATGATGGTGTTGCAACACACAGAGGAAAGGTTTCACCCGATTTTCATTAGATGGGTGGGACCGGGAACTTGCATGGTCCTGTTTTGCAGAAAACAGCCTCAGCCTACCAAAGCATAGTAAAATGCTTTACAATCTCAGTGTCTAGGAGCTGTGTGCTTGTGTGCATTTTTTGAGTTCTGAATCCATATGATTCTTACCATGCTCAGTGCTACCTATACTTAATCCCATGGAAGTCCTGTGCCAAAACACATACAGATTTATAAAAGTTCGGGTAGTAAAAGGGCTGTAGCTCTGCATTAGCATGAAGTAATGCAGCGTGCATATATCTGCAGCGCCATGAGCTTCTCACATGCAATTTCTTCTCTCCCCTCTCCCTTCGTCTCCTTCCATATAAGGGCTGCTTTTGTCTGGCTATAGGTTTTGCCAAGCAGGTGGGCATAATGCCAATTATTTCTTTGGTTTTGTTTCAGACAGACCTTAATCTTTTGGGAGTTCAGAAAATGTAGGTAATGTCCTTCTGGAAACAAATTTCAGTCAAGAATGGTCTGGTTATTTTTCCCCTTTACTAGATGTTTTAAGCCAGTGCTATCTTATTTACCTCTCAGTGGTGACTGTCTAGCAAGACATTCTAATTTCCCCAACTTCACACAATACAAGTCTTTATATCAACTGTGTCACAACATTCCCTAAGCATGTGGGACATTATATGATGGAGGGTGGAAGCAGCAACAATGATCAGTCAGTAAAGGATTAAGTAAAATACTGTGGAAAACAATTTGAATACAGAGTTGGCGGATGCTTAGCATGTGAACTGAGGAATTTGCTCCCACTGTGAGCCAGTTTCTTAGTCTTACAGATGCTCAAAAGCTTGCCCAGGAAATCTAAAGGGCTGCCAGAAGATCTAAGAAGAAATCTGAATGCAATATCTCAGGAACCCCAGAGCTTTATGTAAGATCATTTATGCAAGATACAGAGTTTCTTAGAGCCTGAAGAAGTAGAAATTCATTTTCTGCAGAAACACCAGTTACAAGCATTTCCTTGTAAAAGCACACCTTTCATTTTTACTTCCTTAAATATGTACTGTTTCCAGTGTACACATGTGTTAGTAAGTACACTAAAAACACAAGCATATCCAAGCAATGTATATGACCATACAGCACATGGTTTTCCCCCTGGCTAGGAAAGAAGTGTGTTACCAATGGCCATGACCATACATGCTATTCCATTCTCCTAAAAACTGTAATGAAAAAGAAAATAAAAGCAATATGAAAACTTACGGAGAATAGGATAAAATATGGGAAGGAAAAAAAAATAAGGATGAGAACCAAATCAGAGATAAAACTGTGGAAAAGCAGCATTTAGTCAAGATATATTTGGAAAAAGTTGAAGAGATCCTCTCAGAAGCACTCCTGCATTTGCCCATATGAAACAACAATTTTGGAGGAAGGAGATGGTGAGAGCCTGGCAGGTAAACAGCACAACCCTACACTGCAAGAGAAGTTTTCATTTCGTTACTAATAGGGTGAGCAAAAACCCGAAAGAAAGATGAGAGACCGACTGTGCTGCGGTGGTGGTGGGAAGACCAACTAGGCAGAAGTCAATCAGTTGAATGCATGGAAGGAGAGGCTGGAGACAGTTTTGTGTCCAGCACAGATCCAAGCAGGACGGTCTTATATTGGCTTTGCATTTACCATACTCTGAAGCCAAGAGTCTGGAACTCAGCTTCAGAGCTACCGTTTCCATTACTGACATGGACAAGGGTCTGAGAAGCACAGATATCTCTGGAAGGAAACTAAGCAGGTTGATACAGCATCAAGCAGGAAAGGGTTTGCTCTAGGAACACACCCTGCTAGGCTTTGACAGAAAAAAAAATGCAGACGTTGAGAGCAAAGAAGGAGTGTAACAACATTTATCATCTATCATGTTGAACATACTTGGAAACTAGTACATATGTACATGATATATACAGACTTATCAAGTTACATTGCATAATTACTTTCAGCCAATCAAGCCAGAATGCTATTTGACTCATTTTGAGCAGCCTTTCTATTTCCTTCCATATCACTACAGAAAACACTCGGATCCAGAGAACTGTCTCACCTATTTTAGCTATCTGCAAGGTAGAGGCCCGTAACAGGCCACATCGCCACAAACTTTATAGTCAGAGAAGAGAAGCAGACAGTTATGGTTCATATGGTATGTTTCAGATGTCTCCTTTAGAAAGAAAGAAATCACTTCCCAACTATGACTACTCCTGTCCTCTGTTTGTATTGGGGGTCTAGGCAGGCAGCTCAGAGACACATGTAAGCACGTGCCTGTATAAATCCCCACTCTGGTTCTTCCACCACACAGCAGAAATCCCAAAGGACTTCATGCTAAGTTAATAATTGCTTTCCAGGTAAAGAGTATACCTAAAATGTAAAGTGTGTGAACATTGAATTAGTCCTATTCAATAAATTACACCTTCAAAGTACCACATAAACATTAACTTCTCTGCAATTAGACTACCCTACTAGCAAAATAATGCACAGAATACTGACCTATTTATTCTTTTGCTATTATGTAAAATTAATGAGCTGTGTTTCTTGAATGATTCTTCCTTCCTCCAAATACCTGTGGATTAAAATTTAAGCTACTTAAGTAGCTCCACAAAATTAACTGCAGGCAAAAAATGACAAGGCAAGTATTTCAACTGCACTGTTGTACACTGTAAACACTCAGAAGGATATGTAAACATAAGGTCCCATCTCAAATCTTTCTTCAGTGTAGATTTCAGAGCAGAAGAATTTTTCTTGGATCAAAGATGTAGAGGGAAGCTGCTTTTTCTTCTCTCTTCTCTTCTCTTCTCTTCTCTTCTCTTCTCTTCTCTTCTCTTCTCTTCTCTTCTCTTCTCTTCTCTTTTCTTTTTTTTTTTTTTTTTGGCAGACCTTCCTTTACCTTCCTTCACATTCTCTGAGAACAATGTGCAAGCTATTTAGTGCAGAAGATGAAAATACTCACTATGTAAGAGGGACATGTACAAGAAGTGGAAAGACGACAGGAAAAAAAGCACAAGTTCAGAGAGTGAAGAACACAAAAGATTACATAAATGGCTCTTATGAGTGATTTAAAACATTCATTAACATTATTTGTGCAAATAACTGCTGGGGTTGTCTCATTCAAAATCATAAAGGGAAAGTGAGATACTCTCCTTATTTTTCACAGTCTGAACCACATGTTAGCCTAGTGCATCCCAGTGTGAGGACAGCACAAACTACTTCACCTCCCTTTATGATCTGTAAATTAAAGGACGCTAGTAGAACCAGAGATTGTTTTCTATTCAGAAATTGCATACATACTCTGTGTAATATTTATTTCTTCATGAAGGACGCCAGTCTAACAAGAATGCAGTCAAACTGGTTTAGGTTTGAGAAAGAAAGGAAAAAAAGTCAAGCCTGTTTGTATTCCTGTGAATCAAAATGTACTTGATCAAATGTTTAAACCTAGCAAAAACATTGTGTAATAAACTAAGGTTGGGTTCAATAGGAACTGAATGGTCAAGATAGCCCTGGAGAAATATTTTCACAGTAATTCCCTGTTTATATATATTTGTCAGTTTATTGCATTCACTGATGAGATTCCTGCAAGCTTTTCCACGGAATGGAATCCCTTACATACGTGGGAGTAACCACAGGTTTTCCCAAACTTGTGGCTTTTTTTGGTTGGCTTTTAAAATAAAGGTAAGTTCTCACATGCTCTATTAACTTCCCATGTTGCTTCAGCCCTTGGGTGAATCAGAAATACTAACTACCTGGAACTTGACATGAATCTAAGGGTCAGTTTTCAGTGCATGTAAACACATTACTGTGGAGCAGTTTTCAATCTGTTATTTAAAAGTTGTGGATTAGAACAGTGCTTGTGCTCCGTATGGGGCTCCTGCAAGCACCTTGGTGGGAGCTTATCATTTCAGTGGACAGGCAAGCTCACAGTCCAAAGTTCAAGGTTACAGAACATGTATTTGTGCTTACCCTGAGTCTCAAACAATGGGACAAATGCTGATGCATTATGTATGAGCTCTGCTGATATCAATAGAGTTTGCAAGGATTTCAAACGCTGCAAAAAGTCTCAAAAAACAAACAAAAAAAAGAAAACATTATTAAATTCATTAAAACAACATACATTTAAAAATATGCAGACAGCTCTTTACAAACCATCTGAATTCCACACAGAAACAATCTTCTTTCAGTATAAACAGGTTACTGTGATGATCTGATTTTTCTCCTTAATACAGGTGTAGCTGCACACAAAGTCCAGAGGGGCAGAAGCAAGGCTCAAATCAGGTGAAGGGTGACGATTTGTTTGCAGCACAGGCCTAACCTATCAAAGAGAGAGAAAAAAAAAAAAAGACCAGTTTTTCCCAGGCTTGGCCCTCCCTGTATTCTCATTGCACTAGCTCTGATACAAAGGAGGCAGAGAAAACCCCAGGCTGGGGGAACAGGCTCACTTCATTTGGCAGTAGCCCAGTTACACTGGATTACATGCAGTGTGAGGCTTATGAGAAAGTTACTGAACACCAGAAAAAGGGAGATTTTGAGGTAAAGATAGATCTGAGATATAGCAACAGATGCCAATAGAACTGGACCCTACTATTTTAAGCAAACTGAAACTAATTATGAACATAGAGAGGTGTCTTAATGATTCACTTAATGATGCATGTAATTACACTCAGTTATGTTTACCATCCTACTTACAGTCATCTGATAGGGCACATACACATTCTTACATTAAACTTAATGCCTTTTACCTATAACTGAATAAACTCACAGGGCTTTGAAAGCTATAGGCTTTCTTCTTTTGCAAGCACTATTTTATTTTAAAACAGTAAAAAGTATTTGTATATAAAGGATATTTTAATTTGTATCCCTGCTTCTCCTTCCTGAATCATAGAATGAAGCCTCCTTTGTTTGTTGCCTAATTATCCTTCACCTGCTATTGAATTTCTAGCCAGGAATGTGCTCAATAAAACAAACAGTCAAAAAAAGACAAGCAAACTGCAGCACAGGGAAAAAAAAAAAAAAAAAAAAAAAAAGGGACTCCTTGCCAGCAGTGATAGTTCATCAGAACACTAGTTATACACTCCTGCCCAGCGAGATCAGAGGGCAGCACCTCACGATTCAAGTTTAGTGCGTCAAGCTCTGCACCCACCTGCTGCTCTCCCTGGGCCGCTCTGTCTTCAACACTCAGCGTCACTTATCTTTTGGCTACAAGGACGTCGTGCTCCAGTTTGTACCTCCGGGACCTGCAAGGGCTCTGCGGGGGCAATCCAGCTTCTCTGCTGGTTCACCTAGGCCCAGAGCAGGAAAGACAGACCTCTTGCAACATTCCCTGTTCAATTGATTCATCAATGACCTGGATGAAGGCACAGAGTGCTCCCTCAGCAAGTTTGCTGATGACACGAAACTGGGAGGAGTAGCCGATACCCCAGAGGGCTGCGCTGCCATCCAGAGGGACCTGGACAGACTGGACAACTGGGCGGTGAAAAACCTCATGCAATTCAACAAGGCCAAGTGCAAGGTCCTGCACCTGGAGAGGAATAACCCCAGACACCAGTACAGGCTGGGAACCGACCTTCTGGAGAGCATCTCTGCGGAGAAAGACCTGGGTGTCATGGTGGATGATAAGTTGACCATGAGGCAGCAGTGTGCCCTCGTGGCCAAGAAGGCCAATGGGATCCTGGGCTGCATTAAGAAGAGCGTCTCCAGCAGGTCAAGGGAGGTGATCCTGCCCCTCTACTCAGCCCTGGTGAGGCCACATCTGGAGTATTGTGTCCAGTTCTGGGCTCCACAGTACAAGAGGGATGTGGAGCTGCTGGAGAGAGTCCAGCACAGGGCTACAAGGATGATCAGGGGCCTGGAACATCTGCCCTACGAGGAGAGGCTGAAGGAGCTGGGCCTGTTCAGCCTGGAGAAGAGAAGGCTGAGAGGGGATCTGCTCAGTGTCTATAAGTACCTCAAGGGAAGCAGTGAGGAGGATGGTGCTGGCCTCTTTTCAGTGGTGGCCACTGATAGGACTAGAGGTAATGGCCACAAACTGAAGCACCAAAAGTTCCATAGGAACTTATGGAAAAATTTCTTAACAGTGCGGGTGACAGAGCACTGGAACAGGCTGCCCAGAGAGGTTGCGGAGTCTCCTTCTCTGGAGATCTTCAAAACCCGCTTGGACGCAGTCCTGTGCCACGTGCTCTAGGTGACCCTGCGTGTGCAGGGGGGTTGGACTAGATGATCTCTGGAGGTCCCTTCCAACCCTAAGCATTCTATGATTCCCCAACCTGTTAACTTTTCCCTGCTCAGTCATCTCCCTCCCCACTGATCTGCACCACGTGAATTCAGGATCCTCTCCTCTGCTAGTGCTGGGATTTTGCATTTTTACCTTTGCTGCACTCTCATGCATCCCAGAGGAATTTTTCAGTATAAATGAAAAGAGAATTGGCCCTTTGAGCACGTGTTATGCAGACTGCTAGACTAGGAGTGAACCGCAATGCCACCAGGGCAAATAAATGGAAGTGGTGGGATCCTTAGGGACGTGGCAATGATGTCAGTGGAGCACGTCAGAAGCCTAGCTCTGTGCGCGGAAACCCCCAAGAAACACCTCTGGCTCCATGCCAGGCCCTTAGCAGCCTTCTGCCTGTGGGAAAGGACCCTCCGGCTCCCTTATGGGCCAGCTAAGGATTCATTCCTTTCCTTAAGAGGAACCGTGGGATAGGGATGGTGAAGAGGCAGAGCAGCCAGGTCACTTCCCTCTCCCAGCTCTGGGCATGGAGGAATGTCCTCGGGAAGAGGCCGCAGTACCACCACCGCAGGCTCACAAGCTGGCCAGAAAATGTTCCTCAGAGCAGCTCTGAGACCGCTTGAAGCTGCTCTGGGGAGTGATTTGGTAAGCAGCCATCCCTGGGACACGCATACCAAACAGGTGGCACATTTATCTTCATCTCCTCTTCCCGGCAGGTGTCTTAAGCACAACCTAACTGAATCAGGCCAATGACTTCAGCAGAGTTATTTTTGGTTTAGCCAGCCAATGCAAAAGGGACAACCAAAATCCTGCCTGTTAAAACAAAAATTGTCACAGAACCTCTCAGGAATTTGAAAGCAGAAAGCTTGGACCATGCAAGAGAAGCTGTAGGGTTTGCTTTTGCCTTATATAAACCAGTTGTATGCCAATTTGATGTCACCGGCTGAAGAACGATGACTGCTGGAGATGAGACTCTTGCACACAATAACCGGGCGCATGTTAAATGCATTCACACTTAAGCAGCTTGCATTTTACACAGTCAACCCTCTACTGTCTTTCTGTTTTTGCTACATAACTAACTACCGGCTTAGAGAGTCATTCTTCCTTAGGAAAGCACAGCTTTGCAAAGCTGAAAGAAACTCCAAGGACTCTGTGGGGCAACTTCTGACAGACTAGGAAAGTAAACAGAAGAAAGAAACAGATCCTGACACTATCAGGAAAAAAAAAAAAAAAAAGTGCTCTGTCTTACTGAGATTTGTTTGTGACGGTCGGACTGTGAGCAAACAGGACCATATGGATATGGGGCAGGGTATTGTGTCTAAACTTCCCACCACACGGAGCATTTTGGCAGACCACCCTTGTGCACGCTGCAACCCGAGCCGGGAGATTAGCAGAGCTAATCCACTTCCAGGGGCGCTTGCGATAACACCTTCAGATAAGGTGTTGAAGACCATGGTTACCTATATTGACATGGCTTTCACCTATTACTCTAGTATCCTCAAAAATATTCAGCTCCTTCAGAAACAGAATTTCACCCATCACCAAATGTTGCCTGAATCTTGCTGCTTATAACTGCTGTATAGGCACTTTTCATATTTAGCAAGATTAAGATAATAATAATGTTTCTCCAAACATTAATTTATCTCTTCTAAAGAGGACAACTACAGCAGGAAGGGGACAACTACAGCAGGAAGAACCACAGGCATTTTAATTTCAATATATATGATGGAAGATATTATACATATAACCACATATTACATGCATGTGTTCGGAATTTAAATCATCAGTTGCTTAATTCAGCCTATGATGATTTTCTGTATTATGGGTTATTCATTTAACTTCTTCAGTCAATGTTCCCTAGGAAGTCCAATAAAACAAGTACAAGGATCACTTCTAAATTTTGAAGAATTACTCACTTTCTATCAACAATATATAAGACTTGTAAACAAAATCCCCATTCTACTATTGTTTTCACTGTACTAGCTACTCACATGTAATATATATTTGCATATATTTGGAGTTTTTAAATGCTGGAATTTTAATTTATTTCACTTCTATCTCCTCTCCCTTTGAATATTTTTTATCATGTACAAACGACAGCAACTGATTTTGCAGTTTTGTGACAAACCCAACTTCAGGTTAGGCTGCAATATGCACTTGAAGAAAAACAGGGAGAAGGGCTTAGAATTTATTTACAAAATATTTTAATTAAAAGAAGTCTTTTGCTTGTGTAGACAGACCTTCTTATGTACTGTGAATCAATATACTTCTGTCTACTTGTTGACACTAAAGTCAGGAAGACTTGAAGCAGCGTCACTAGTTTATTCGGTAAGATGCCAAGATGCAATTATTTACATAAAAATGCTATTAAGCAAGCTGTCCAACACAAACATGTGTTCATGCCATGTAAACATAAAAATGTAGTCCTGATTCTAGCCTCTTCAAGAATTCTGAATTTTAAAGACCGAAACTGTACCAGAATCTGTAGATAAACAATCACATAAGGCATTGTAACACATCCTGCCCAAAAAGAGTAAAAATAACTTCGCTACTTTCATTTGGATAGTTAGGATTTAAGAAAAAGCACTGCCATGAATGGACTCAGAGCATTTTGCTAGAGGTACATCTAAACAGCAAAATTTGGACTTTGCTATAAAACCCTTCTCAAATTCCAAAAAATCAGTCTTAGAAGGAATGTGCAGGTTAAGATGAATAGCAGTTACAAACAAAATTAAATTAAATTAAAAACTGCACATGGTCTGTAATCATCAGTAAAATCCATTACTTCATGCAGATTAATTGCATGGCTGGATAATAAAACTGGAAATGTTTATGACCAAGTGTTATTTGAACTTCCCCTGCACAAGATAAGGATAATCTTGTTCTACTTTCCCAACCATAAACTGATCCACCCAGTTTTCCACCCACTCAGATTTCTCCCCATGCAGGGCATTTGCAACAGATTCAGGGCCAGACCATGAAGTTAATTTGACATCGGGTCCTCCAGAACACAACCCAGAGAAAGAACAACCCACACGTAACCCATTGGACACAGATCTGAAATTTATTGCCCTCCTAAACATTCCTAGGTTGGGAGACATAGGTGCCTCCAGATCCTGGAACCCTTCCCTGAAGATAAAGTAATGGAACTCTGTGCTCACTCGTAAAATGTGTCTTGAGGAGGAATACAAGGTATCTGATAGACCTATCTGCTAATGGAGCGGTTAAAGCACTTGAGAAGAGGGAAGGCCAGGCATTGTGTCTTCCCTAGCCTAACGGGATGCAATCCTGCAGCTCCCATTTCTTAGGAGTGCAGGAGACAATCAGCTCCAAAGGGCATTGTGATGAGGAGAGGGAGGACTTCATTTCTGAAGCTGAACGATGTGAAAAAAGGAAGAGGCCTCAAGGAGACGCAAAAAAAGAGTAGGCCTTGCTGCCTCCTCCTCCTCTAGCAGTCGTGATTTAAAAGCTGGTTTGCTATTACCACATTTCAGAAGTGCTTGAGGATGAATTTGTCTTTCATTTGGAAATGACTAATATCAAGAAAGATGAGGGAGTACATTTGAAGTGGCCTGCTGAACATACACCTTTCTTCACCTATGCATACCCACGACTTCAATGTGAAATAAATATTTCCCACCTTACCTTACATATATGTGCACTGTTGAATGCTGATTAAAAAAAAAAGGCAGATATACATGAAATATTTTGAGTATTTTGGATGTGGAACCTATGGTAGGTCATAAAGAAAAATAAAGGAAATTGCTATCTTTTCCCCAAATTACACTATATTGGCAGCTTCCACAGGTTTTGGTATTTTATGCCTTTTTTCCTGGGAACCTCATCTGTTCCACAGGTAAACACTAAAGCATGGCTTTGTTTACTAGAAGTAGGCTTCTAAAAAGAGAAGGAATAAAAAGCAAAACCCGAGAACTAACACTCCTATCTAAGGCCTTAAATATCTATAACCAGAAGGTAAATAACAACCTTTTGCAAATTGATGTTAGGAAATAACCCTGTCAATCTGGCTGGGACATACTCAGGACTTATGAATGAGCAGTTTCACAATCCAGTTTGAACATTAGACCACCCCCCTAAAAATGAGCCCCTCGGGCTGGTAACGACTCCTGGGTCTGGGGAGCAGGGTGGACACGGTGGCTCATGCACAGTGACACACATAAGGTAAACGCAGAGTGCGAGTCACTGCACCTCTGCTCCGGGTGACAGGGAGACAGCCCTGTCCTAGCCAGCTGGCAGCGGCACCTGGTCCCTCAGTCAGCCCCCTAGACAGTCGGTCTGTCAGGGAGACCCCTGGTCAGTCAATCAGTGCACCTGCCAGTCAGCCCCCAGCCTGTCAGTCAGCCCTCCCGCGCAAACAATCAGTGGATCAGTCAGTTAGCCCATCAGTCAGACCCCCAGTCAGTGATTGAGACCCGCAGTCAGTCGGTCAGTTAGTCCGGCAGTGAGCCCCACAGTCGGTCAGTCAGTGCATCACTCAATCCGCTAGTCATTCCCGCATCAGCCAGCCAGCCCATCAGTTAGTCCCTTGGTCAGCCAGCCAGCCCCGCCGTCGGTCAGCCCGTCAGCCAGTTACTACCCCAGTCAGTCACTGAGCAGTCAGTCTGTGCATCAGTCAGCCTGGCAGTGAGCCCCACAGTCGGTCAGTCAGTTACCCCTCGCCCCCGTCTGTCCGTCAGCCCCCGCTCCGTCAGTCAGCCAGTCCCCGTGTCCCTCAGCGAGGCTCCCGGTCAGTGACTCCATGAGCCCCGGCCCGCCCGCGCACGCGGCGCTGCCCGCCCCGTCGCGCAGCCCGCGCTGCCGCTGGAGCCGCCCGGTGCCGGGGCGGGCGCGGCGGCTCGGCACGGCACGGCACGGCACGGCACGGCACGGCACGGCACGGCACGGCACGGCTCGGCTCGGCACGGCTCGGCTCGGCACGGCTCGGCTCGGCTCGGCGGCCCTGCGGGAGCGGCGGGGCGGGAAGGAGCGGGGCGGCCACCCGGTTCGGGCCGGGCAGGGGCGGTGCGTTCGCTCGCTCCCCCGCACCTGCTCCCTCCTCCTCCGCCGCCTCCACCTGGCCGCGCTCGGCGGCAGCAGCATCGGCACTGGCAGCACCATGTTGCCCAGAGGGGGCTCGTCCATGCCGCCGCCCCCCAACCCCGTCGCCTACTTCCCGCCGCCGCGGGTCACGCTGCCCTCCGGCCTGGACATCCTGCGCACCTACTCGGGGGCCTTCATCTCCCTGGAGATCGTGAGTGAGCGGCGGCCGCCGGGGGGCGCCGTCCCGCGGGGCAGCGCCGAGCTGCCATCTTGGGAGCGGGGGCCCTTGCCGGGGGGATAGCGGCGGGTGGCAGCTAAGAAGGGACCCCCGGGGATCAGGTTGGAGGTTCGTCCACGGCCTCATGGGGGTCGCGAGCCGGGGCTGCAGCGCATGGGCTGCTGCGACGTGACGAGAGCGGGTCCGGCCGTCCACAGCCGGCACCTTGTGCGGGACGCGGCTCTCACGGCCTGGGCGAGGTTCTGCGGTGTGGAAATGTAGCACCGCGCTCGGTACCCGCAGCTCCGGAGATCCGGAGGAGAGTAACGTGCTTGGGAATTAACCGTAGCTGTTGTATCGTGGTGGCTTGGATTATGGCAGCAACTTTCTGTAATAAATGAACATGTTGCGAGTAGAAATTACTTTCTTTTTTTGCCAAACACCATTTCTTTTTTTAAAAAAAAGGACAGGATCTGCAGGTAGATAATATCCTTTATTAGCCCACAACAAATTGATTTAAATAAGCTATAGGGTATGTAAATGATCCCTCAGCCCACATGAGATCTGTGTGCTACAAACGAAAGTTGTGGGACTTAATTTTTCTCCGAGTTGCAAAAACTCTGAAAAGCTGTGTGCTTTTCTAGTCATTGCCACATAACTTACAGCTCAACTGATTTCTAGGCTTCTGTTTCACTTAATGTGTTTTCTTCCAGCAGTTTATTACAAATGCATTGAAAAATACAATGCAGTTTAATTTCTTTTCTGTATCTTGTTTGATTAGGACTGAACAGCGTAAGATTGAAACCAAATCTCATGTGCATCATTGTCATGCTAGTTTTAGTATATATGTTGACGTTATACATGGATATTATATATGTTGCACAATGTGTGTGTGTCAGCAATGTTTTCCCATTTCCTGTATTCCCTTCAAATTGAGCCTAAGGTGTAAAATTTTCAGGAGCAGCACATGAGCAGCATGGGTTTGTAAATCCCATTTTCAGGGTTCATTTAAATGCTTTTAAGAATTTGATGGGGCTTCCTTGTAACTTCTACTTAGTGCCTCTCACTTCTGAGACTGGTACTTAGGCTCCTCAAGTGCTTTGGAAGTGTTCCCTCTTTGCTCCTAAAAGTAACCCGAGGACTTGTTGATGTGTGGTATTAAGGGCTAGTTCTCAGGTGGAGAGGAGTGAGTCAAGGTTCCCTGCGAGCCCCTCACCTGTGTTGCTGTCCTTGCAGCTGTTCGGGACAGTGGTCTGGATTTTGGTGTCTGCCACCCGGGTGCCGCTGCCGCTGCTGCAGGGATGGGTGATGTTCGTGGCGGTGACCGCGTGGTTCCTGTCCGTCGTCTTCCTCTGCGTGTTCCTCTTCAGCTACGCAAACAGGATTGCCATCAACTGGAACCAGGCGGTAAGATTCTGTTTTAAGGATTTTATTTCCTTTATAACTAGGAAATCACTTACTGAGAAATACTTATAGTCATAATGCTTGGTCCACGATTTTAACAGCAAAAAAATGCTCGAAACAGAAATTCAGGGTGGAAGAAGACAGCGCAGAGCAACAAGGACTTTTGAATTTGAATGAAGGTGCAAACTTGTCTTCTACAAACATATAGAAGGCATGAGCAGCAGGAAGAGGACTAGTTTAATAAGGCATGACAACAAATCGGTTTAAATTGGCCAGAAATAATTGCAGACTTGAAGCTAAGAAATATTTTTTAACTGTTAGAGTAGTGGTGGCAACACCCTGTGAATAATGAGAAGTAGAAAGATCCTTCTGATATTGTAAACAAAGTGATACATTTTTGAATACACTGTACTATGTGGTTGTCTGAGATTAGCACTAGACTCAAGGACTGAGGAAGTCTCTTTGAGTGCTGTGCTCCTGTGAAAGCCTTTGGCTGCCTTTTGGGTTAATAGCTTTGGTAGCACAGTGTTGGTGTGTGACTCCCGATAGTCAGTGTGACCTGCAGTGCAGTGTAGCTTAATATCTTTTTAGAAGATTTAAGTTCCTCTCCTTAGAGGAAGTCTAAGGAGACTACAGATTTCACTAAGTTGTGAACAGCTTTTCTTCAGTAAGAAGAAAAGATTTCATGCATTATGGCTTGTGCCAGTGGTTCTCATAGACTGTACCTTCTTATTACCAAAAAGAAAGAAAGTGGAGGATGAGGAGCAAGCATTGGCTCTGTCCTCATGGACATCTCAAGTTATTGCCTGGTAGTCTGTGTTCTCCTTCGGCATCATTAACTACTTCCTTTGAATTTTTAGCTGTAAGTAGCTGGGAACAGTATGGTATTATTCTGTTTTATAATACTGTGAATGAATAATAAGGATGGCAAAAATGTCAGAAGAAATGGAGCTTCCAAAAATACTCCAAAAAGATCAGAACTTCTAAAACATTAAACTGGGTTGGTGTGTAGCTGCTGATCACCTTCACCTTCCTCTTTCATGGGTCATTTTGTTTCTGTTTACAGTTTTCTTAAACATAACTAGGTTTGTACGCTTCAGCATCCACATCTGTGGTTATTTCTCCGTTCATGTTCAAATTATTTAGAGACTGTCCCTTGAAATGAAATCTCTGTGAAGCCAAGTAGAGCTTCCTCCATTTGGGTCTCTGACGGATACCTTGAAGCCCATTGGTCCTAGCAGACTAGATTCTATTCAAAACAAACTGCAGCACTTTGATAGCAAATGCATGCATTCAACATCAGCTTTCCAGCACGATACAAGCAGTAATTAAGCTAATAATGAGTTAGGATAATTGCAAAGAGCATTACAGGGATCTATGCTATGACATCCTCACAAATTATGATGCAGCAGAGCCCTTGAGCATGTGTCTAACTAAAGTAAATTAATAGTGTCCTGGGTTTCATTGAAACTGTTTGCCAGTTTACAATCATACATCTATTTAGAAGAGTTCCTGGATGAGGGCATAGCCTTTTGTGTGTTGAAAATGCTATACAAATATTCATCTTAACACTCCTGTGTCTCCAACATTGGCTGCTGGGTGGTAGCAGCGATTGGTCGTAGCATTAATTTTAGTCCATTTCATGTGATTTTAAATTATGGAGAAACTTTCCATGTCAGCTAACTGCTACCCAGCTTGTGCAAAAGCTCTGTGTAAGAAACTCTTCTGTAATTTAACTTAGTTATGGCAGCTTTTCAGATTAACATCCCAAATTAAGTTTATAATTGAATTCACAAGTTAGGTGTTGTTTTATTAGGTCAAAAATGGCAATAGTCGTGGCTTGGTTATGTCAGAGTCCTAACTCTAAGAATTCCTGAGCAAATGTTGTTTAAGATTTGAGCACCTTAAATGTAAATGTGAAAAACAGCATGGGATTCTGATAGGCCTGTTTTTAGTAATAGCTTATGTCATGGATAATGCCATTGATACAGATACTTAAGTAATAAGATGCTACACAGTAGAGAAGTCAAGAAAAAATACAGACCTTATGCAGATACATTCCTCTGTATTCAACCAGATGGTGTGGCAAATACTGTTCTTTGCAGCCTGACTCACAACACACTCATTTACAAAATTAGATGTGAACTAATGTATTATACTGATTTGGCAGTGTTTTGTGAACACTTTGTATGAGGTTTCAAAGATTATTTAAGTTCTAAGGCAAGGGGGAATTAGGCACTATGCTAACAAGTTATTAAAAAAACAAAAAACCCTCCATAGTAACATCTTGGGTTTTTTGGTCACAGAAGGTGACCAACCTTTACATAGATGTACAAATGTGAAACCTTACTAGTGCTACATAGCTTTACTGTAACTGCTGCCAGGAGAAGAAAATCAGAGGGTTTGGGTGGTGAGTGGAGGAAATGAAAGAGTCTGTCTTCTGAAAATACCTCTTCTGCATGCAGCCAGCACTACTTTCCTCCTGGAGCTATTTATGCTCCTTTGCAAGCCATGGTGCCAAAAAAGTAGGGTCAATAACTCTGAATAACACTAGCTTTACCTAGACCTTTCAAGTTGCTGCTGTCCTGTCCTTTAAAGCTGATAATGTCAGGGCTCAGGATGGACAGTGTCTGTCCTGCCAGCAAATACTTAAAGGCCTTGAAACCAGATGATAAAGCCACCTGCTCTCAGTTCTGTTTGTATCACTGGGGCTTCCTATTGATACTTCAAGAGGAAGTAATTGCAAATAGCTAGGACACAAAGCTAGAAACCAGGGATATTGCAGGTGTTGTTCTAAAACTTGGGTTCTCAATAATTTTCAGTCAGGAAGAAAAACAGTGCCCTCTACGACCTGCCCTCAAATGATCCTTAGTTAAGAGACAGTCATTCTTGGTTTAAGGGGAATGGAAAGCTGTAGCAATAGCTTATATGAAAACTTGTCAAAGCTGACTCTGCTGTGACTTAAGTAGTTTCAGTTCATGTCAAATACAGAACAATTGATGAGTTTGCAAAGCAGATACTTTTAAACTAAAAGAAAACTTGACATCTGCGAAGAAGCAATTCTCTAAATTGGGAAATGCAGCACATCTTTACCTTGATATCAGACAGTAAGTACTTAAGGGCATCGCCCAGTTATTTCTAGTGCACTGAAATGCTGTGGAGGTCAAATCGCATATGCATATCCTGTGCTTTCACTGTTGGTTTACTGGTAGCCCCATGTACTTAAGTGAATTACAAGTGCAGAATGAGTTCATTAATGTTGTAGATTGACTATTTAATGTAGGTATCATCTAAAAGCATAATATACTCCCATACAGCATTGAAAATTGTGTCTGCATAACTTTGTGGACAAGGCATGTTGTGGGTGGATTTGGGAACTGCATGGACTGCAAATGAGTGCTTTGCAGACCCATCAGCAGAGGAGGATTGGGGAAGAGTATTTTAGACATTTTAAAAATGTGCTGAAGCAGGTCACGGATCTTCCTGCCTGAAATGCTGGGCTCAGGCTAATCCACAAAGTGATTTAAGCACTTTTTTTTTTTTTTTTTTAAGTGCCAGAAACGTGAGCTGGGGGCCTAAACATTGTGCTCACTTAATATTCACCAGAGAGCAGGGACTAGCCTAGAGAATGTCAGGAGAAAAGTATGGTTAAGGCATTTTATTCAACAATATCACAAAGAACCCACAAGTTACTGTGTTTTGTATAGAATCGAGTGTTAGAGTTGAGGAAATGCCCTAGTTCTTGGGTTCTGGTTGTACCTGGGGGTAAACTTCAGCTGTGTCAAGACTAAGATGTTTGTGGACATTTGCAGAAGCAAAATTTAAGCATGGGAGGAGGAACTTTGGGAGTTTCGGTCACAACTGAGATTGGATTTTGGGGACTGCAAGCTTGAATTGTTCTGGTTAAATTGAGGTGAAGTGAGTCCATATATATGTGTATATATATATATATTGAATTAATATTATGTAGGCCTTATAAAAGCAAAGAGTTCTTTAAGCTCTCAATAGTCCTAAATTG